>NW_026267135.1:348536-351813 GCF_000697945.3 Frankliniella occidentalis
CCCGGCCACGGTGTCGGGTAGAAACGGCCCCTGACGGGCTCGTTTAAAAAACATGAAGCAACGTGAGATGGGCCTAGTAAGAAGAAGAAGAAGATGATGGCGTAGCATAGCGCGCGGACCCACAATAAAGCAGAAAGCTGCATCGTGGAATTGCATTTATATTCAAAGTAGGGTATTCCAAATCAGTTTTTAATCCGAACTACCCTACAATCTACAGAAATATATACGATAGCAGCTCCAAAACCTCTCTTTGGAAGGGTTTCGGGACCAGGTTATGTCGCTTTGTTGGTCCGCGCTACGCTACCCCGACGCCTCCATTTTCTTTTCTTCTTCTTACGAGGCTCATATCTCATAACTGGAAAATTTCACTTCTAGGGGTTTTCTCCATAAGAATTCAATGACGAAGTTCAAAGTATTATTGGGGGCACAACAAATCGCGATATTATGGTGTTAATAAGCCGACAATATCTTGCGGGGAAAAAAATGTTGATCACCCGTGGTATTATTAAAAAAGAAACTGGAACCAAGGTAGCACAAATGTCCTAGGATTTATCTTCCACCACAGTGCCATCTTATAAAAAGCTTAACAAATGGAAGTTATAACCTCTGCAGGTAAAATCAGTGGACTTTGAAAACTAATAGCAATTAAAGTCACACAAGGTCTTGCTACTCTTGAATTAGTTTCAGTTTAACACTTTTTGGTCTTTTTTTAAAGGGTCGGGGATTTTTTTTTTTATTTCTTCTAAAAGCGCTGAGTTCCTTGAGTTGGCTTGTTTGAAATTTCGCGCTAGCTCATATAGTTCTCGAGATATCGCATGTTGCTTCTGAGCGACAAGGACCAAAGAAGCATACCAGCCCGCGATTTCACTTCCCTTCTATGGTCTTAGTTTCTCTAGAGCAACAAACTTCTCATGCGCTTCTCGCAGCCACATACCTACTCACAGCACAGGCGATGCTAGCGAAGGCATTGCATAGATTTTACCATTTAAAGTCAAAATAAGTAAAACACAGGTTTCTTCAATTGAAACTTCAGGTTGACAGTGTCACCAAGTCATCTGACAACCTGCAGCTGCAGATCACAACACATGAAGCTCCTGAAGTTTAATTTGTTTTTAGATGTTTCGGAAAATTAGTTAGTTGCATGCTACGTGCTACGTTGTCTTCTGTCTTTCATCCTGTTTCTTTGAGGCAGGAACACTCTTCCACCGAATCTAGTTAAAGAAAACGCATAGCTTTTGTGGGCTTGATTGCTATACGTCAATTCACATTGAACCTCGACGCGTGCTAACAACAATATTCTATCTACGGAGCGTCGTTTTCAAAATATCCTATCTACAAAGCGTCGTTTTCACAATGTCCTATCTGCTTAAGAAAATCATAGCAGATAGGACATTGTGAAAACGACGCTTTGTAGATAGGATATTTTGAAAACGACGCTCCGTAGATAGAATATTGTTGTTAGGACGCGTCGACCTAGCCTAAGGATGTTTTGTCTCTTCAGTCATCTACGTTGCAAGTGCTTGATCCTGATGTGGTTTCAGTTTGCTTAATGCGATTTGGTTTTGTTTTCTTCACCACAACTAAGTAACACTTTGTATTGTATTGAGCATCATAAGAAAACGTCTTAAAAGAAAGAATACAACACCGACTGTTCCCCGAGTATCAACTCTAAACAATATCACCATGGGCTAATAAGTGCAATATTTAAACAGTTACCAAGTTTATTTGATATCATTTGATGAGGATTATTTCGAGTTTATGAAAATACTGTTCCTTTTACCTGCAACGTGTCTTATTTTACTGTTCAGATTGTACTTCAATGCAGAACCTTACAGTAAAGGTGCCAGACTGTTACTGGACAACACCGTTACGGTATTGATCATTGCTTTTAAAAACTAGATTGACGGTGGCCACTCCATATTTTGTGACGGTGAGCTGAGTGATATCCGGTTGGGTATCCAGACCCGAAGAGACGCAGAATGGTTCCCTTTTGTATGAGACCCTGTGAGAAACTTGATAGACCAAGTGAAGTCAGGCCGGATCCCGAACTAGTTGCACGGAATCTAGTATACTAAATGGGATCCAGGGACATGTGAGTCCCAGACGGATATGATAGCCGATTCGACGTCGAATCCACCTCGAACTGATGGATTTTCATTTCTATCTGGGAGTGGATCTCTAAGAGAGCCTCTGGATCCACTACTACTTAACTGGATCCTGTAAAATCTTACTTGTTTTTCGGGAATGTGTTAGTTTATCTCAACCCTCGTGACAAACTGCTTGTCTCAATACTTTTCGATACAAGACAAATCAGTTTAAAAATGTACACACTATTTACTGCATACAGCATAGCGTGTACATAATGCTTACTGAGATCGCTGGCGGTTTGTGTTGGCGATCGTATTCGTACTGTGCACACAATTTGCAGCTACTTCTCTTTCCTAGGCGAACGTCTTCTTCCGCTCTAAGTTTCAAAAGGCCGATGACCCGCGCCCTGACATCCAGATTCCCCTTGGCGGCTCTCAGTACCTAACCACAACAGGCGTCAAAGGATGTGCCTCACCCGAGGCAGCTGGCACCTACTTCAATCAACTTGGTTTTAATGCCATAAATCTCCACCCGAAAAGTCGCGGGCACGTAAGTGGGTTCGACGCGGCCGTAAAGCAATATCCTATCTGTTTCGCTGCTACAAAAAACTAACCTATCTGTTTCGCTATACGCCTATACCGCATACACGAAGAAAACGCGAAAAGTCGGACTGGACTTTGACACAGGTTGCACATTTTCAGATACTACTTTGCATCCACTAGTGTATTTCGCTACTGCACAATCGGAACCTAAGGAAGAAGAGCATTAAGTCACTGATCTGTTTCATGGTTTCCTCCTGATTGGCCAAAGATGGCGTGGCTGGGTGGTCAGCCAATGAGCGCGCAGACTGAAACAGATCGAGCAGTCATGCTTTTCTTCTTTACGTTCCGGTTGGCTTGCAGTGGACTACCCTGTACAGATTTGCTCAACGATGCCTTCTAACGACAAAGTCCGATGTGTTGCGCTCCCGTTACACAAAGTTCGATCTGTTTCGCTCCCGTTACACTAAGTTCGATCTGTTCCGCTCCCGTTACACAAAGTGCGATCTGCTTTTGGCCGCTCTCGGGAGAGTTTTGTTGTTGTGGCATTCAATTTTTTCTTTAGAGTATGTTGTTCTTCAATCTTTTAGCAACAGACAGCAGCTTTTACTTTTTTTCTACCGGCAATATTAGCGAAAATATAAACATAA
>NW_026267135.1:355768-360285 GCF_000697945.3 Frankliniella occidentalis
GGGGGGGGGGGGGGTTGCCCTCATTCCCAGGACGCCGTACTATATGGCATTGAATTTCAATATCCAGATGGAAGGACAGAGCCTGTACGTGAATAAACACCTCTTCATCGACAGACAGGCCTTTGTGGTGGTTGCCTGGGCTAGTTGGCTTGGGAATCACTGGATTACCGGTCTACAACGCGGCCAGCGGTACTACGAGATAGACGATGAAATCGTCAAGGACGTCTCTTCCCAGCGGGGAAACGTAGTCCTGGTACTGGTGAAAAAAATGGGGTTGCCAGACGATGGAATGTGTGATTCGTTGGTGGGGACGCCCGACGAGCTCGAGATATTTGGGGGTGCAGCGGAGGTAGGTGATGCGCGGTGTGAGCCTTCGGAGATCGACACTGGCGCCCTCTTGAGTGATTCAGCGGTGATAACGGCGACAGAAAGATCTGATGTAGTGCAGCTGATGACCACTAATGTCAAGGGCGCTTTGCGCTGCGTATCGGGCGCGATACCGTTGCCAACTAGCACTGGTTCTCACACTACAGAGATGGTGCCGGTCATCACGTCAGAGGCCATCTCTCTGCCCGACACTAGAGAAAGCATTCGCCACCTGGCACTGGGCATATCCTATGTCAGACAGTGGCAGATACATACCGGCGGAGTGATGGTGGAGAGAGACATGGTGGACATCAGCCGACTGACGCTAGGGCTAGTCAAGAGTAGGTTCCCCGTGTGGGTGAGCCGCAAGCTTACTCCGCTATCACCACGGAGCGAGCGCGACCCTATAAGATTTAAACGTGACGTCGAGGTGGTGGTGAAAAGGGCCCACTTGCCCATGCTTGCCGGTGTCTCCGATCTTAAACGCGGTGATATGTTGGTTGTGGGGAAGGGTAAGATCTGCGCTGACGGGGAAGAAGGGAAAAGAACACCACCGGTCATGCCGGCAGTACCTGAGCGAGCCCGTTAGGTTGGCAAACTTAAGGAAATAGAGCCAGCGCTGCCTCCTTCCGCTAAGACCGCCGCAGAGTCGAAGAAAAACGAAAGGTCCGATAGAGATCTGGACGGTCACACTCTAATCGGTGGTGGCACGGGCGCCGACTACCATTTGCCGACTTTGAAAGCTCAGTCCTTCAACCCGGACTACATGAGAAACATAGTGGTGGTGAATGATGTGCACAAGTTTCCTTTTGACGTGCGTTTGGTTATAGTTAACCATGGGGTAGACCCTGATGGGCGCGACGGCGTTCTGTCCAGCCTGGCTGACTTCTCATATCAGAAGCACTTGGAAGAACCCAAACTTTATATAAGGCTCAGGTTTGACGACAGTGCGCGGACTGTGTTGCGCAGCGCCCTCCGCCGTATAGACGGCCTTTTGGCTTATTGTGATCTGGGTCACAATTTCCACAAAATACCGAGGGGAGAAACGCTAGCGCAAGACTTTCTCGAGGCGCTGGACTGGGCCCTGGGCGGGTTGACGACCAGAGTGGGTGTCAGCTTGGGGCACTATTCGCTTGCGGTCCCCGCGTCGGCTACGCTAGTCAGTCAGTTCGGCAGCGGTCCAGTACTGAGTAGTGGTCTGCACCTCCCTCTCAGAAGCAGAGTAAACACCAAGTTATTAGTTATCATTTACCCCCAACATGGCCCGCCCACGGACACAACAAAAATTTTGGTAAATCAAATGCAAGGGACATAAACGAGTTTCATTCTGTACAGGTATGAAAATCAGCCATTCCCTCCAGCGTTGTCTGTGAATGGGCGTTTGCGTGGAGGGGAGAAACACCTCCTTCTCCAAAAACTGATTAGGTTGGTCAAAGCTAGTCCACCGGCTTTATTGCACTGATCCGACGCCGGCTGATCTCGTTTGACGCCCGGGCCCGTCAGCTCCTGCTTCTCCAGCACAAGGAGGCGCATCGGCGTCCGCAATTTTGCCTTGTTCTTCTTTGAGACGTTTAAGGAGGGCCTGGAACCTAGGAACATCACGGTACTGCGAAATGCACGATTTGTACCACTTGGCTTTGTTTGTGCTCAAAGTGTTTTCGAATCCTGTGACATTGTCCAGCTTGCCAACCCGCAGATTTGACCTCATGACATCACTAAACTCAGCTAATGCTTAGAACTTCGTGGCTATACCCATGAAGGCCGTACTTCGTCTAGAAAGTATGTGGTTCAAACCTGGATCTTCAAGCTTATCGGTAGTAAATGTTTGGCACACGACACATTTTTCCCAATCAACTTTAATTGCGTCCGCCGAAAAAGTCACAGCGCCAGCCAAGGAAAGTCTGTGCCTCCCCCGCCCTTTCCCCTCCAATCTGCACCAATCTAAACACATTGTGAATGAGAGATGTACAGTGATCTAGTTTGTACTCACAATGTTCCTAAAAACACCTTCATACCAGACAATCAAAATTTCTGTTTATTGGCTGAGCGATAAGCGAAGCCCATAACTCCACTGACCGGAAAAGTTTAATTCTGTGTCTGTCTGTTTGTTTGTCTGTCCGTCCGCACGATAACTGGAGAATGAATTGAGAGCGATCTTGGAATTTCAGGGTCGTTTTGTATCATAAAAAGACGGATCGAGTTCGAAGATGAGCATTCTAGCTCAAAAATTAACTTTTAAAAAAATCAAAAACCAAAGGTTGCAAAATATTTATTTTTGGCTGAGCGATTAGCGAAGCCTATTACTCCATCTGGTCGGGAAAAACTTTTTCTGTCTGTCTGTCTGTCTGTCTGTCTGTCTGTGTATCTGTCCGCACGAAAACTCGAAAACGAATTGAGCGAGCGACCTGGGATTTTCAGGGTCGTTTTGTATCATAAAAAGACAGATCGAGTTCGAAGATGAGCATTCTAGCTCAAAAATTGGATTTAAAAAAAAAATCAAAAACAACGGGTCCCTAAAATGACGTTTTTTAAAAATATTTTTTTATGGTTTCCTAAGGGGTAACTCATCAAAGTAGAGCCCTATGGGCGAAAATTTTGTCCGTTTTGCTCTAGCTTAAACCGTTGAGGCGCTAGAGGGTGTTTTCGACGAAAATAAGCGAAAAAATGTACAACCCTGCATGACTAGTCGAAGTGACGGGCGTTGACGGGCCGGAGGCCTATATCTTTGTGCGTATTTTTGCACTACCTGACTCGGGTGTCAGCGCCGCAGGCCAAGGTAGATGTATGCCAGGCGCGTCGCAGCGTAACAGTGTTTCGTGAGGTATCGCGAAGCCTGTTACGCGAGACGTGGTCTGGCGTACATCTACCTTGTATCAGTATGTCAAATTTTGGGCCCGGATGGCTCTTTTTTCCTATACCCTCCCATTTGCTCGTCTCGGGTGTCAGCGCCGCAGGCCTAGCTATATGTGCGTTAGGCGCGTCGCAGCTTAACAGTGTTTCGTGAGATATCGCGAAGCCTGTTACGCGAGACGTGGTCTGGCGTACATGTAGCTAGTATCAAACACGCCGTCGCGTCGGCCCCGTTCTGGTCAGACACGAAGCAGGAGTGAATGTTCTGCTGGGGCTGTGCAGCACACCCCTAAAGGAGGCGCGGCTGTCCCGGGACATGCAGCTGGTCGAAGCTTGGTCGCATCGTCGCTACCACCATATCCTCCAGGCTTGTGGACTGGGGCGCCCGACGACGGGAAAGAATATATACTATCAGAAATGAACTAATGACAATAGTTTAACGTGCCTTCAAGTCTTGAAATAAGAGAATATCACACAAATAAAAATGAAAAAGTTTCAAAGAAAAGAACTGATTTTCCCTGCTGCTTGACTTGAGCTTTCAGCTACATCCATCATTTGAAATTCTTTTCACTATAGTCTTGTGAATTTTTTGTTTTCGCTCTCTCTGCCCCTCATTTTTTTTGAATCATAAATATGTCATATCCTATTGCTTCAATTAATTTTGAAGAAGTAACCAATGTAGATGTCGGAACAGCCTTTCTATAGTTTGGAGTGTACACAGAGAGTACTTAACTAAGTGGTGCAGGAAGATTCCCAATTCCATTTGCACCCACTCTATCCCATTTGCCAAACTCCAAAATCAAATGTCTCTAGAAAGCTTCAACTTGACTGGTCTCCAAAAAACCATACGCACAGTACGGAATGAAATTAACTGTTTATTACATCATGTAGGAATAAGAACAAATAAACTTTTGCAGATCCAAGATAGAAATGAAAAGAAATTTTGACAATCTTACCTCCGAGTTACAAACACATAAAAAGGATGAAGTCGAATTAAACTTTATTGGCTGAGCGATTATTGGCTGAGCGAGTAGCAAAGCCTATTACTCCGTCTGGTCGGAAAAACTTTTTCTGTCTGTCTGTCTGTGTATCTGTCCGCACGAAAAGTCGAAAACGAATTTAGCGAGCCACCTGGGATTTTCAGGGTCGTTTTGTGTCATAAAAAGACAGATCGAGTTCAAAGATGAGCATTCTAGCTCAAAAATTGGATTTAAAACAAGCTGGGCCCGCTCTTCCGCCAAACCAAGTTGCCAGCTCCGCTTCGCTCCACCGGCAACTCGGTTCGGCAGGGAGCGGGCCCA
>NW_026267135.1:361124-363396 GCF_000697945.3 Frankliniella occidentalis
GGGCCACTTTTGTCAGAAAAACTCCCTCTAGCGCCTAAACTGTGAGAGACAGAGCCAAACGGACGAAATTTTAGCCCAAAGGGCTCTGCTTTCACGAGTTAGCCCTTAGGAGACAATAAAAAAATATTTCTTTTCCACTTCTTGGACCAACCCCTATTTCTTTGTTACCCCCTCAGACCCACTCAGGGGTGGTTGCCAGGATTTGCACCCACCGTTTCGTTGTCCAGAAGTGACAACAATAATACCCTGAAAATTTTAGATCTCTGGCTCACGTCCTTCTTGGGGAACGGACAGACGGACAGACAGACAGACAGACACAGAGGCGATGGCATAAGCCCGCTTATATAGCTTTTAAGCAAAAGAGCGGGCTAAAAACAATCAAAAACAACAGGTCCCAAAAATGACGTTTTTAAAAAATATGTTTTTATGGTTTCCTAAGAGGTCACTCATCAAAGTAGAGTCCTTACGGCGAAATTTTTTTCTGTTTTGCTCTAGCTCAAACCGTAAAGGCGCTAGAGGGTATTTCTGACGAAACTAAGCGAAAAATGTACAACCCTGTATGCTTAGTCGAGGTGACGGGCCGTTGACGGGCCGTAGGCCCGTATCTTTGTGTACATTTTCCAACTGCCCGACTCGGGTGTCAGCGCCGCAGGCTGAGGTAGATGTATGCCAGGTGCGTCGCAGTGTTTCGTGAGACATCGCGAAGCCTGTTACGCGAGACGTGGTCTGGCGTACATCTACCTTGTGTTTAAAAAAAGTCATGCACGCCAATAATTGCACATATTCTTCAAGGCTCTAAAGGGATGATCACAACAAAAAGTCAACTTAAACAAGTTGCTTTACACGCTTATGTGAATCAGCGTTGATGCCAGCTGGGTATATATATGCGTGTGTGTGTGTGTGTGTGTGTAAAATGAAATTTACACTATCTTTTGCTAAACGAAAGTAACTGTTTGCTCACTTAATTATACAAAATAAAAATAAAAATTTGTGGTACAGTATCTATTCATCATCATTATTGTTATTATTGTTATTAAGATGCCCCTGTCGTCCATATGCACGGTTAACATGGTCCTCGAAAGCACTATGGAAAAGGTCAGAAGCTCTAGTCAGAAAGTTTAACATAACTTCATTCACACCACGAAATATCTCCCTCTTAAGATTGTAAGAAAGCCCCTTAATCACCGTAATCACAGCACTCTGTCTGCACACTCAGAAAATCACCATATGATTTTTGAAGTCAGGCATGTTAAGATTTCATATTTTCTTTAAAACTTGAAAGGCATGTTTATAATAAAATGGATAGGAATTCAATGAAGTGTCACTTACTAGCTTCCAGTCTTCAGGAAGTGACATTGATGGGAATGTCATTGCACCGTTAAACCCATAATTCCATAGCACTGGAGTCAGAGGTGCTAGTGGACGCTTTTGTTCTCAAGTGATATTTGCCAGTTTCGTCACAGTTAACATGTGAACAACATTTAACACTACTGTTTTTGGTTGACGCCCAGTTTGCCAGTGTTATGGGTCCACCAATAGAACTGCGGGTGGAAACTGGAGATCTGAGATACCTATGGCCAGTAGGACACTCTTTGTTGGAGGGAGCACTGGCAACCCATCCCAAAAATTATGAGTCTGTGATAATTCTGTAAGGAACAAATGAAAAGAAAATATCGTTTTTGGCTGAGCGATTAGCGAAGCCCATTACTTCACTGACCGGAAAAGTTTCATTCTGTTTGTCTGTCTGTTTAGTTGTTTGTTTGTGTGTTTGTCTGTCTGTCCGCACGATAACTTGAGAATGAATTAAGAGAGCGATCTGGGAATTTCAGGGTCGTTTTGTATCATAATAAGACACATCGAGTTCGGAGATGAGCATTCTAGCTCAAAAATTGACGTTTTTAAACATCGAAAAAAGGTTGCAAAACATTTGTTGTTTTTTAGCCCGCCCTTCTGCTTTGAAAAAGCTATCCAGCGGGCTTATGCAAACGACCTCGTGTGTGTCTGTGTGTCTGTCTGTCTGTCTGTTCCACCAGAAGGAGATGTGCTAGAGACTTCCAATTTTCAGGGGATCTGAAGGTTCACTCCCACAAAACAAAACGCCTACGGCAGATCCTGTCAGCCACCCCTAAGGGGCTGAAAGGAGGTATCGAAGAAAACAGGAAAGGCCCAAAGAGTTGGAAAAAATATTTTTTTTTTAATATCTTCAAAGGGGTAACTTGCGAAAGTAGATCCCTTTGGGCGAAAATTTCGTCCGTTTTGCTCTATCTCTCAC
>NW_026267135.1:364205-365535 GCF_000697945.3 Frankliniella occidentalis
AAAAGTCACCACGAAATTAAGTTTTGACTACCAGCAAACATACACTTTTTATTAAAATGCTCTATATAGTCGTAAATACGTCAAATAACACATATGCTGAAAACCACGTGAATATGGAGGGGGGAGGGGGGGGTCCCCGAAACCACCACAGACCACCACAGAGGGGGAGGGGGGTGGTCAAAACCCACCAAAAACCCGTCACGTGGTTTGCGTACGATCCCTAATGGGTAACTCGTGAAAGTAGAACCCTTTGACCGACAATTTCGTCCATTTTGCTCTATCTTGTACCGTTTTGGTGCCATGGGTCTTGGCGAAAGCAACGTGAAAAAGACAAAATGGTCTATTAAGTCGTAAAAAAGGCTTCATGTCCCAGAATAGGGTACTTCGGGTAAGCGGAGGGGCGAAAACGGAACTGCCCTGTCCACCGCTAGTTGCATCCCTGCGGCTGATGCGCGGGGGAGAGGGGCAGGCGGCGGGGCGGCGCAGCGTATACTGCGCACGCTTTTACCCCCTTTCAGCCTCTAAAGGGTGGTTGGCATGATTGGCCGTAGGCGTCTTGTTTTCTGGGAGCAAACCTTGCGATCCCCTCAAAATTTTAAGTCGGTAGCACACGTCTTTCTATTGAAACTGACACACTGACAGACGCGAGGTCGTTTGCATAAGCCCGCTGGATAGCCTTTTCAAAGCAAAAGGGCGAGCTAAAAATCAGAACAAAGAGAAAAAAAATCAGAGGGGAAATCAAGTGGAAAATCATTTAGAGAAAAAAACCTAAGCTTGCGCTAACGTGGGAGCAGATGATATAGCTTTAATTTTCAGTTAGTGTGCTTTAAAGTAGTTTACAATGCCTTACGTAGGCCTTGTCCAGAGTGGCAGAGCTTAGCAAAACATAGTGGTCAGGGGGACCATAACAGAAGAAATTTCTACGTAACGTCTACGTACGTCTTACGTTACGTCTTACGTTACGTCTTACGTTACGTCTTACGTTACGTTTCACGTTACGTCTTACGTTACGTCTAACGTTACGTTTCACGTTACGTCTTACACTCTAAATGTCAAGGACAATTTTTGTAACTAGCACCGGACTTCTGCGTGCATAACTGAATTCAGATACAATATTGTGACTTGCTAGTCACTAAATGTGTGTTGGTAGTTAAAATATTGTATCTGAGCTAGTTATGCACACAGAAGTCCGGTGCTAGTTACAAAAATTGTCCTTGGACATTTAGAGTGTACGTTACGTCTTACGTTACGTCTTACGTTACGTCTTACGTTACGTCTTACGTTACGTCTTACGTTACGTCTTACGTTACGTCTTACGTTACGTCTTACG
>NW_026267135.1:366275-386142 GCF_000697945.3 Frankliniella occidentalis
CCCCCCCCACCCCCCACCTCTCTCTAAACACGGAAGAGGGAAGGGGGGAGGCACGGTTGGTTGCTAAATATGCATACAGGGGTCTGAAGACAGAAATTCCCCATCTCTTTAACGGCTTACCACAGAGACGGAATAATTGGAAGCGCTGCCCCCCTCCCCCCATTTCTTACGTGCAAGGGGCAGAACTGGTTGCCTACTAGGCGGATCCACACTCATTAAAGTTTTGTTCTCTATTTCATACGTCTTCTGTTATTTTAATGCACTTCGCTCAGCTACCCCGTGCATACACTGTCAAAGAAAAATCCATCTTAATTTTAAAAGCACGTGTTTATGGAAGCAAATTACAAAACAAATTTGCTCTTAAATTTATGAACAAATGTTTAATAAAAATTAAGAACGTCTTATGGAACGACAAAAAAAGCTTTACTTTTCCGGCCTAACTCAAATCTGGAAAATATTTAGTTCTTTTCCCTATACGGACAGATGTTCAAACCCAACTTTGTACACATTTTAGATGTTTACCTTAACTTATACCTGGGTGGATTTGAACCTCGGACCTTTGGATTCGGATCCTGACGCCTCAGACCGCGCGACTGTCGGGACATACCTGTGATGGGAACGCTCGCACCCGACCTTATGCGGCGCTCCGTCCAGGGGCTTTCCCAGAGTGGCTATGTGAAAATTGATTGTTTCTTTATAAGGATTGTAAGTTTGATCAATGTATAAACCTTGGAAAATCGTAGGAAACTCATTCAAACTAAAAATGTTTCTAGACTTTGAATGATATAAAAAAAAATGCCAACCAAGACAAATCTACTCCATCTTACTTTGACACTGTAAATAAGAATTCAGAGAAATCTGCAATCTTAAAGTCCCTTCAAGTAATCCAATACTGAAGCCAACAATATTACACTCAGTCAGGGCCAGGGACAACCATGTATGGTTTTCTCAACTGTCACATATTGTTAGTGCCTTATTAACCATCTCATGTTTATCACAACTATGATCTGGTGAGAGTCGGACTGCAACCATAACGTCTGGTTACTTCCGAACTTCAGAGAGGCGAAGGCTGTTTAAGTACTTGATCTTGGTATTCTCTCAACGTTGTGTATGGTTGAGAGAAGGGGTACATAGGCAGCCTGACCCTATCCCTGTCTCCATAACTCTATAAATCTAACAATACGTACATTGTTGATTCAACTATATTTCATGGTTGTCCCTGCTCGCCCCTAACACTTGGTTCTCACAACCATCGGATGGTTGTCATAACTTTTCGTTTTTATGGGTGTAGGTAGTACGTCCCGGTGACATTCATACTGGCACATCCCTAGCAGATGTATACGTAACGTCTTTTCCAGGGACATGCTGGTCAGCACCCTGACTGAACGCCCCGAGGAGCATACCGGCGGGTGCCCCTGAGGAGGTACTCATGTGTTACATCCTCACCGATGACGTGCTGAGTAGGTCCTCGGCGGGACACCCCAAGGAGCTTTACTGCAGGTATATCCTCAGGAGTAACTTCTCAGTACCTTAACTCAGAAGTACCTCCCAATCAGATCCCGGCCAGGATGTCCATGTGGTCGTGCTGCACAACGCATCCTGATTTGCTCCAAGGCATGTATGTTTGGGATGTCCTAGTAGCACGTGTAAGGAATTCGTGTGAGATCATCCCAAACTCTTCCCAAAAGTAAGTGGGAGCTGCTTTGTTGACTGGTATGTGGACAGAGTCGGAGCGTTTCTGTGATGTCTTACCATTTCTAATTTATTATGTTGATCTTTATCGAATTCAATTCCAACTTTACAGGTTACACTTGT
The DNA here is from genome assembly GCF_000697945.3 of Frankliniella occidentalis. NCBI lineage: Eukaryota > Metazoa > Arthropoda > Insecta > Thysanoptera > Thripidae > Frankliniella > Frankliniella occidentalis. The sequence continues at coordinate 368,091 of NW_026267135.1, forward strand.
CTTTAGCCTTCAGTTAGACATGGCTGTCTTCAAGCTTCTGTCACAGGACAGAAGGGAGAGGGTCTCTGTGTGTGCAACAACCCTTGACATTCTAAGGAGACTGGGGCACGAAGACTGAAGCTTGCGATGGCTTCATCATCCTTAAAAGTAAACTTATTTTGTTCGCCATGTCATTACCGCCATGTCTTCCTTTTACTTCTTCTTTGAAGGTATATGGTATATATAAGATACATATAAGGCCCTTATTGAAGATAGTGAATGCCTCATGAATTTGGCCAAATTTAGTGCATCGAACGGTCTCCACTGGAATTTTATGCTACAGTAGGCGCTCGCTTTAGTTCCGCCTCGGGTTCAGAATTGGTGAGGGTGAGTGGGGTCGCCAGAGGCGGAACTATAGCGATCGTTTTCCCTCGCTCCTCTACTGCGCGCTCGCTCACACTGCTGGCCGGCCGGCGGCCCAGGGGAAGGTGGGGGGCAGGAGGAAGAGAGGGGAGCCGCTTCTCGCTCAGAGTGGGGGAACCAGGCCTGGCGGGGAGGGAGCGCCGGCGGAACTATGCGGGGCGGAACCATAGCCCTCACTGTAGTGCCTTTGGGCCAGGAGTGACAGTCTCCGCAGGCAGCTGCTGCGGCCTCTTTTGTTACTCCAGCACCAACACGCTCGCGAGATACAGTTGAGTCTCAAATCCCCAACGAAGAGGCTCGAAGAGAGGTCACAACATGTAAGTAACTAGCTATATGTCCGCCAGACCACGTCTCGCGTTACAGGCTTCGAGATATCTAACGAAACTCTGTTACGCGGCGATGTGCCTAATATAGCTAGGCCTGCAGCGCTGACAGCCGAGACGAGTTAATAGGAGTGTATACCTTTACGAACAACGTAAATATGTACCATCCGTCCAGGACTTTTGTCTTGGAAAACGGTACGAATGAACAAAACTCGTATTTATGTAGTGTGTCTTGGCCATTTGTCCCGGACAACGTTAGGCAAATCCTATATTTGTAGCAGATGGCCATACGGAGGACATCGGTGCAGGACTTAGGACATACAAAGCTCTTCCGAAGACTGCCCCAATAGACACAAGCTCAAATTAAGGTCATAGGACGGACACATGCTTGGACATATTGTACAATGTACATGCCCGGGAGAAAAAAAGAGCTGAAGTGGGACTGATATATTAACTGTCAACAAGCTGTCTTTTACCTGATGCAGGACCCACACCTAATATAATCTGATTTTAACTAACACTTAGCTGCGCCAGCTGATCTAGCCCATCTTTTCTCTGATATACTTTAACACTTAGAAAACAGTTAACTGAAATTAAGTCCACGTAAGGTCAGCATACATCAGTTACTATTTTCGGCTATGTTCAGGTCTCTGTCAGGGTCAACACTAACTGGCATCAAGTAACATTTTACTGATCTCTTACTGATATTTATCTTCAGCTCTTTACCATGTTAACTCAGCCAACTTCAGACTATCTGATTAGTGGGAACAGGCTCTTACGTTAGGCCATTCCAAAAAAAAGAAGTTGAGGAGGTTCGAGTCTAAAATGATAGATTTTTACCAGTAATGACCTTTAGACTTGGTCCGAACACTGTGCGACGAAGCGCCAGTGAGCTGATTGATCTGAAAGTTTCGGCCGTTTCGCGCGTCAGTACCGAGGCGTGATCTTGGAGCGCACGCCGCGCGCGACACGCGGCGCCGAGAGGAGCAACTCAGTGCCGAGGTGAGTCCATATGACCTCTACTTTCAGCCCGACTACGAAAATCCGCGCTCGGCCTACCCTTGTCACGTCCAGGGGCATAAATGTCGCGAACTTCGCCACTCGAGATTGACGGAAAACTATCGAACATAGGTGGGTGTTTTTTTCGATCGGGGAGGTCGGCTAGGTCACGCCCTTTCGATCGCCGCATAGCATGCCACTAAGACGCCACGGGTCTAGGAGTAATCGCGAAAAGAGTGACGAGCGCGGAGCGGCGGCGGCCGACTGACATTCGAACAATGCGCGCGCGCCGCGCCGCACTGGCTCGGGCCGCCCGGCAGCCAGGTGGTGGTGGAACCAAGGCTGGCGGGGAGGGGCCGGGCCGGCGCGGGAGGCTGGGCGACAGTTTAAACCTCACGCGCTCGTAGGGGATCGGTCGCTCGTCGCGCGACAGGACAGACTGATTTGCGGATTGAGAATAAAAGTCTCCAAATGCAGATAATAGGTACTGTACTAGTATTTTTTTTTTAGCAGATGATACCTTACAAACATTTTGACTAAACATAAAGAATATATAAGTAACTTTAAGGTGTCAGCTAGCTTTTACTCTCGATGAGTACAGAGAACCATATGGGCAGACCAGAAAACAATTTATTTGGCGCTGGGGGGCCAAGTGAGTGAGTGAGTGAGCGCCCGAGTGTCGCGTCGGTCGCGGCAGGCCCCTGCTCAACAATACTAGGGTCCCACAGCCGCGACTGCCACACCCGGTACGCTTCCCCCTCCCTCCCCTTTATTAATAATGCCTGTCAAAGACGATAAACGAGTGAAACATTTAAAAAATGATGCAAAACCACCACAAATAAAAATCAAACTAGAAATATTAAAACGCAGGTATACTATAGTATTAAATTGGTGTCATCTGCTTTCAAGATAGATTCTTGATTTAGATTTTTCTTTTTTTTTTTTTGAAATAATAACCAAGGGTCAGCGTTTCTTTGCTGTCCTTTCGCAATGTTTTGTGCATCACCTGAAAATAATTCGTTACACAAGTCCTAGGATGTAAAATGTAATGAAACTATGTTAGAAAATAAAAAATTGAATAAATACCAATAGAATATCCTGGAATTGCTCCTCTGAGTGAGTGAGATGCCCATTATATTCTGTGGTTAGCTTGACGGCTCTTTCAGCCACGTCATTCACCACCTGCAAAGCCTCGACAGTTTCGAGTGCGGCCATGTAGCCTTCATGTAAATGCCAGTTAGCAGGGGGTATTTCCAAAAAACTCATATCAATGTCCAGAGCTTCAAAAAAATATCTCGTATGAGAATTGACAAAGGAGCTAAGGGTGACATCAGACATTTTTTTGTTTGAGGGCAAAGTCACTCTCGTGGGCGCATCTCGAACTTTTGGCTTAACGCCGAGGTTTTTCACCATTTTGGACTTTTCTTCGATGGGTACTTCCCTATCGAAGAGAGCCAACGCAATGCAGTGAGGGGACAAATACCACAGATGACCTAAAAACGCCTTCTTTGCGATTCTAGACACTCTTGTGGATATTGATCTGTACTTGACAATATTTTGGAGGAGGTTTAAGTCCGCACTGTGTTTTAGGTGTGGTTCCAGTTCTGTGGTCTTAGCAATGATTTAGCACAGGATTTCTTACAGTGTTCCCTATCCCCTCCACGCGGGATCCGGGACGGGAAAGCGCGGGGCGGCGGCAGTACGGCCGCCGCCACCGGCCGAACCGGGTGTCCTGGAGAGCGCAGGGCAGTGTTGCGGGCCTGCCTACGCTAGGGGCCATGGTGTCAATGACGCCTTACGGCCAGAGTGAGTAGGCAGACCCGCAACACTGCCCTGTGCTATCCAGGACGCCCGGTCGGTACATATCTTACCTGTGACTAAAACAGGCTGGCGTTCCACAATTTCACCCTTTCCATAAAGGGGAGGGAGTTTCTTGCCATCCATGTGGACAGTAAGTGGTCCAGAAGGGTTGAAAGCCTTGCGAATAGCCATTGCCTGCTTTTGTCGTGTAGCTACCCGCAAACGGAAGAGGGAGGTCCTGCTAACGCTCAAAGTCCTGATGTTGATATTCGCAAACTTACACATTGACGCCACTGTCCGGAATGCAGCGGAAGTGCTTATCTTTGCTCTGTCCAAATTGACCGCCAGTCGCTCCAGATCTTCTTGAGAGGGGGCATTTTGTAAGAGCATTCCTACGCCTGCATTCTTAGCAGCGGCCTCAATTTCCGGAGTGTAGTCAGCATCATACTGTGCACCCGCACTCTCCTCCGGTTCCGGTTCTGAATCAGGCTCTGATCGGAGCAAAACATACGTGCCTTCGATTAGCCTAAAAAATGTTTATAGCATAGAAAAAACCGTGCATATTAAAAAGGTAAAACGTACCAATTATACGGCAGTTACGTCTTTTACTGCGATTAACCACGAGATTGGGTTACACTGTAAAAACATTGCGAAGCAACCAACCAGCCCGCAATCTTTTTATCAGTGTAACCACACTTCGGCATCGAACATCGAACTTAAGTCCGACGGGAATCAGGGCAGGGCGAGGGTGGAGAACCCGCGAGCCGCAAGCCGTAGCCGGTGTCCAGTGGGTCGAATCGGTACTGGTGACCGGCGTAAATTCCGGACACGACGGCGAAAAGGGGATTGCGCGGTACGCTTTAATAGTCAAAATACACTGTCAAAATTCCTTTCCTTCACAATAATAAAAAATATCTTGTTTGGAATAGTAGACACCAACAAAAATAATTTCTGTGGTCTGAAATTTTGACAGTGTATTAATAACTGTTTGCGATACTGTAAAAAAATATACGTATCTTTGACGGCATTACGGACCATGACCAGAATAGTACAAAAGAATCACAAGCTTCAAAGTGGAAATACCAGAAAAAAAGCGTGCAATACTTTTGTCGCTAGAAACGGCATGGCAATGTCCCCATAGTTCGTGAATTTTATTACAATGTTGCTACAGCTTACCAAGTGGCGCAGTGGGCCTACTCAGCCGTGGTCGCAGCCGCGAGCCATGGGCCTGGTAGAGGGACTCACGCGCTTAATCCCTTGTGGGGGGCGAGTCATCGGCCGAGGCCACTTCAAGCTCCAGCTCAATCTCCTCCCGAAAAGCCTTCAACTTCAGTGCCCCAGAAGCTCCGTTCTTGTTCTTTCGCAGCCAAATAATTTTCTGGTGCAAACTCAAATTTTTTTTTGAGATGTTCTGCCAAGTCATTGTTTTTTCTAGAAAAACAGCAACCAATGCGATTTCAGAGAAAGAGCAGCCTTCCTGGCAGCTGTCTTCTCAGAATCGCTCTCAAAGTAGTGGTAGAAGACTCGCAAAACATCAACTTTGGCGGGCCTCGTTGGTTTGCGGGGGAAATCAGGCTGTGTGTAGCGCACAATCTCTTTCCAAAGCGGCGGCGGCGCCATTTCTAATTCACAAGAAAACTACTGCCATAGAAACGAGAGACGAAAGCCCGATTGTTGATTTGAAAGAAAACACTAAATAAATACCTTACAATAACAGAGTAACGCGACGAAAGTAACAAGTCACCCTCCGTCCGCCGGTGCGTCCGACTCGTGTGCAGTCAGTGTCAACTGTAGTGGTCAGTGAGGGTCTGGGCAGCCGGCGCCCGGACTTGGCAGGCATCAATGACATCAATACAAACTTCCCTGGTGCATCGGCTGCATCGTCGTCTGCTGGCTGACCCAGAGCGCCCAGCCTCCCGCGCCGGCCCGGCCCCTCCCCGCCAGCCTTGGTTCCACCACCACCTGGCTGCCGGGCGGCCCGAGCCAGTGCGGCGCGGCGCGCGCGCATTGTTCGAATGTCAGTCGGCCGCCGCCGCTCCGCGCTCGTCACTCTTTTCGCGATTATTCCTAGAGCCGTGGCGTCTTAGTGGCATGCTATGCGGCGATCGAAAGGGCGTGACCTAGCCGACCTCCCCGATCGAAAAAAACACCCACCTATGTTCGATAGTTTTCCGTCAATCTCGAGTGGCGAAGTTCGCGACATTTATGCCCCTGGACGTGACAAGGGTAGGCCGAGCGCGGATTTTCGTAGTCGGGCTGAAAGTAGAGGTCATATGGACTCACCTCGGCACTGAGTCGCTCCTCTCGGCGCCGCGTGTCGCGCGCGGCGTGCGCTCCAAGATCACGCCTCGGTACTGACGCGCGAAACGGCCGAAACTTTCAGATCAATCAGCTCACTGGCGCTTCGTCGCACAGTGTTCGGACCAATTCTTAAGGTCATTACTGGTAAAAATCTATCATTTTAGACTCGAACCTCCTCAACTTTCCACTCGGGCCTTCAATTTGGAATGGCCTATCTTACGTCCCCATGAAAATCGCCCCTAAGACAATTCGTCCTCACCTCTGTAGTCCCCTGTCAGTATGACCCCATCCTTCATGTCCCCATGTTTTGCCCCCAAATCAATTTCTTACTTACTGGCACGTTGTCAAGTTGAGTCTTACAAATTTAATATTACAAGTTACAAACCAACAGTGAAACCACAAGCCCTCAAGAAGTCAAGTACGCGTCCCTCTTCTTTGTACGCCGGGTACTGGTTCACCAGGTTAAGCAAACGCTGGTTGATGCGCTTGTACTTCTGTCTCTGCGGCTGCTTGACTTTCTTGCCGAGTCCCAGTTCCGCGATCATCACTGCAGTGTCAGCTTGCTCCTTGATGAACTCGGATCTAGGACAGCTCGCCCCAGCTATTTCGCCCCAGTACTAATTCGCCCCATGACCATTTCGACCCAAACCCATCTCGACCCAGTCCTAAATCGCCCCAAATAAAATGTGTTTTTCAAGGGATTTCAAGGGTTTTATTCAGAAATATCCTGCCAAGTTGTGGCCAATGGCCCGCAGGTATGCGACGATGTCGTCGTCCTCCTTGTACTCCTGGTACCGATCCACGATACGGTGGATTCTTCTTTCCGTCTGCTCCAGCTGGCTGCGGCGTTTGCTGGGGGAGTGGCCGCCCTCGGCCCTGGTGATGTGGACGTCAATCTCGCCCACTTCCTCCTGGAGCTGGCTCAGGAAGACGAAGAAGGAAGGGTGATGCTTCCCGATGAGCGACGACAACTGCCGGTGCCAGGCCTCACAGGTGTTGGTCGTTCTGGGGAGCCCCTCCAGAGTCCGCTCGTAGCAGTTCCATATGTGAGGGGGGAAGAGGGGAGCCGTCCCCCGACGGACACGTCCTCCACGACGTGCTCGGAGCCGGCCTCTGATTTAGTTTTCTTCGACGTGATCGAAGATGGGCTGCAGATTCAGCACGCTGGCTTCTGAGAGGGCGTCGAATGCGTCCTCGACGTCGTCCACCGGGACGAAGGCCAAGGCGATGAGGGTGTGGAAGTTCGCCCTCATCTCCTCGTTGGCCTCGAGATGGTAGGCGACGGCGAGGCCCGCACCCTGAAGTTGGCGCCACTGGGCCTGCCCGAAGTGGAACAGGCACCCAGCTACATCTGCATCTGGAGCATAAAAAGCGACAACGTTAAAACCCAAATTAGCCCGATTTCAATGGAATTATCATTGAAAAATAGGTTATTAACCTGGGAATGCTGCCCGCTTGAACCACAGCGACGGTGGTCGCTCTAGAAGTCTCTGCCGCCTTCTTGATTGCCCTCACCGTCTCTTGTGCTTTGCAGCGACCCCAGTCAGGTTCATGCGTATGTGGTTGCTGGTCAAGGACGGTGTCGTCCCTCAGCACGGTGATGCGGCCATTACAGTTGCCTCGCAGATCACAGCGCCACCCCGCCCCGTCCTTCTTCTCACGGTGGAAGACATACATAAACCCGTCATATATTGCTTTCTTCGCCCCACGCTGAGTAGAAGTGTAGCGAACTTTGCTAGTGCTGGCCTCGCCCATGGCTACCCGCGCACTGACCTCTCCCCCGCCCGCCACGCTTATATAGGGGAGGGACAACAATGCCGGCTGGGGGGCGGCCGGGGCCGGGGCGGCATGGTAATAGAGCCATTAAAACGAAATGGGGCGAGATTTTGTAAATTTGGTCGATTGGGGCGAATTGTCAAAAATTTGCAATCGAGACTCGCCCCAAAATCAGGGCGAGTTAGTTTTGGGGCGAGTTGTACCTTGGGGCGAGTTAGCCGAGGCAAAATGTCCGTCACCCGAAGAACTCGCCGATGAGAGTGTAGAGTGCAGGGTGGCTCTTTCCCACCATCGTCTGGGTTGTGAACCAAGAATAAGTGTCATTATTCTCAAGTTGTTGTTTTTTCTGTTTTTTTTTTCTTTTCGTATCCTTAACTTTTTACACTGACCTGAAATCTGTTGTGCCACGCTTCCATGGTGTTGTTCGTACGGGGATCGTCGCTCAGCACGGCCTCGTACTGATTCCATTGGTCTGGCGGATAGCGCGGCGGGACAGCTCTCCTGCCACCCTGCGCCCGCTTGCCGAGGACATAGGTCTCGGCGAAGTACTTCGTGAAGGGCCTCATGGAGTTGGGTATGTTCGCTCGCGCTTCTTGAAAGCTTGCGGCGACATCTTCCGTCGGGACGAACGCACAACCCACTACTTGTCGGAATGTGTCCCGCACCTCCGTGTTCTCTTCGTCCCGGTAGGCGACTTGCAGCCCCAGCTCTTGAAGGCTGATTGCCGAAGGTGGAAGAGGCATAGTTTTAAGGCAGCGTTTGGAAAAGCCAGCTTCACGGCATTGATGAGTCCTTTCTCAAAATCCATAATGACGAGCCGGGGACTTGGCCGACGCATCCGGAACTCTTCACATTTCATCAGAATGGCTGAGAGGACTCGGGTGTACGATACTCCAGATTTGTCCGGGAGCAAGGCGTAAGCCAAAGGGAGAGTCTCGTTGTTCACTTCACCATGTACAGTCAGAATTTGAGCGAAGATGTCAGGAGCTGGATCGAACGTGCCGTCTAGCTGAAGTGTGCCAGACGCTGCGAGTTTCTTGAGATCAGACCTCGCTGCAAACAGTAGAATACGCTTCTGCGGAACGTTTTCTTCTTGTCCGTCGTCGCTGTCGTCATCGTCGTCATACGAATCCCACAGCAAGAACGACTTTCCTTTGGCCGTCATTCTGAATTCAGGGGGAATTTCAGCCAGATCTTCAAGTCTTTTGGGGTTTTCGGGATATTCTCGTTGTCTTAATCGGTTAAAGGTCCTCTTCATTGTTTGTCTCTCTTGGAGGTATGCAAGCGCCTCCGTTGGCAACTGAGGACCGAGTAAAATAATATAAATACTTAAAATTATCTTAACTTGTGAATCATCCGCTCGCTCCATGTTTACCTCCGGTAAATGTTGCCGGAGTATTTGGGCCGGGGGTGCCTCAGGATGTTGGCTGGCTTGGCGCTTCATCCCGTCGTAAGCGCGTAACGCTTGAGCCTCCTCTGGTGCGGGAACATGGTCGTGCTCGACGGACTTGATCACATCGACGACACCCACACCAACTACCAACGAACCAGAGCTCTTTTAGGGCCTATATCTCTCTGGCCACACTGTCACTCAGGTGGGAAAACTTACCTTGCGGGGATGTAGTTATTGCCCGTTTTTTGCAAACCGGACGGCGCCTACACATCCAGTATGTTCTTGATCCGTCGCGATTTTCCGAATGCCTATTGTACAGGTAGCCATTGAAACTGAGAATTTTGCCTCCTTTCTCCGAAGCCAGAAGTTGACCTTGCATTTTGCCTGGCCGCACCGCGAGCCGCGGTTGCTGCGGGCCCGCTTTCCTTTGTTGAAAAACAAATGCTTCGAAGGCAATACTCCCCGCGAGCAGAGATTTTTCGCTCGGGACAAGAGTATACTCGGGACATTGATTTTTTAAGCAAAATACCCGAGGACGAAAAAGGTGGGGACGAATTGTCAAAGGGACGAAAAAATAGGGGACGATTTGCCATGGATCCCTGATTAGTACCTGATTCTTGGTGAACTTTTCTGATTCTTCAGCAACAGACATTTGTCAGCTATCGCTCATGTTGTACAAACTTGATTAAATACAGAATATAGCTGTGATACACGTTCGGGATTTAATCAGATGTGTCCAGTATCACGTCAGTAAATCATAACTGACTTGGAGCTGAAATTACCTGAAGCGGACGACGTTAGCTATATGTCAGCTCGATTGCAGCCATTAATTGAACTGACAGATATATAATAAGAGCTGACTAAAACTATATTCTCCGGTCAGCTAACTTCAGATTCGAGTCTAAAACAAGTGGTCAATGATCAGCTTTTATACATGTTCAATCAGTTATGGCAGCTAACTTACATCTAGCATCAGTTAACTGCTAGGCCACCCAGCTGAAAATCCCGCCGGAAATTTGGCACTTTCCGGTGGAAATTCGCGATTTTCTACGGGTTTTTCCATTTTTCCGCCGGAAATGACGATCCCACGGAAATTCTCGACGTTACCTGGATAATATTCGTTTTCTTCGGAATTTTTTTTAATCCCATGGAAAATTCTAGTTGCCCTCGGAATCACTTTCCGCGGCTATTCACTTTCCGGGGATTCGTAATGTTACACGGAACACATGTTCCAAGGAGATTGCTTCCATGGAGGAAACGCATTCCACTGAGTGGTGGCAATTCCCACGCAACGTCTAAGTTTCATGGAAATTCCGTGGAAATGCAGGAAATTCCTTGGAAACCCCATCCTTGTACGCAAAGCACTGTTGGGCGGAAACCATCTCAACTTCCATGGAAATTCATAACTTCACTGTTTCAAATGCACATGCTTGGAGAAAAGAATCATCGCTTTCTCATATCAAACTAGACTATTGAACTAATCAAAAAAGTAAATGAGGGAAATGAGTTAAAAATTGGGAAATTAGGAAGTTGGGATGAAAAACCAAGACTGTTGCTTTAAAGGTTATGTGATTACGTTATTAGAAACGAGTCCTCGTAATTAGATCTGTCGTCGTTCCAGATTATTTTTTTCCTACAGAATGTCTAACTTTTACTTACATAGTCGGAACATGGTGCACATGCCAAAGATGCCAAGACATTTCTTTACGTGTGGCCCCCCGAACCAGATGATTTTACTAGCGAAACAAAGACTGTCACTTCGCCTGAGCTGGTGGTGGCGGTGAGCCGACCTACCTAACCTGTAACAGACCCCTCCCGCTCGTTGCTGCTGCCGCTGGCCGACGCACGCAACTCGTGGAATAAAGTTTCGTTACATTCGTTTGTATATTCTTGTGAGGACTGCCCATGAGGATTGAGGATATCGATGGTTTCTTTGATATCGTCGGCATTAATCTACCCAGTAAGTAAAAGTCGGAGCACGGTTTTGAAAAGCAGAATAAACAGATTTTCGCAGAGACCCGTAGCACTTAACCTCAAACATAACCTTAGCATGCTACCGCGGTACGGTATTTTGTTTCAAAATTATTGATTCTTTATGTTCTTTGGTCTTTGGTCGAATGTAAGCTACCAATAATGTGCTGTGTTCATTGATCTGGATCTCCGTGCAATCACAAGCAAAAAAATAATCATGTGTCGCCAAAACCTAAGTGCGAAATGCTATTTCCATGGAAGAAATTTCCAGGGACCACTACCGATGCTATATTATTTCCATGGAATCCATTTCCATCGAACAATGCTTTCCCGTGGAATCACTGTTCCAGGGAAAATTTTACATGGTTGTAACCAAATTACTCAAGGGATTTGAACTCCATGAAATAATTTCCGGCGGAATTTTCAGCTGGGCAACCAGTAAAACTCAGGTGACTTCAGTTAACATCAGCTTTCTTTTTTTCCCGGGTGGTATTGCCATAAGTGAGACTTATTTTGGACACGTGGGACATGGCATATACATACGAAGACACAAAATTCATGTCATTTTCATGTCTTTCGGCTCGTCGGGGCATTTGAATTCAAAATTTGTATCAGAAAAACACTTATTTTAGTTGAAGTGAGTAACGAGTGTGAAATTGGATGAAACTTTACTTAACACTTCTACTTCCAAAACAGTTTGTTTAGTTGTGATAGCTACATTCATGTTGTTTTAACAATATACAATCAACTTCGGTATCCAAGTTATTGACGTTGGTCATGAAGCAGTTGAAGACCTCAGCCAAGTCGTTACCCACACAGCTGAAAGAAGCAGTCCAGACGCAATGGCTGAAGTACTTCCAGTAGATGTGCCTCTCTCGTCTGGTACAGAGACATACGGGACTCTTCCTGACGTGGCTAGGTCAATGAAGAATTTGGATGAATCCTTTAGCGTGCGTTTAAGAGTTCCCGACTCGTAGTCGACGTGAATAAGCCCGAAAGGTCGGCTGAAACGTCAAAAACAGAACACAAAATAATTCAAAGTAATTTCCCCGAAAATTACAAATTCTGTTTTATCAAATATGCACACACAAATACATATGTACACACACACATATTCGCAGCACCTTAACAGTGCAGAGCTCCATAGTAAAATAAAGCATTCCGGTAAGGCTAAGATGCAGAAGAAGCCAGGGAACAAGAAAACGGAAGTCACCATGCACCATGTCCGTTTTCTTCTTTCCCACATTCTTCTGCATTTCAGCTTTACCGGAATGCTTTATTTCAATTTCACTGCTGTGAAAATTAAGGGAAGGGCAATCGAGCACTTACCCAGTGTAACCTGCAGAAAATTCGAAGACATCAAGTAATGACCACACATAATACGCAAGAACTTCTACGTCGTATTCTTTCATGGTGCGCACTAGGGAACGGAGGTTAGCCTGAAAATTACGGTCAAATTAACATATGAAAGTGAAACATATTGAACATATTGCGTTCGAACCTGGCCGGAACCAAAAGAAGAACATCACGCTACGCTACACATTTTTAACACCGAGAAAATGGTTCCTTTGGACTAATGGTAATACCCTTACTCGAAGGGAATTTTTCGTGCATATATCATGACAGAATTAGATCGTTACTTTGAAGGAGCCCGGGTGGAAAGAAGTACAGATAAACTGCATTCGAAACTGTACTTGCTTAACTGTAGTTGCTAAACTATAGTTATGATAGTATTTTAACTCCAATGCTGTTTATAATCAAGACTACATGCTCAAATAACAGTAAGAAATATAAATAACTCACACTTTTACTGCTCTCGCAACTACACTTGAGAATGCACACCGTAATGTAAGTGGTATATTGAGTTGTTGCTGTAGTTTAAAAGCAGATAAATTGACGGTATGATTCGCTCTTTCAATTGTACTTTGTGAATGCAGTCTGTTTTACATTCTATAAGCTATAAATATAGAGTTAAAAAGAATTGTAATGACTGCTTTCATCTGTACAGTACATTTGAGCGGTCTGTTTGCAGAATTACTGCTGTCAGTTTTAAAGTAAAGTCTGTTTTTGGCTGAACATTGCAACTGGTAAACATACCGGGCAGTAGAGGCAACTCATCACCCTTGCAGGTAAAAGACATCCCGGAAAGTCCCGCTCGGCCCCACCCCCCGCAGACGTGCCGTTCTGCTGGCCGGGAGCATACTATGGGCCGAATATCGCGAGAGGAAATACCCCGAACCAGGCCTAGCTACCTACTCAGGAGGGTGAGTACATGTTTCCCAAACTGCCGGAGGTGCTCACGATGCTTTTTGACGCCTCCCCAGCTCGTCGTAAAATACTTCTACACAAAGATATTGATATTACGCGCGTAGTACGTATACATGCATATAATGGTTGGTGTGCACGTGTGGTACACTGCTTTTGTCATGTAAACCTAGCGGCAGGAGACGATTTATTCGGTTGTAAATCTTAGACAGCATAGGAACTATGCAAACGGTGGATAAAATGTAGCATTACTGTAGCTGGACTGTAGTCCGACTGTAGTTCGATTGTGAGTTGTCGGACCGGAGTGCTTGGCTTGTCATTGAGTTACTGCGAGACCAAAGCTATGGTGTCGCAGTGGCTCAGTGGTCATCGTACTGCGCTACCAACTCCGACGTCCGAGGTTCAACTCCCATCAACTCCCATCAACTTTCATCAAGGTAATAGTTCTACAATCAATTAATCGGATGAAAGGGGGTGAGTGGGGGAAGGTAGAAGGGTGGTAGTAAGAGAAATTCTCGAAATAAAAATTTTTGAACGAAGTTTTGGACACTGCACTTTAAGTATGATACTAACTGTAGGTTTTGTTTGTACTTCGCAACTCTTGTCCGGAGTGCAGTTCGAAACTAACCGCCCAAACTGCAGTTAAACTGTGCGGATTCCGAAAAAACTATAGTTTTTCTGAAGTAAAACTGCGACTTAACTACAGAAAAAGTATAGAAATCTGCATTTAAACTGTGGTCTAACTACAGGCTACAGCTGTACATTTTATACATTCTGACAATATTTTAATAAACGTTAACATATGTAGTCCTAACACAATTTGACCTGATTTTGTACACACTTTGAATGCATTTGTGAATGTGATCCGTGTACAGTGCGCCATTACAGTTAGAAGTACAGATCCTTCCACCCGGGAGCTTATCTGTACAGCAATCACTCGGAAAACAAGGCCAGTACAAGAAGACACTGGGTGTGGACGATCAATTCGGCAGGCACAGAAGAAGTACGCCAGAATAAACGAGCGACTTCACACCATTACCGGCCGCTACCAAGAATTCTAGACAACAGACCGCCTGCTCGACTACACACGTGCATGCGGAAACAATATTGCTTTGTAAAACAAAACATTGTGTAAACTTTGTGAATAAAACTCTGGGTGAAGTGCTCCTGGGCCAATCGCACATGAGGGAATCATGCGTGGGTGAAATACTTGAGGGTGAATTACGCCTGGTGAGAATACTTTGGGTCAATGGCACGTGGGTGAGTGGACCTAGATCCAAGAAAAACTCCTTTGACTTAAACGTATTGAAAACCCGGCCTCAGTCTGAAACGCTACGTCCTCCCACGGGTCTTACACTATGGAATGCAGCTCGGACGGTGTCCTTAACCCCCACATGTTTCTGATCTCCGTAGCCGTTCTCAGTGATGATGATCGGAACGTGGTAGGTGCGCCAAATCCAGAGGAGGGCATCTTGCATAAGAGACTCTTCAGTCTAAAATAACAATTAAAACAAGTTATAATTCAGAATTATTTGACCTGATGTCTTGTGAAATTATATTTTAAGTTGTCCGACAGCTAGGCACTTAAGTGAATGCAACGGCAATTCAGGCCAATTCAGAGGAAATTCAAACCCGATTCATATTTGTACACTGAAATTATAGGCTGTTAATCTCTTGACAGTGAGTGTAAGCTGCAAGGTAGTTGCCGTACCACATCAAAGTTGCCAACGCCGGTAACCTCGACGAAGGGCATATCTTTCATCACAGGGCCCAGAAGTATTGATTGTTCGGCTCCAGATGTCTTATTGCGGTTGTAACTAGCTGTGCACCTACTGTACACGTTCACAGCTATGTAGTCAGTCACCCCGCCTGCAAACATAAGATACGTGTATGTTTACGGGACGTAGACGAGCCGATGATCACGATCACACTAATCAAAAAATCGCTGCAAGAGATAGCTACAGTGCAGTCGCGGGTTGAGGCCTGGAGATCTAGGCAGACATGTTGATATGTCCAGCGATGCATTGATTAGACCGTTCCCAAAAAAGAACAGTTAACGGTAAAAACGAAGTCCCATTTTTTAAAGGAAAAAGATAAAACTTTAAAGAAGTCAGTAACTTTGAGGGATTTTTCTTGAAAAATGAGAACGACCCTCAAAGAAGGTCACAAATTGTCAGTTGGTCAAATTTAATTTGTATCTCTTAGGTTTAGAGCTGCGGAACTCGTCCTGCAAAGTTTGACATATTAAATTTGACCAACTGACAATTTGATTGGCTGAGCGATTAGCGAAGCCTATTACTCCGTCTGGTCGGAAAAAACTTTTTCTGTCTGTCTGTTGTCTGTGTGTCTGTCTGTGTATCTGTCCGCACGAAAACTCGAAAACGAATTGAGCGAGCGACCTGGGATTTTCAGGGTCGTTTTGTATCATAAAAAGACAGATCGAGTTCGAAGATGAGCATTCTAGCTCAAAAATTGGATTTTTAAAAAATCGAAAACAACAGTTCCCAAAAATGACGCTTTTTAAAAATATTTTTTTATGGTTTCCTAAGGGGTAACTCATCAAAGTAGAGCCCTATGGGCGAAAATTTTGTCCGTTTTGCTCTAGCTCAAACCGTTGAGGCGCTAGAGGGTGTTTTTGACGAAAATAAGCGAAAAAATGTACAACCCTGCATGATTAGTCGAAGTGACGGGCGTTGACGGGCCGGAGGCCTATATCTTTGTGCACATTTTTGCACTACCTGACTCGGGTGTCAGCGCCGCAGGCCAAGGTAGATGTATGCCAGGCGCGTCGCAGCGTAACAGTGTTTCGTGAGGTATCGCGAAGCCTGTTACGCGAGACGTGGTCTGGCGTACATCTACCTTGTTAGTTGTTACAAGGCTCTCAAGTAGCGAGGTGGGCGCAGCAGCTCGTCATGTTGGCCACGCTAACTTTGTGGGGCTTCCTCAAAATTTGTGACTTACTTCGAGGGTCGTTCTCATTTTTCAAGAAGAATCCCTCGAAGTTACTGATTCCTCAAAGTTTTCCTTTTTTCCTTTAAAAAATGGGACTTCGTTTTTACCGTGTTACAAGAAGTTTTTGGTAGCTTTGTTTTTATCTTTCAAAACGATAAGCAATCATTAATCAAAGTACAGTGTACCATAAACGTAGCGACTAACCTGCGAGTAACTTTTTCTCTTCGGGGGTGAAGGCCGGAAGGCGCGATTCGCTGAGGCCATTCTCGGCGTCCGCCTTGTCCACAAGGTAGCGCAGGACAGGGGGGTAGTCCCCAAAAATCACCGGGTGGATCAGCGTGCCGACATACAGTTGATTAAATATTTCGGATGCCATCACATCCTCAGACTGTGTAGTCTTTGGTGATGATGGCCAGACCACCACAGATATACCGACTTTTCCTGAAGGTTTAGAACGTAAAATTAACCGAGAAAATAATTACAATCAGAGAAGAGTGTGGCTTGTTAAGCTGTTCAAGAACACTGCACGGTAAAAACAATACCTCATTTTATTTATTTTGTTTGGGAAAAGGGAAAACTCTCAGGAACTCTCCTGGTTCGACGAAACCTCCTTAGATTTCGAGGAAGTCTCCTGAAAAATGTCAGATTTTAACTCATTTTTCGAGAAGATTTCTCAAAATCTGAGGCGAGATCGGGGGACTCTTCCTCAAACATGTGAGTTCGTCAAAGCTTTCCCTTTCCCCTCGAAAAAGGAGACATTGTTTATACTGTGTGGTAGGAAGTAGTTGGATACCTTAAACTAACACTGTGTCGTCGTACATTTACAAAGTTTTTGTAAACTCGAATTATAATTTTAGTTGTAAATTTACGATAACACAGTTTTTACTCGCCAATAGATTTTAAGTGGATACGTACTGCATTTATTTTTACGATTGCAAATTTTACTTTCAGGACTTGCGTCAAGAAAAACTTTCCTGTAAACCTCCCTACTATTTTTCACAGTGTAAACGCACGGGTTTAAACGCGTATTTCGGAACGCACGCAGTTAATCTGCGTGTTATTTTGAACTCACGTAGTACGTCACCGGCTGCTACGCTGCGGATCAGGCAGGTGACCCACTGAAACCCGCCGCTCGACACGGCGCGCGCAGTGATCTCCAACTACGCGTGTTTTGGAAGGAGTAAACAACTGCGAGTTCTAAAACGCGCGGATGAACTGCGTGCGTTTCAAAAACGCGCCTTTGAACTGCAAGCGTTTTAGTGTAAGGTATTTTAAATGGGCGCTGCGAAGTAACACCAGGTGCTGACACTTTTACGTGTTAAACTAGGTGCACTGATAGAACTGGTCGGATATGGCAACTTTTGGGGGGCACTATTTGCCAAAGGCCCTTTAGTGAACAGAACTGTTGTCAGTGTAAATTTTCACTTCGAACGAGCCTAAACATGATAGAGTTCCATACAGTAATGACCTTCAATATAACATTTAAAGGGTGTTATATCTTACCTCTGTTCTTTCAGCGTGCCGAGAGTTTTGCGCGGTTTCGCCTAACTTAACTTTCGGACAAAGTGGCTCGTATTGAACAAAAGAATCTCCTGGTATTTTTGTCCCGTAAGAAGTAGGAAGTAGTGGTGTATTTTTAATGGGTGCTGCGTAGTTTCGCCAGGTTTCACGAAGGTCAAGTCATCCCTCAGGCTCCTCGTTTGTTGGCAATTACTTATTTGCAGATCATCTTCTAGACGCATTAACCAAATAACTCAAAATACACTTAAATTCCTAACAATCCAGCAAATATAAACCTCCACGCGTGACTCATTAACGATACAAATGTTTCTCGAAAACGGCTCGGCCGATTTGCATCATTCAAAGTGCA
>NW_026267135.1:391410-411028 GCF_000697945.3 Frankliniella occidentalis
CAATTATGCAATCTGTGTACACATTTTAGTTGAGGCGTGGCCCCCTCGGGCTTATTAAATTGTGTGTTCGGCCTGTCGCCCTAAAAAATCTCAATGGGTAAGCGAATGCGAGCGAATGCAAGGAAATGCATCGGCTACAGAGGTCACTCGCAAAGCCGCCCTTCTCAAAGCTGAGCTGAGCTCTCCTTCCACTCTACTGGCCTGCCCCCACTCATCGCCACCATACGCTGCTGGCGATGACTTTAACATGCTTTTTGCTTATTATTCAACAGCTTTGAAATTAAATAACACTTAGAGCACTTTGGCTTTGACCCTAAGACGGCCAAGTAGTGGATTCGGCGAACCTTCTCAAAGTAGCGCCGGCCTCCAGAAAAACACCGTGCGGCGAAGCTTTGGCCAATTGTGGCAAAAGTGCTAATTTAACTCTTTGCTGTTTCAGATCCTCTGAAAAATCTGAGGGGATAACTTGACCACGAAATGCATTTGCTTCGAATGTGACAAATATACCCGGAGATTCGTGTTTTAAAAACGTAAGGTAGGCGTCGCCGTCTCGTCACAAATCGCTTGGGATACATGCCTTTTTGTTTTGCTTCATACTTTTGCTTGTACAGGTGGTAAGTCTTCGCATGTGCTACAGCAATATTATGCATGCACTTGTAATATTGGTCGCCTTCTTGAACCGGATCCAGGTCGCCCAACAGGGTGCGAAAGTAGTTGCAATATATGTTAGGCTCATTAATAGTGTTCCAGTACTTAACCTGTGAATGGTTCAAATGTCTCAGAACAGTCCTAGTAAAGCATACATTGACGGTACTCTTCTAAATCTAAATGAATAAAGGCCCACGCAGTCAACTTAGCGAGCACTGTTGATAAATTCGACGGCAAATGTATACGGTACGGCACACCACGTAAATTGCCTACTCAGGCCAAAATTTTTTACTTTAACGGTGCTCACTAAAGCTTGCAAGTATCACTGTCAACGCAGTCGACATTTTAAGTACCGAAATTTTGGTATTCTCTAAAGGTGCCCCCACAATGAGCGCGAGGCGATGCCGGGTAGGCGATGCCGTGCAGCCAGGCCGTGCTTGCAGGCCGTGCCGGTTGCGCGGAGCTACGCCTCCGATCTTCTAAGTAAAGCTGTATTCGCATGAAAGTGGTTAAACCTGCCGGCACGGCCTGCAAGCACGGCAAACCCGGCATCGCCTCGCGCTCATTGTGGGGGCACCTTAAGGAACGCAGTGTTTTGCTATTTTCATTGTCAAGTGTTCTCCGAAAACACAACGATTAACATGCCAATCGCCCATTCCAAATCGAAGTCCAAAGTCAAAGTTGTCGTGGTTTGGGTCGAAAACGATTTTTACATGGGCTAGCATAGGGAAGGGGGTACGGAACGCCGTGACAGGCTCCGTACTCAAGACGGGGGACCAATGCTCTTAGCGATCCTGGCGGCCGAAAGTTTCAGTCACCATCCTCATTGTAACGGCATTTGCCTCAAGTTAAAGACAATTTTCGTTGTGGTTTTTGAGGTAAGAATATCGTTGAAGCAACGCATTTCGCCTTGTTTCAGGAATACTATTTTCCAGGGGTCCGTAATTTAACACAAAAGCAACTCTTAACGTTAAGTGAATCGTTTTCGTTTTACCCAATTACCCATAACGTGTTGTACGACAATCAACGTCTTCAATATCAATATAAAGTACCCCGTTATGTTTTTAACACGCATGTATTAGATGAGGAAAAGAACGTTATTTTTGTGGTCGTGTCTGCACTGGAAATGCAATATCAGTTACGAAATGCGCGAATGTTACCATTTGCGTTGAGTTTTCGGTTACACCTAAAACTTTATGAACACAACCTTTTAAAAATCGTCACTTACCGTAACTTAACATTTTATTTTTAAATTTTGATAAAATGTGCTACTAACAAGTGATGTTTGTGATGTCAAGTTACGGGCCCCTGATCCTAACCTATCTCTCGGACTTAACTGAGTATACTTAAACTAGCACTGTTAAAATTTGGGGGGGATTTCCCGAAGATTCACTTTCTACCACTATTAGAAATTCCCAGAGGACTCTGTTCTTAGTTTTTTGTGTATTAAAACAGATGTTAAAGGTGGAAGTTTTCATTCGTCTATATGTTATGAAGCTAAACTCGACACGTGAAATTACAGAGTTCTTTGGGACATCCCAAAGAACTCTGGCAATACTTTTCACGACTTCCTCCGTGAAATCCCAGGATTTTTTGTAACAGTCTGTCCGAGAGACATCGACCGTCTGATAGGGTTTCCCAGTGACCTATGCGAGAAACGAGTAGACAAAAATTCAGCCAAACCGGAGAGTTGCCGTTCTTAATTAAGGTTACTCGGGTAATTCTTTTAAAATTAGCCGGAGATTTCAGGGGGGGCAACCAGGGTAAAGTCAACCATACATTTCGTGAAGCTTATGACCTCTGTCACGAGACGCGGAACAGCATACACATATCTAAGTCAACAACATTACTTCTTACAACGGAACGTCTTACAAACCTTGTCTCCGAAAGTTCTAAACAAGAATTCCGCATAGTCGACGTATCTGTCAATCATTCCCGAATGGCCCCAGCCACCTGTCGTATTATCCACCAGAATCGGCTGGTCGAAATGAAGCATGGTGACCTGCCGACCAACAAGTCCAAGTGAATCTTTACGAAAAACAAAACGTCGTCGCCCTCGTGCAAGAACATGCTTTGTGTTTCGAGATGCCTGGACAACATTCTAGCTGTTTCCCGATGCCTGAAGACCATACTTTCTGTTCCGCCATGCAGAAAGACTTTCATCTTTTATGTTTTGGATGCCCTCTGTTTCCCTGTTTTCTTTAAATTTATAAGTTCGTCACTATTGGTTGCAGAGAGAAAAAATATGTTTATTCTTTCGCTAATGCTATCATTTTAGAAGGACAGCGCTGTGGAACGTAGAACGTGTCCAAAAACAGACAGGATTATCTTTTGGCATAGCAAAACGTATCGATCGATAGTATGTTAATTACGCATCGCGAAAACATAGTCTGTTCCAGCACGGAAGCGACGGCTTTGAATAACAGCAATCAGTAAGTAGTAAAGGATACCTATACTTTGTAATAGTTAAACACTGGACAAATAAAGGAGCTTGGGTGGTTAGATTTTTTTTTCACACAATCCTTCAAATGCTCAAGCCTATACGACCGCGCTCGTACAAAAGTTCGAACTACACATCACCTGATCTCGAGTTTTTAGACATTTCGCAAGTGTACAGTTAAGTGTACACTTGGGACATTACCGCAATCCTACATGAGCGAAGCCAATTACTCCACTGACCGGAAAAGCTTCATTCTGTTTGTCTGTCTGTCTGTACGCACAATAACTCGAGAAGGAATTGAGATAGCGATCTGGGATTTT
The DNA here is from genome assembly GCF_000697945.3 of Frankliniella occidentalis. Taxonomy (NCBI): domain Eukaryota; kingdom Metazoa; phylum Arthropoda; class Insecta; order Thysanoptera; family Thripidae; genus Frankliniella; species Frankliniella occidentalis. Next base: position 394,819 of record NW_026267135.1, read on the forward strand.
CAGGTTACTTTTGTATCATAAAAAGACAGCTCGAGTTCGGAGTTGAGCATTCTACCCAGACAAGTATAAATTTTTTTTAAAAAAAACATTACTTGAGGGACCTGTGGTTTTTGATTTTTTTTTAAAAAATCCAAGTTTTGAGCTAGTATGCTCTTCTTCGAACTCGATCTGTCTTTTTATGATACAAAACGACCCTGGAAATCCCAGGTCGCTAGCTCAATAGGGTGTTCCAGGCAATCTAAAACGGAAGTAGGAAAAGAACAAACTCACTGACATCTCTGTTTCCGTAATGGCTCTGATTTGTCGAGCTTATCACGTGCCTCCGAGGTCTTTCAGGTATGAGAAACTGTCAGATCAGTTTCGAGCTCCCCTCCATATTTGAGAGGTTAGGATCGGACCAAACTGCCATGGTAGTTTCTCATACTAGGCGGACGGAAATAGATAAATCAGTGAGTTTGTTCTTTTTCACTTCCGTTTTAGATAGCCTGGAACACCCTATTAGTTCTCGAGTTATCGTGCGTACAGACGAACACACATACAGACAAACAGACGCGAAACTTTTTGATCATCACTGGAGTATAAATAGGCTTCGCTAATCGCTCAGCCAAAAAGGCTTCATGTCACTGAGTTGTAAAGGGAGTACACTTGGACCACACGTTACGGGTCGAACCACACCCTCTTTTGGGCTTAAGGGTCCCTAGATTATCTATCACTAAAACGTTGATTTTTACATAAATCTGACAATATTCGATTTTTGAATGAAAACCGTTACCGAACAGCAGAAGTTTCATGTCCCTAATTTTAGAGTAAGAAGACCCCGACAAACGGTTCGAGTATGTCAAATTTTGGGCCCGGAAGACCCTGTTCCCCTATTCCCTCTCCTTAACTCGTCTCGGGTGTCAGCGCCGCAGACCTAGCTATGTGTGCGCCAGGCGCGTCGCAGCGTAACAGTGTTTCGTGAGATATCGCGAAGCCTGTTACGCGAGACGTGGTCTGGAGTACATATAGCTAATATTTAAAAGCTAAGTATTGAAAGTAAAGGAGCTTACGAAAATTGAATATTCACTGCGATCAAAGATAATACACGGTCTAACTATGCGCGTATAGAAAACATAAGGAAAATAGGACCGGAAACAGTTCTGAATTCACAGCTAAAGCTAGTAAAAATGGATAAAGCCCATAACTAGGGGGTACTGGAATCAATAATGCATTCCGGTAGAGAAAACAGAAGTCACTATGTTAAAGCATATCGATTTCCGTTTCGACGCGTCCTACGAACAAAGTGCGATCTCCCCGCGCGCCGTTGAACGATGTCCGATCTCCTTTTCAGCTTTTATCTGCACCGTAGGCTTCAAGCCGTGATATCTTTGTTGATAGTTCACTAATAAGGAAACTAATAAATTCTTTGTGATCCTCAAAGATTACGCAACACATTGGGACAATAATAAAATGCTATAATCTTGACGAACAGACATACGAGGCGTTTAAAGTTCCATCTCGCTGCAAACTCTGAAAAAGGAGATCGGACAGTGTTGAACGGCGCGCCGGGAGATCGAACTTTGTTCGTAGCACGCGTCGTTTTTTTTCCCCTCATTCTTCTGCATTTGAGCTTCACCGGAATGCTTTATTTCCACAAAAAGGCTTATTTTTACTTACATTACTTTTTATGAATCAATTATTCCTACTGATTCTGGTACTGATTTCCTTATTTGTTCTGTAAATGCGGTCTTTTAAATGCGTTTACTAAGAATTTTTACAATATCGACTAATAATGTTATAATATCTATGAAACGAGTGAACAAAAAATCGGTTCAGACTTACCATGGGCTCCATGTTGTTGCTTATTACTTTATCAATATAGTCTTTATAGAACTGAACGCCCTTCTCATTAATATTGTCCACACCCCCAGTTGGAAGAACACGGGACCATGCTATAGAAAAGCGGTGCGATGTAAACTGCAATATAATAAAACAGTTCAGAACCTGAGACACAGCATGCGTAAGAAACGACGTAAGTCAATAATTTCGATATTTTTGTTTTTGACAGTATTTCAGAAACACAATCATTTTTGACAGATCGATTTTGAAGTTCTGCCCCCCCCCCCTTTTTGTTTTTTTTAACGGACCCGTTTCTGCCAGACAGTGGGGGGAGCGACATGGTTCAACACCACCTGTTGAGCAGCTGCACACCCACGCCCGTGTACCAGAGCAACAAATAGACACCTTGCTCTCTGAGGAGTCAGCCCCGTGGTCGGCCCCCCGCGCGCGCTGCGCGGCGCCCACGCCAAAAATTGTGTTCAATTATTAAAGTAATGATTAATAGGCTAAATCCACAAAAAAACAACGAAAAAGACACATTGAGAACATTCCATACAACAAGGGCGACAAAATTTTCCTAACCATGGGCCCGTTTTGCAGTTAACAAGAATTGTTAACGATTTTTTCAACCACGAGTTTCGACGTTGTAAAATTACGCTAGAAATGAAACGTACCTTCATTTCCTTTGCAAGGTCGAGATCCTCGCGAAATCTGTGGTAGTGATCGGCAGCCACACTTACGTTGTCCGAAAAAAGGCCGGGGAAATTCACAGCAAAGTCCATCATACTTTCACCTTTACCTGAAGTGTAGCGTAAACAGAAACATGTCATTATTTCTCGCTCACGTCTTGCCAGCTAGGGGAAGAAGTCCCAAATTTTTGTAAAGAATTTTGAAGCGCTGTAAGAAAGTTTGCATCGCAAACCATTTTCTTTTCATTGCGAATTGCAAACTATTAACTTCTGAAGTTCCTAAAAACTAGTTTGCTACGTTACGGACTAATTCGTCGCAACGTTACAAACAAATTTCTTTGTAGCATGTTAATAGTTAGCTCGTCGACGCATACTTCGAACGAAGTTCGATCTACTGGCGCGCCGTTTAGCACTGTGCGATCTCCGGGCGTGCTGTCCAACAATGTCCGTTGTCACGGCGTGTTGCTCCAATAAAGCTTGATGTCCTTTTCAGCTTTTATTTGCACCGTAGGCTTCAAACAAGAGTATCTTTGTTGATAATTTACTTAAAAGAAAACTAGCAGTAGCACATTCTATGTGACCCAAAAAGATCACGCAACACACGGTAAAACGAATGTCTTGAAATCCCAGGAAATTTCTAGGATTTCAAGGTCGGGTTGATAATTTCAAGATTGGCCCTTGAAATCCTAGATTCTGCCTTGAAACCCGTAGCTTCCAAGGAAAATCCTTGGAATTTTTGTTTGGTATTCAAGGGTTTTCCTTGAAGCACGATCTGGATGCTTCATTTGGACGAAAATTTCGTCTGTTTTGCTCTATCATATAACGTTTCGGCGCTATGGGGCATTTCTTGGCGGAAACAACGTGAAAAAGACAAAATGATCTATTAAATCGTAAAAAAGGCTTCATGCCACATAATTGTAAAGGGAGTAATACTTAAACCACACATTACGGGTCGAACCACACCCTATTTTGGGCTTAAGGGTCCCTAGATTATTCAGTATCACTAAAACGTTGATTTTTACGCAACAATCTGTCAAAATTCGTACTTTTAATGAAAACCGTTTAACAGCAGAAGTTTTATGTCCTTAACTGAGCAAAATTCTACTAAACACGGCTAAAAAAAGCCATAAATAAGCACTAATGAGCATGTCTCAGCTGGGCGACCTGGGGTGGAACGCCACGTGTGGCACATCACTGAGTGCCTTTGGACATGTAGATTATCGATAAATCAATTAAAATAACCGTATCGTGTAGTTTCGTTGTAAAATAACCGAAAATAAGGTATAAATATGTTTAAACATGTGGAATTTCACGCGTTATCGCGTAATCATAGTAGTGCACTTTTTACTAGAGTTGTTTCCCCCTCGACTTGTACCCACAATGTTTCTTACCGTCTTCTAAACTTGCCCCTTCAGACTGGAGAGCTGACACCCCAGCTCCCAGGAGAAGTCCCTTCGGCCAGACATCCTGTAGGTAGAATTTGTAATTAGATTTCTATACCCAAGACCCATTTTAGTTGAAAAATTATGAAATGGGTAATGATTTTTTTCCATTCGGTTTGCTTTCCCGTTTGCTAAGCGGCATAATTTTGCATCCAGTTTAACCCTGTCGTGATCAATGTTAGATTGAAATTACCATAAATTCTAGACTAGCCGGGTAAATCCAAGCAAAGCTGCATACCAACATTTGTTGAACTCTGGGCCGTAAGCTCTGCATGTGACGTTCATAATGAAAATATATTTGTGACCGAAAGGCTTCAGCTTTAAGGTGGTGCACCCGTTCGGCGTTCGGAAATATTTTGACCTAGGCAGGACTCTGAGATCATGTAGGTTCAAAGTACATTTTATGGATGGTGTCCTCAAGTTGAAAACATGTCGTAGCGTTTCCGATCTGAGGACAAATTTTGTCGAAGCTTATCAAGAATTTGTCCAGGCACTGTACATTGCTAACGAACAACAGGCTCGTAAATGCAAACCAAAATTATTGGCTGAGCGATTAGCGAAGCCTATTACTCCAGTGATGATCAAAAAGTTTCGCGTCTGTCTGTCTGTCCGTCTGTCTGTCTGTGCGCACGATAACTCGAGAACGAATTGAGCTAGCGACCTGGGATTTTCAGGGTCGTTTTGTGTCATAAAAAGACCGATCAGGTTCGAAAAAGAGCATTCTAGCTCAAAAATTGGATTTAAAAAAAATCAAAAACCACAGGTCCCCAAACTGATGTTTTTAAAAATATGGAGTTTTTGACGGAAATAAGCGAAAAAATGTACAACTCTGCATGCTTAGTCGAAGTGACGGGAAGTTCACGGGCCGGGGGCCCGTATCTTTGTGTTCATAATTGCGATACCTGACTCGGGTGTCAGCGCCGCAGGCCTAGGTAGATGTATGCCAGGCGCGTCGCAGCGCAACAGTGTTTCGTGAGATATCGCGAAGCCTGTTACGCGAGACGTGGTCTGGCGTACATCTACCTAGTTGGAGTTTACGAAGGATTTTGAAGCGTTGTATAACAAACTAATTCTTCGAAAGCTTACGAACTAATAGTTCGTCATGCAAACCGATTGTTCATAAGAACCTACAGCATGCGAGCGCCAGAGAAATCCTGACTCGAGATAAAGATAAACTACTCCTTCTCTAACAATGCGCAAGATTTTGGGGTTTGTAGCTGCACCAAGGCGTACTTAGTAAAAATCTCGTTTAGAATTACTCAACTATTCTCGGCGAGAGCCGCGGCAGGCTGCGCACTCCGAGAGATAACACATGAAAGGGATCGGAACGGTGTAGGAGACACACTCGGTTGGAAAATTCTTGCAATCCGAATCCGTGTTAGTCGTTTTCAAGCGTTTGCAAGCTACAGCGCACAGATTTTGCAGGGGAAGTACACTCAACGGGTAACAATCTTTGTAAAAATAAAATGAATTGAAAAGGCGTTCATAGAAAAAATTTCGTATAGAATTACTCAAGTGTTCCCGCACTTAGGGAGATAACACGTGAAAGGGGTCGTAACAGTGTATAAGACAGCCGGCACAGTTAGGAAACTCCGAAAGAGACGGATCATCACTCAGCATCCAGAATCTGGCGTGCTATCTCTTGAATGTTATAGGGGCTTTTTACAAACTACCTCACGCTACCGGAGAAATTGTTTACATCCTTGTCGCTGTTGTCTCAGTCACGATTTTGACGCTCCCAAGCCCTCCACGTGACGTCGCACTTCTACAATTCCTGGTATTCAGGTCGCAGCTCCCCGAAAGGCGCGCGCCTTTCTTTCGATACAAGTACTTGGTTTATCACTGCTGAGTGAGTCAGGTTGTGACGTAGGCTAACAGGTTCTACCGCACCCCTGTTGTCCTAGTTTGCCATGAATCCGATCAACCCCCCGCCTCCCCCTCTTTCCAAAATGTGTAATTTTCGACCAGCCCCTTCCATACATTACAGTAACTCTAGCGTAGCAGGTGTCTTCAGAAGTTGGTGCCCTTTTCGGCCCTCCCTCTAGCTTTAGAAAAGCTACCTAGCAGGCTTATGCAAACAACGTGTGTGTCGGTTTGTGTGTCTGTGTCTGTTCCACTACATGGAGATGTGCTAGAAAGCTCAAATTTTCACACTCTAAAAAAAAATTAATACAAAGATTTTTAATTTGGATATGCAGTTTTTTCAGCATCCATGATACAAAAAATCGTATTCTTTTGGATATAAAAATAAATTTGTAACGTGGATACAAAAATTTGTACCCATCGATACAGAATAAAACATTTTGTTGTATGGTCTGACACATAAGAAAAAGAGATTTTTTTCTCTTGGATGTCTTATTCTAGACGTTCCACTCTCATGACAGACGATTAACTTCAATGTAGTACTTTACCTTACCGGGATTTGAACCCCGAACATCTGGGTCGGGATTTGACCCCCTAGCCCACACGGCTAAGGCGACTACCTGCGAGCAGCCGTGCTCCGACCCGGTGTCGTTCTCACCCGTCTACTGGTTTGCCCCAGAGCCTTTCCCATAGCCATCGAGCTTTCAGATGGCAATTCTATGTTAATGCTTTAGGAACAGATTTTATTTTCCATGTTGCTGCAGTCAGTCTAACAGCTACTCGAATCGTGTCCAATTTGAACGTTAAATCGGCGAATCTTTGAACGTAAATATAGATTTCTGTTTCCATGTTACAGAAATTTGTATTCCGGTTACAGAAATTTGTAATCCGAATTCTAAAACTTTTAAAATAATATAAAATTTTGAAATAAATGTAGAATTTTGTATTGTTTACAAATTTTAAAAGAATATTACAAGATTCTGTATCATCATTACGAATTTCTGTATCACAGTGCCCGGATACAGAAAACTATATCGAATTTGATACAAAAATCTGTAATTTTTTTTAGGGTGCAGGGTATCTTGAGATTCAATCCTAGAAAACGAAGCGCCTACGGCAAATCCTAGCAACCATTCCTTAGCCTAGGGGGCTGAATGGGGGTATCAAAGAAAAGGGGAAAGACCAATCAAGTCAGAAAAAATGTTTGCATATGATCTCATATAAGAGGTAACTCGTGAAAGTACAACCCTTTGGGACTAAAAGTTTGTCCTTTCGGCTGTTTCCCTTACCGTTTGGGTGCTGGTAGTGCTTTTTCGACGAAAATACGCCAAATATGACCACGTTCATAAAGACGTACAAGAAGGTCTCAACTCGAAAAATGACAGGAAATAATATCCAAAGCAGCCCGTTCTGAATCAGTCCTTGGAATTGCCAATTGCCGTCTCTTTCATCGTTTCAGAGCTAGACAGCTCGATACTTAAGACAGTTGGAAAAATCCCAGTTTAAAGACTGTTAAAATAGTACAGCACCCAGAGAGAAATAGGTCGTGGAAATGACGTGGATTCCACGTGGTTTCGTGGACTTTGCGTGGTGGTGGATACATCCACCACCACCAGATATCCACCACTATTTACCTTTCTAAAAAGATGCAAATAAAATCAGAAGAAACCATTTTTGCATCAACATTTCTCACTAAATGGGATTTTTAGGCCCCCCCCAAGGGGGCCTTTCTGCTCGCGTGCGAGTGCTTCTTTTTCTTCCTCCGATTTCATTAAGGTAGCGCGACTTCTGTCGTACAGATTCTAATAAAATTTTATCGAAAAATCAATTCAAAAATTAGATTTCATTTGACTATAGCCTCATTACAATCCTTCTGGCCAATTTTGAGAAAATCAAAGTTAAACATCGAAATTTTCACGAAAATCGGCAAAATCCTGCCAAGCCAACAATGGTTCGCACTTCTAGCATTCTTTCTGTTAATCCCTGCGGCTTACATTTTCACTTAACAGTAAAACGTATGAGACAAAAATTTAAGACCGAAAATTAAGCTTCAGAAAGATATGTTCAAAATTTTCGTGCGACGTTCCAGACGAGAAGGACAGCAAGCTGAACAATATGCGACATTTACGCTTATTCTTCGTGTCTTGTTTTAAATTTCTAGTGCAGTTGGTGTTAATTTAAACAGGGTAATGTTAGCGAGCCGATTGTGCACCGTTCCTTAAGCTACCGAATAAGCTTTTTACCGACGCAGTAAGATATTTCAATCACAACTTCTACCGATTTAAAATCAAAGCTGCACAGTTTGTTTAGAAATGGGCGTGGCCACGAAAATCCTGGGTAAAGGAGGCGTGGCTTCTAACAATGGTACCAACCTTTGCAAACGAACTCGCTTCATGTTTTTGGTTCAAATGAATGATGTACTCTCCTCACTTTCATGTTCAACCTATCTCTAATACCCTTTTTTTAGCGTTTTCATGTGCGCTTTAGAGGTGGTTAAATGACATGTGTTTGGATAATTGTAACTATGAGTATAAGTTGGCATTGCTAGGGAAAGCCCAAGGAGCAGTTTCTATAAGGCGCTTGCCTCGCAGTTGGGTTTTGTTATTGTGGTGACTTCAGAACGAAGAGCCACAACACTAACCATCAAGTTTTGAAGACTTCGCTCTCTTCTAATTTTCAACGCTCACTCTGTTGAAGTGAATAATTGAATGATTATTTCTTCGTGTGCATACGATTGTTCGTTAAAACTTCAGGGGCCGATTAACGCGTTAGCGTTAGAATTTTTATTGTTCTAAATGCCATATTTTAGTATATTGCCAATTCGACGTGGAATCCACGTCGAATCGACGTGTATCAGTTCGTTTGTCGTGTACACGTCGATTCCACGTTGACGTCACGTCGATTGCCTCGAAACCCTTGATTTAGTTGCTCGTACCAGTTGGTCTCAAATACCTATGCTTCTCACTTTAAAACAGTGACAAGGAAACTGGTAGACTTTTATTCTGTGACAGAGCGCACGCTTTTCATTCGTCATCTTCATTGAAGAATACTGAGATAGTGTTCTTGACAGAACCCCTTTCATAATATTACGCCACGACACCACAGAGTTTCGTTTTGCACGGTAAAAAGAAGGCACCAGACGTTATTTACATTCGAAATTTCGTATCGTGTCTGTGGTCTTTTACTACAAATTACTACAAGAAATTAAACAAGCGTAAGTGAATATCATTTTTTTTACGTTTCCTCTTTGTATTATCGCATTGTTAGTAATTTCTTGTCGTGTAGGTTTTGTCTTCTGTGGACGTTGAGTGATATAGAGGCACAAGAGCATACTTGTACCAGAACTGCTGCCGTTAACCAAAGTCGGAAGGTAAGGAAGGTCTTCACTTCAAATTTCTCAGCGTGATTCGGTTAAATGTATTTAGTGTCGAGAAAAGATATCTAATCTCTGTCTTGTATTGTGGGCGAAGTATAGACGAGGTTAGTTTGGTTCTGGTTATCTTACTTAACCTCTCAGGAATGACTCGAAGCCTGAAGAAAAAAATTGATTACACTACAACTCAAAATTTGTTTGTTTTTTTCACCGAACTTTTCTGCTATTGTTACAACACAGTGTTATTGTCAGTGCATTGTTTTGAACTCTAGATGAGGTTACGTTGAAAGGCTTCTTAGCCAGAAATGGCATGTCGTAACGCCGTCATTTCGCCGTCGTTGGTCGTACCAGAGGTCCAAAAATACGTCGAAACGATGAATTTTTCGACAAGTCGATGTCGATTCGACGGAATATCGATACGACGTTTCTGGCTGGGTGTCTCTCTGATAGAGTGTGTTTTTTAAATTATATTCTTGTCGTTACTTTTTCAAATTCAAATGGTTGTTATAAAAAGTCTAACCACTTTCTATAACAATATTACCTCCATATTCATAGTAATTTAGTTTAATTTATTTTCAGGTGCTTTGGTAGATTGCAATAATGAAGGAGGTAGCAGGGGTAGTACCTTCTGCTGAAGAAGCCATTAAAAGCTGGCTGATAAATGCAGAGAAAAGACTGTTTATGTTTTTCTTTAAGTTGTGTTGCATCTAGTCATTGTTATTTTTGTTTTATAGATAAGGATTTATTTATTTGTGTTATTGTTTTCATGTTTCATCAAATAAAGTCAACATTCTACTCAAAAAAAACTGTTACTCTATGTACTGCCTACCCCTTACCTAACTATATAAATTGCAGAGTTATACCTAAATTTGAGATTCAGATCTGCATGTAGCACGTTTGTACGAGGAGACATTTACGTCGGAGCCACGTTGAATCGACGTGATCAACACGTCGATAAATCGTCAAATTCACGTGAATAACACGTGAATTCATCACGTGTTTTCCACGTATAACACCACGTCGATTCCACGTCTTTTCCACTAAAATTTCTCTCTGGGGCACAGTACAGTAAAGTAAATTTTAAAACAATTCAAGCTAAAAAATGCGGATTTCTTTTACTATTCATTTTCTAAGCACAAGGTTGGGGTCTAGTCACGGTGTCGCACCGTTACAGTCTTTTTAGCCCGCTCTTCTGCTTAAAAGCTATATAAGCGGGCTTATGCCATCGCCTCTGTGTTGTCTGTCTGTCCGTTTCCCAAGAAGGACGTGAGCTAGGGGTTTGAAATTTTCAGGGTATTATTGTTGTCACTTCTGGTCAACGAAACGGTTGGTGCAAATCCTGGCAACCACCCCTGAGTGGGTCTGAGGGGGTAACAAAGAAATAGGAGTTGGTCCAAGAAGTGGAAAAAAAATATTTTTTTTATGGTCTCCTAAGGGGTAACTCGTGAAAATAGAGCCCTCCGGGTGAAAATTTCGTCCGTTTGGCTCTATCTCTCACCGTTTAGGCGCTAAAGCGAGTTTCTCTCACGAAAGTGGCCCAAAAATAAATATATAAATTTTAGAAAATATTTGATGATCTCCTAAGGGGTAACTTATGAAAGTAGAGCCCTTTGGGCGAAAATTTTGTCCGTTTGGCTCTATCTCTCACCGTTTACGCGCTAGAGGGAGTTTTACCCACAAAAGTGGCTTAAAAATTAATAAATATATTAATTTTAGAAAACATTTGATGGTCTCCTTAGGGGTAACCGTTGAAAGGAGAGCCTCTTGGGATAAAGTTTTGTCCTGTTTACTTACAAAAGGGAGTTTTTCTTACCAAACTGGCCAAAACAGAAATATTTTTACTTTTACAGAAGTACACTTCTGTCTGAGAAGTATGCCGTTGGTTCAAAATTTTCTTCTAAGCAGAAGAGTGGGCTTATTTTATGGTGGGACATCATTAATAAAACGTGTACACTTCGATGCAAAAAAGCACAAAAAAACACCAAAAAAACATTTATTTGGTGTTTGAACACGTTCGGAGTCATTCAGAGTATGCCTGGAAGTATATTTAACTTCTTTTATGGCTAGTCTTATGTATCTTTTCATAGGTGTGTTATTTGATTCATAAGCTAACATCAATAACTTAGAAGGGATTTGCCATAACTTGCATGTATTCTATAAACTGCGGCACACAGAGCCAAAGATGTTCAGCGTATGAAAAGAATACTTCGTTTGTTGAGTTTTGATTACGAAGTAGACAGAAAAGGTACCTGGCAAAAAGATGGTCCAAAGCGAGCCATCACTCCAACGGGCCGAAGGCCCGTTTTCGGATAGAAGATGTATTACACCATGAAAATTCAGAAGGGACGGGCCGAAGGCCCGTTCCAAACGCCGCCGGCAGGCCAAGCTGGGCCCGCTCCCTGCCGAACCGAGTTGCCGGTGGAGCGAAGCGGAGCTGGCAACTTGGTTTGGCGGAAGAGCGGGCCCAGCTTGTTTCATGTCCAAGGAGTTATTCTCAATTTCGAAGCATTCTACCAAAGCGACTGAGACGGAGTCCAGCGCAAGTGCCGGTTTTAACACATCGTAGGCTATACAAGCGACCAAAATGAAGTGAAAATGAAGGAAAATGGTGACTGTATGGTGTGGTGACTGTAAGTGTCAACAAACAATATCAAACAGAAAAATCCGTCGATTCTAAAGTTGGGATTCTTAACTTTTGTCACGACTTTGAGGTCAAATCTCCCGCTGTGCTGCGCCTAAAGGTACGATGCAATGTAGTCCCGGTTTAAATGGGCCTGCACTATTAGTTATTCAACGGTAAATTTTACTGTAAGCTACGGTGAACCCTGCAGCACTAGCTTACAGACAATTTTCGCCACAAGCTGCGGTTAATTTTATTGTAAGCGGCGGTGATCCGTGAGGTATGGACGACAGGTCTATACCTCATGGAGGGAGGCATGTCTGTAATATAGATCAAATTTTCTGTAATACGGGCAATTCTACGTAAGCGTGTCTGTTAGGAAATGAGAGTGCTAGACGAGACCTTTTGCAAAGTACTAATACGCAGGTTAGGGATCGTACGCAAACCACGTGACGGGTTTTTGGTGGGTTTTGACCACCCCCCTCCCCCTCTGTGGTGGTCTGTGGTGGTTTCGGGGACCCCCCCCTCCCCCCTCCATATTCACGTGGTTTTCAGCATATGTGTTATTTGACGTATTTACGACTATATAGAGCATTTTAATAAAAAGTGTATGTTTGCTGGTAGTCAAAACTTAATTTCGTGGTGACTTTTTGATTAAACACCGGCAGATTTTAGTGATTTATCACGAAATAAACGGATTTGTGCTAGTCTTTCTCAAAAATATGCTTATTTTAGCATGTAATTAATAGTCACGTGACTTGGCCGAAACACCCCCCTCCCCCCTGGTGGTGGTGAGTGGTGTTTTCACAGACCCCTCCCTCCCCCAAAATGCGTCACGTGGTTTGCGTACGATCCCTTAGTGCTTAGGCACATATAGGTCATGCCGTGCTAGAAGGCGTTGGCTGATCGGCGCGGCGCCCGGCTCCCGGGGCGCTCTGTGGACTACAGCGCTCGCCGTTCAAATCTGGCTAGACTTTTGACGCATCTTTTGGTACCACGGCCATCGGTAGACCCTCCTCTACAATTCTAGACTAAAGTGGGGTCCATGCGATAAATGTTAAGCGGCGGGGCAGAGAGCTTCCTATGTCGCCTCCGTGTACTCTCTTGGTCGGTGTGTTTGTGTGTCTGTCATCACGATAACTCGAGAACGGTTTAAGCTGGGTACGTGAAATTTTTATTGTAGCTTTGTGTTACAAAAAGCAAGAACTTATTGATTTTGGGCCGTGTAGCTTAAAAATTGACCTGTCAGAAAATCAAACACAAAATGCCTTAAATATTTCTTTTGCAAAAAATATTAACATCTTTTTAAGAGGTAACTCGTCAATGTAGAATTGGTAGGGCCAAAATTTTGTTAAATGTTTTTTTCCTCAGATATTTGATGGTCTGCGGTGGGGTTTCTCGTGAGATAGACGATGTGACTCGCCGGCTATTGGTCAACGTGGAAACGTTGTAAAGCTTTCTCCTAGGGTCGCTAAACAGCCCATACATTCGTGTACAGGACGCCAAGTGCAAGTAAACGACATTTTCCTTGTTCGCAAGTATTTTTATGATTTAAATTCAAGTCACATCCCATAGTTTAAGTTGCAAATGTCAGGCAGTGCGACGTTGCCACATTACTTCTGCCACTGGGCTACATCGTCTATACGCCGTAACTCAACCCGCAGAGCTGTTTACCGGGTCGACCCAGGTAACCTCTGATCCCGGGGCTTCCTTGCCTTGGCACAGACCAACTAAAGGAAGTTGACCAGAGACGTTCCCTCCTGACCTGGTCAGCAGTATCAGCTCTCACTCTTGGCAAAGGGACCTTGGGCGGCGATACGGCGAGCGCAGCGCGCAGGTCGTGCAGCAGGCTGTGATGCTGGCCGGCGTCCTGGGGGGCGGCCACTAGGACCTGCAGGCACCTCAGGCACAGGAGAAAGACGAGCAGGGCGCCCATGGTGTCAGTGGCCTGGGGAGCTCGCCGTGTCGGCCTTTATGGACAGCGAGTAAGCCTATGAGTCACACACTTCGGCTGCCGCATAATGCAGGTGGCCACTTCTGTCTCTCAAGCACCAACCCTCGACGAGATTGATTCCAAGAAAACAACCGCGACACACGACACTTGACGCGGTGTGGGAGTATATCGCGCCTTAACTTCGTTACAAACTCGATTTGACGTATAAGTTTACATTCTTGAAAGTTTTCATATCAAAAGAAGACAAAACCATCTGTCTACACTGCTAAAAATATTTCTGTTAAATTTAATAACATTTTTGTGAAGCATTGACACAAACACTGCTTGTAAATTTAATAACATAAATGTTAAGATGGATTCAGAGTTCACAAGATGCGAGCGTGATTTTCACGCCGCTAGCGTGAAAAGAGTTGTTTTGGTTAGCAGTTGACGTTATGCGACAGCCAATAACAGGCTGCCGTGGGACCACGCCATTATTTTCAGCTGAATCAGCTTTGGAGCTAGCGTGATTTTTCACGCTTCCGGCGTGATTTTCACGCTAGCGTCTGCTAGCTGCGTGATTTTCACGCAGGCGTCTGCTACCAGCGTGATTTTCACGCAAGTTCGAAAGTGCACATTCTCGAATATCTCCCAAGCGCCCCTTCGAACTTGCGTGAAAATCACGCTGCTAGCAGACGCTTGCGTGAAAATCACGCTATAGCTCCAAAGCTCATTCAGCTGAAAATAATGGCATAGCCCCGAGTCGGCCTGTTATTGGCTTTTGCATAAAGTCAACTGCTAACCAAAACAGCTCTTTTCACGCTAGCGGCGTGAAAATCACGCTCGCATCTTGTGAACTCTGAATCCACCTTTATGAAAAGTAATATCCATTGTCGACGCGTCCGTGCAACAATATCCTATCTGTTTCGCTGCCCCGGAAGAATAGCCTATCTGTTTCGCTGCTCCGAAAGACTAGCCTATCTGTTTCGCTGCCCCGAAAGACTAGCCTATCTGTTTTTCGGCGCTTTCTGCAGCGCTGTCTCTTTCTTATTGTGAGTTTGCCAATATTAACGGTAGAAAAAAAGTAAGAACTGCTGCGTGTTCCTTAAAGATCAAGGAACAAATGGCAATTTTTTATTTTTTCCAACCGTTAATATTGGCAAACTCACAATAAGAAAGAGACAGCGCTGCAGAGAGCGCCGAAAACCAGATAGGCTAGTCTTTCGGGGCAGCGAAACAGATAGGCTAGTCTTTCGGGGCAGCGAAACAGATAGGATATTGTTGCACGGACGCGTCGTTGTGTTTTTAAGTTTCATAACAAGTGTTGTAAAAAGTAAAAATGAAGAATCCTTGTTGTGAAAACTCACAACTCGCGTTGTGAAAATTGAGAAGTTTTGTTGTGAAAAGTAATAGTAGTATGCATGCCTTCCTGTCCCGGTCCGCCATTGTTATTCCTTAATGTCCCGGTCGCCATCTTGGGGGCCTCTAACCTAACCTAACCTAATTTTGGGGGTATCTTGGGGGTGCCTAACCCCGTACCTTTTTTTGGGGGGTGTCTTGGGGTGTCTAACATAACCTAACTTATGTTTAACAGTGTCTTGAAGGGGCTTAACTCGTACCTAGATTTAGGGGTGGCTTTTGAATGCCTAACTCGTACCTAAGTTCGGGAGTGCAAACCCACCCCCTCCAAAAAAGAGGATCGACGAAGGGGTGCAAACCCACCCCTAAAAAATCGAGGATTGAACGAGGGTTGCTAACCTACCCCAAAAATATCGAGGATCGATGGAAGGGCATAAGTCAAGGGTGGTAACATAACCTAAGCGTGACACGTCACGACGCGTATGGCTAACCTAGAAACAGGTTGTAACATGTCGCCCGACACCGGTCAAAACAAGTTAGAGCGCCTATCCACCGCCCGATGTAGCCGCCCGCCGCCGCCCACCGCCGCGCGCCGCCGCCGCAAGGTAGCCGTCGAGGAGTCCACCCGCGCACCGGTTAGAACGCGTAGCTACCGGCCCGGGGCCCGCCGCGCCCGGGTGAGGTGGCCGTCGAGGAGTCCGCCCGCGCACCGAGGCCGCCGTGGCCGCCGCCGTCCGAGGCCGAGGTAGTTGTCCGCGCACCGGGACCGCGAGGAAGCCGCGGAGGAAGCCGCTATGCGCACCGCGGCCGCATGGCACCCCTTGGGTGTCAGCCTTAAACATTTAGAGGGTGTGCAGTCTGCCTACTGGGAAGATCGTGTGGTTTACGTTATACATTTAGGGTGCGATACCAGCCGCGCGAGCTAAGGACACTAGCGCCTCCTATTGGTGACGAATCCTGCTCTCAGCCAACAGTGGCGCTAGATTTAAATTACCTTTCATGACTATTTTTATTTAGCATTTCCACGCGCGCCCAGGAGGCATGCTGACACGCTCGTTAGAATTTTTAACGGAAAATCCTATCCCCCTCAAAAGAGGCCTATACAAAACCATT
>NW_026267135.1:411285-412928 GCF_000697945.3 Frankliniella occidentalis
TTGGACCCTTTATTGGACCCATTGGACCCATTCTAAAAAAGAAGAAAACAAGAAGGAGGTTTTGATTATAGCCGCACATATAAAAGCAGCGTTTAGGCAGCAAGAATCTAGTTCGAAGGCATCGCCTGAACGAGAAGCATAAGCATGAATGCAAAAATCATAAAGCTAGAAAACGGTGGAGAAAAACTTCGGTTCGATGGCTACACATATTACTATCGTCTCCAAAACAAAGAAAAAACTTACTGGCGATGTGCCGTGAAAAAATGTCCCGCTACAGCCATTACAACAATTAGCGGTCTAGAGCACGTCGAAGTAGTCAAAACTACTTCTCATTCACATACTCGAAACCAGGCCAATGAGTCAGATCATGAAGGCGAGGAGGAGGCTGCGTACGAAGGTGAGGGTGAGGACAGTCCAGAGGATTCGGGCGAGAATAGCCACTAGGTCGTTCCATTTTCGGTGTCGAGAACACCGATCTGCCCAGAACGCAGGTAAAATGAAAGTATACGTCGTAGAGGTTACAACAATGCTAAGCGGAGGTGGCTGCGATGTCGGAAACCATGCGCAAGAACGAATTTTATGTCTTTGTCACTTTCGCGCCAATTTTCCCTCACGGTGGTTTTTCGCGTGCCCCGCCGCGGCCGCGCGGCCGAGGCCGGGGACCTGCCGTGCACGGACACCCTAGGGTAGGTTCTTGAAGTTTGTCATGTCGCCGGTACCGCGCGGCATCACGTTACGGTGAGCGTAACGCTTAAGTGAAAACCAGTATTTTCGCTGCAGCGGTGCACATATTCAGCGAAAGGCGACCGGGTCTGTGCGAGAACGTAGCAAATATCCAGTGTTATGGATGGCCCAACGCTTATCTATAACATTTACCGGCATCATAGGCAAAAGTCAAAAAAACACGTTTTGCGGCAATTCCGCCTGCCAACTAGGCAACCTGCTGTCTGCATGTGTGTACAGATGTTGCCTAGTTGGCAGGCGGAATTGCAGCAAAACGTGTTTTTTTGACTTTTGCCTATGATGCCGGTAAATGTTATAGATTAGCGTTGGGCCATCCATAACACTAGATATTTGCTACGTTCTCGCACAGACCCGGTCGCCATTCGCTGAATATGTGCACCGCTGCAGCGAAAATACTGGTTTTCACTTAAGCGTTACGCCCACCGTAACGTGCCACGCCGCGCGGTACCGGCGACATGACAAACTTCAAGTACCTACCCTAGGGTGTCCGTGCACGGCAGGTCCCCGGCCTCGGCCGCGCGGCCGCGGTGGGGCACGCGAAAAACCACCGTGAGGGAAAATTGGCGCGAAAGTGACAAAGACATAAGCAACGGAATCAACGGAAATTCAAAACTGTCAGGAGAGGGATTCGAACCGCGTCCCCCCCAGGTGGGACCTGGACTTGAGGCAGGCGCCTTAACCACTCGGCCATCCTGACATCTTGCTTATGTGTGTGTCGCATTAGGGTTTTGTGTCACCCATACGCGCCGTGATGTGTCGTGACGTGTCGTGGCATGACGTGTCCATACCTGTCACTGACCCTCGTTAGGTTATGTTACCACCGTTGACTTACGGCCTCCCATCGATCCTCGTCGTGGCGTGTCGTGACGTGTCACGCTTAGGTTATGTTACCACCGTTG
>NW_026267135.1:418063-420489 GCF_000697945.3 Frankliniella occidentalis
ACCTATCTGACACCAGTGTCTAACCAACCTATCTTATCACTTTTAACCTCTGAGTCTTAAAAATACTTAGCTTTACTTTATCTGGAACTGGTCCTGAGTCCTTGTTGAGTGTCCTTGGCTGCTGTTGCTTGATATTTCCGCTGGAATCTCGTCAAGTCTCGCTGCTCTTGGACTGGTTCTGGGTTAGCTATTGGCAACCGTTTGCTACATAGGTCTGTCCTGGGTGCTAGTCACTCACTTCGGTCACACCGGTCTGCGGTGTGGTGCGGTGGTGAAGCAGGCAGCAATGTAGCTTCTCACCCCGGGGACTCGGGTTCGACTCTCGACTTGGCAGTTGTGTTCTTGGGCTTGGCAGCCTCCTTAGGCTTCCTATGGAATGTTCTCCATGTTTAGATCCGTGGAGTGGTACAAGAAGTTGAGTTTATGAAAGGAATTGAATTTGTAGTTCACGACTCGGGCTTCTTGCCTGTCCTTGCATAATGTGTGCCTTCATTCAGTGCCATGATGTCCATCATTCCTGCAGCGTTGAATAGGTAACAAATCCTCACAAAACTGCATTCACACTTGAAGAATGAAGAACTTCAGACTGCACAAACAATACTTGTACTCCACAGCAACACACTAAGCGGGGGCCCCGCACCACCCTTTTGTTTTCTTTCTGCAACCTAGCCTCGCGTCAAGTCCCTCGACTGGCGTCAGCTACTAGTTGCTGGTGTTGTTGTTTACTTGTTGTGCCGTTCTGTTCCCGCGCTTGTGTCTTCGTACTATCCTGTTAACATGGCTTTGGCTCCTTTTATCAATATTCCTCCGGGACATGTTGCGATTGCTGGCTTGGCTTACGAGTCTATCTATGTACCTACTAGTGAAATATGGTACACTTGTCACCGTTGCCCGAACTGGATCGCCTGGCACCCTGATTGGCTCCCAACCGAGCGGTTTTTCACTTGGCTGTCCATTGTACCTATCTGGGAATTGCCTGAATTATGGCTCTGTGGATACTGCTACTCCGGTTGTTACGTACGTTGTGTTTCTCTCTCTCTTTTCTTTTTTTTCCTTCACTTTATCTCCTTTCTCTTTGTAGCTTCCTCTCCATCTTCAGCCACTAGACTTCCCGCCATCGCCTCCTTCGACACCTCCCCAGTCTCCACCCTCTAGTCCCTGTAAGTTTCACCTCTGATCACCATGGATCTTGTTTGTATATTTCAATTCTTGCACCACGCCTGGGACTTTTGGGGAGGCAACGTCACCATTTGTGGTGCCTGCGTATTGCTTGCGGATCCATTATTGTACACTTTTTCCGGCCATCGTCGTTTTGGCCTGGACTGGGTGGTGGGCTCCACGCTTTCCCAACCATTTTACCATTGCGTTCTGTGCAAAGGGCCCGCTTATGTACGTTATCCGCCGGCTCTCTCTATCTATTCTCTCTCTTTATCTATTCTCTTTTCTTTTATTGTTGATTGTTGTTTCCTTTTTAGGAAGTGATTCCCTTCCCTCTAATTCCACCCCCACCGGTGCCTGCCCTTAACCCTCCAGAGGAGTGAGGTTAGTTGTTGTTGTTTTTTTTTCTGAGTGGGCTGTCTTTCATCTCTGATTAATTTTTATCTTTTATTTCAGTGCTTGTCTTTCGTCATGCCTGAATTCACTTGTGACCTTGTCCTTTTGACTATCCTAAGTGACATTTGTCCTTCTTATTCCAAGTTTTTTTTTTTTAAGATCATACAAGTACTCTGGGTTTTATTAAACTCTTTCCGCCCTGTTTATCTGTAATGCACTCTGGGCTTTTAAAACTGATTAAACTCTTTCTGCCCTGTTTGTTTTCAATGTGTTTGTCCTTACTGTTGTTTCCGCTTCCAGTGCTGCTGGGAATGTTTGTGAAATAATTGTACATGGTTCACAAACAGTGGTTACAACTTTATTCAAATTTTAAAACAAACAGAAATTACATTACAACTAGCTTTCAAATTTAAATGAACAGGCTTTTATTAAATAAACAGGAACTATATTAATGTTTTCTCTTCCTCTTCTCTGCAGTGCATGCTGACGTTTGATGCCCCCTCTGGTTACATTTTCTGCAACGCAGCTGGAACCGAGGGTCCTCCGGATGGAATTTCCTCTTTCCTTGTTCCTCCTCTTTCTTCTTCTGCAGCTTCTCCATCCACTCCCTTCTTGGTGTCGGTTTTGACAAACACCCTTCGTCTATTTTGTGCAGCCTCCATGTCACCTTGCTTTTGTTCGGTTCTTCCAACTTCTCCGTAAGTTTAGCAATCTCCTCCTCCTCCTTCATTATTTTCTCGTCTATCTGTTTTTAGCCCGCCCTTCTGCTTTTAAAAAAGCATTAAAGCGGGCTTATGCAACCGCTCTTGTGTCCGTCTGTCTGTCTGTCTGTCCGTCGTCCGTGTAAGAGGAAGGAGATGAGCTAGAGGTCT
>NW_026267135.1:420539-421302 GCF_000697945.3 Frankliniella occidentalis
ATTTGATTATGCATATCAGTAAATCGTGGGACTGAAATGGTCGGGCCGAAGGCCCGACCATCGCCGCCGGCAGGCCAAGCAGGCCCGGCCCCTGCCGAACGGAGTTGCCGGCGCAGCGAAGTGGAGCTGGCAACTCCGTTTGGCGGAAGGGCGGGCCTGCTTGTTTTTGTTGCAGTTGTTGACCGTGATCAAATAGAAGGCCTCGCCGAACTAGAAGCCACTGGTTCAGGCTGTAGTCCTGCCAAACAACCAAAGTTTGAATGAAATCAGATTCTCTATATTGTTTATCTGCTTTTTAGCAGTTTGTTATATGGGTTTTTTGGTTAATGGGTTATAACTAAATAAATGAATAAATTATAAAGTTATTCTGAGTTGATTTGTATTGTTTGTCATGATAATAAACTTACACCAAAGTGAAATTCAAATCTTTCATTGCACATACTTATCTTCTAAATGTATAAATTTTTATGGTTGTTATTGAGTATTACTTTTAATTGACCTCTATGAATTCACCCTTTTATGTATTGTGAATAAAGACACAGCATAAGGAATTATAATAGGTTTATTCACAAAGTTCCAAATGGTAACATACAATCATATTTACTCATCTAGGTTGTCATTGAGATCTATTTTTAACAAGGTAAATGTACGCCAGACCACGTCTCGCATAACAGGCTTCGCGATACCTCACGAAACACTGTTACGCTGCGACGCGCCTGGCATACATCTACCTTGGCCTGCAGCGCTGACACCCCAGTCAGGT
>NW_026267135.1:421352-421835 GCF_000697945.3 Frankliniella occidentalis
TAACAGGCTTCGCGATACCTCACGAAACACTGTTACGCTGCGACGCGCCTGGCATACATCTACCTTGGCCTGCAGCGCTGACACCCCAGTCAGGTAGTGCAAAAATGTGCACAGAGATACGGGCCTCCGGCCCGTCTACGCCCGTCACTTCGACTAATCATGCAGGGTTGTACATTTTTTCGCTTATTTTCGTCAAAAACACCCTCTAGCTCCTCAACGGTTTGAGCTAGAGAAAAACGGACAAACTTTTCGCCCATCGGGCTCTACTTTGACGAGTTACCGCTTAGGACACCATATAAAAATATTTTTAAAAAACGTCATTTTTGGGACCTGTTGTTTTCGATTTTTTAAAAATCCAATTTTTGAGCTAGAATGCTCATCTTCGAACTCGATCTGTCTTTTTATAATACAAAACGACCCTGAAAATCCCAGGTCGCTCGCTCAATTCGTTTTCGAGTTTTCGTGCGGACAGATACACAGACA
>NW_026267135.1:421885-423147 GCF_000697945.3 Frankliniella occidentalis
GCACCCTTGTGACTGCATTTAGAGCCCTGTAGTCTATACAGACCCTAACTTCCCCAGTTTTCTTCATAACACATAGGATAGGTGATGCCTATGCAGACTGACTTGATCGGATAGCCCCTTGCTCTAAATATTTCTTAATTGTTTCAAACACAGTCTGCCTGTAATGAATTGGTATTGGCCTAGCTGTTTGTTTGATTGGTGGATGATCCCCTGTATCAATCCGAAACTTTATCCACGGACACTTGCCAATTGTTGTGTTATCTTTTGCGAAGATGTCATGGTGTTTCCTGAGCACTTTTTCTAACTTTCCTTTTTCTGTTTCAGTTAGCTGTTTGCATTTCTGGACAAGACTTTGTAAATCCTCCGGTAGTGGTGTCCCTTCCGCTAATTCAGGCATGCTGGGTGTACTGTTGTACTCTGCATCTTCAAAAGGTATGGTCTCATGATTTATGACATATTTTGTTTTGTTTGGTTCACTTTTGGTTTGTCTAACCTTTACTTCTTCTCCTTCCTCCTCAGGCCCTCCTGCGAAGTCCTCGTACTCATCTGGGTGTAGTAGAAATACTTCCCCCAGTACTGTATACTTCTGTAGCGTGACACACTTGTCACCTAAGTTCTGAACTACTACTTTCATGGGTGCTGATATACAAGGTACTATTCCTGACTCCGTCACCACGGATTGTGGTAACTTTGACACCTTAGTTCCAAATGCTTGATTTGAACTAAACAATCCTAACTGTGTTTTCTCTATCCCTAGTGACTGGTTTTCTTTGTTTGTTTTGTTATGGGATCCCTTTTCTTTTCTGCCCCCAGAACCTGCCTGCACTTCTTGGTCGTCTGTTCCGATGCTCAGCACCACCCTGCTCGGGGTGTGGCACTTCCCACCTGAACTCGGACCCTGAGCCAAGCCACTGTCTGACGGGTCGTTAGTCTCCTCTACTAACTCATCAGTCACTGAATCCACCTTCAAACTTGTATTTATTTCTACTTCATTAAATGGTTTTAAGATTATCCTCTTTTTAGTTCTAATGCTATAAGCAACTTTTCCTGCCGCATATGTCTTTGCACATGCCGACTCCTTTAGACTAAATGGAATTTGTACCCTGTCATCATTTGGACCCATTTCCAGGATTTGCTCTTTGATGCGAACAATAGCGTTAAACTCATGTAAGAAGTCTATTCCTAACAAGTTTTCCTCTATATCCGCCTCATAAGCTAGGAACTTAAAAACTTTTCCTCCTATCGTGAACTTTGTCATTTCT
>NW_026267135.1:423197-426655 GCF_000697945.3 Frankliniella occidentalis
TTAGGTTATGTTACCACCGTTGACTTACGGCCTCCCATCGATCCTCGTCGTGGCGTGTCGTGACGTGTCACGCTTAGGTTATGTTACCACCGTTGACTTACGCCCTTCCATCGATCCTCGATATTTTTTAGGGGTGGGTTTGCACCCCTTCGCCATCCTCGATATTTTTAGGGGGTGGGTTAGGCATTCAAAAGACAACCTTAAAATTAGCTACGGGTTAAGCCCCTTCAAGATACCGTTCACAATAGGTTAGGTTAGGTTAAACACCCCCAAGACACCCCCAAAAATTAGGTACGGGGTTAGGCAATCCCAAGATACCCCCAAAAAATAGGTACGGTGTTAGGCACCCCTAAGATACTCAAAAATACCTTTCCAATGGTATACTTGAGTGACTCCAACTCGAGGAGTCACTCAAGTATACAATTACCGAAAGAACAACTTCGATAAGAAATGTCCAAAATCATTGTAAATAAGAAGAATGGAGGATAATATATATATTAAATGCCGGTTATAAACTTCCAATGTTGAATTATTCAAACCTAGTATCTCTGGTACTCAAAACAGTACCTATATATTTAGATTAACATTCCAATGGATATATACACACATCTACGGACAAAGTGGGCAAAAGTACAGTAAAACCGAGAGTAAAACAACTATAAAAAAGTTTCATGTAAAGCTTTAAAGTTTAAACCAGCTACAAAATTTCATTGAGCAAAGCAACGAAAATAAAACAACATTAAAATAGAATGAGTAAGTACAGTACCTCAAGAACGGTGACAACAACATTTCATAGAACTAACCAATGAAAATAAAATTATATCAGTCAGTACCTAGAGCCCAGTGACAACTGTAGTGGGTCAATTGGATGGCAATTTTTTTAACTTTTGCGTACACTCCATCTGTACAGCGCTTCTTCACAGCTCTCTTGTCTCCTTGGGTTGGGTTGATGCGAAGAAAATACCTATAAAGAATAAAATAAAAGTTAATTATTTTAAGTCTAGAATGAATAACACAGAAAATATCAGTACATAACATTTGTACATACCTTTGATAAAATTCAAGAGAGCTGTGATTGGCTGGCTGGTACAGACAGGTGAACACAAAGTAAGATAGTATAAGAACAAGGAATCCATTTAAAGGGCTGGAGACCTGCAGCCGCACTTTGCCAGCCAAGACCACATCACCGGTTGAGTGCTCTAAGATGGAGCTCCCTGCAAGGGAATTAAATGATATTCATTTGATGACAAGATTACATTTCAATGTTAATAAAATCAGAATGAAATTTGAACTTACCTCTTATCACTAAAATGGGGTACCCATTTAGATCAGACCCAGCACTAACGACCTCGTCATCTGTAACAGTTTCCTGACGAAAAAGAAATAAAAACTGCTATTTAAAACATCACAGAGACATATAGACATGTTCCCAAGTGTTATACTCACAGGAAGAACTCAAAATAGTTTGTCCACTTTCTTATTGTGGTAAATAGCTATCATGGGCAATATTGCAACACATTTTGCTTCAATAGATCTGTTAGCAATACCCTGGCTCAGAGAATCATTTATCAGAGACAAAATAGAGTAAACTTTGGTTAAAACAGCGGCTTTCTACGATTCAGTTTCACAAAATTGGTGTATGAACTCAAATATTGTCTGCCAATTTTTAGCAACATTGTTTGTAACAAGCAGGCCTGCCCTTCCACGAAACGAAGTTGCCAGCTCCGCTTGGCTCCGCCGGCAACTCCGTTCGGCAGGGACCGGGCCTGCTAGGCCTGCCGGCGGCGATGGTCGGGCCTGCGGCCCGACCATTTCTGTCACGCGATTTGCTGAAGAACACGATCGAATGATGTAGCGGGCCTTCGGCCCGCTTAAACGCGTCGTCTTTGAGTTTGCCCCGCCGACACGAGAAAGGGATGTAACGGCGAAACACCGCGTCTACAACCCACCCTTCTGCTTAGAAAACGGTTTTTTGATGTAGTAGGGGGAGAGTTTCTTTGCTATTTTGTGGTTTTTAAGCGCTTTTCTTCAACTTATTCTTCACTGTGGCAATTTTTAGCTTATTTTCGTCAAAAAAGATCCTCTAAGGCCTAAAAGGTTAGAGAACGGACGAAATTTTCGCCCAATGGGCTCTATTTTCACAAATTACCCTGTAGGATATCATAAAAAAAAAAATCCAACTTTTTTGGCCTTTCATGTTTTCTTCGATACCCCCTTTCAGCCCCTTAGGGGTGGCTGGCAGGATTTGCCGTCGGCGTTTTGTTTTGTGGGAGTGAACCTTGAGATCCCCTGAAAATTTGAAGTCTCTAGCACATCTCCTTCTTGTGGAACAGACAGACAGACACACAGACAGACACGAGGTCGTTTGCATAAGTCCGCTGGATAGCTTTTTCAAAGCAGAAGGGCGGGCTACAAACAGATTCAACATCCTTTCCAAGAAGAGTTTGGGCATTTCGATTAAAGTGAGTCTTGTGAAGCAGAGGTGGCCGAGTTCTAATTGGCTTCGCTTCTAATCGAATCAAATCGAATCAATTTAGAAGCCTATGCTTTCACTCTTGGGCCGGGCCAGACCGAACTCCCAGGCAAACGTATGTAAATGCTGCCAACCTGACAAACTTTTAGGTACTGTGTAATTAGTCATATTTCAGGGTTAAATTGTAGGAATGATGTCATAAAACGTTATTTTATTGTAATTCTTTTATATAATTGTGTAACCTGAGCGACTTTTGCTCTTGCATTCTCTGAACAAGAACTTTCGTTTTGCTGCTGTAATGTTGGTTATTGTCTCTCATCCAGCGGCAAATTTGCCGCAATTTAAATTAGTCAGGTGTTCAATAAAATGAACTGTGACAACTACAGTCGCAAGATTTTTGAATTGTGATCGCCAAAATCTGAACATTAACGTGATTACTGATTTCCTGTATTGAGTTAGGTTTTGTTAGTTTAGGTTTGCTTCATGTTATTTAAAAATCTGTAATAACATAGATTTCTGATTTCCTGTATTGAGTTAGGTTTTGTTATTAGTTTAGGTTTGCTTCATTTTTATTTTACTTATTTGTAATGTTTTCTTGGGCATGGCTGTTTATAATTTGTCTGTACTAGTTATGTTCCTATTCACACACGTCCCACACGTAACATGTACCTCCATACTACATAGTTTAAAACTTTTCGGTATACTGAATATTCAAAAATTGTCCATTGTCGATTGTTTACACCAAATTGGCGAAGCCTTCGAATCGGTCCGATTCTCGCTAGTTATATTGGCCTGACAGTATTTAATTTTACAGTCAGACTGTTTTTAATATTACAGTCCGATCTGTCACCGCCTGTAACAGTCTGCACTGTATTGCAGAATACGGTCAGACTGTATTCAAATGTACAGTCTGACCTGTTACAATCTGGACTGTAAAATTAAAGTTTAGTCGGACTGTAATCTTAGACCTAGTGGGTGGAAATTT
>NW_026267135.1:426705-428120 GCF_000697945.3 Frankliniella occidentalis
ACCACCCCTATTCTATACTACACACAGTAGCAGTTTGGCAGACTTAAAAGCACATGGAATCGTTTTTAGTATAAGTAGTATTTATTTATTTTATTATCATTTTATTAAAAAGTTTATGGATGTCTTGTTGTTATAATGGAATTGGTTCATAGAATTTTAGCTATTTTAAATATGTAATTTTGTATGTGAAAGTGAATTACCATGAGTAGAAAATGTTGTGTACCAGCTTGTGGTGCATCTAAAGTTACACATCCACATTTGAGCTTTCATCAGTAAGTGTGCATGAAATGGTGTTGTAATAGTATTCCTTTTGTAAATTTGGGCATGTTGTACCTTCATTGAAATCAGTGTAATTGATCAGTACCCTGTCTATTTGCGTTTTCATTTATTTATTCATCTTAATTTTTAAAGGCTACCGAAAGATCAAGAAACAAAGGAGAAATGGATGTGTTGGCTCCGGACACAGCATGTGAATCATATAGTGGTGTCAGTACTTGTTTGCAGTGATCATTTCAAATCTGCGGATAGGTCAGGAAATCGTATAAAAAATTAGCTGTTCCATCTGTGGTTGTGTTGTGAGTTTTAAAAGGTATATTATACATTTTTGAATAATATACGGTCTTGTTTTCATTTAATTTAATGTGTGTTCAGGCCATTAAATCATATACAAGAAGAAAATTTGGTACAATCAAATGATATACAAATACAAGGTGAAATCCTTGTTCAATCAAATCATATACAAGATGAAATCCTTGTAGAATCAAATCATTTACAAGATGAAATCCTGGTACAATCAAATGATATACAAGATGAAATCCTGCTACAATCAAATGATATACAAGATGTAAGCCTGGTACAATCAAATGATATACAAGCTGAAATTATTGTACAATCAAATCATACACAGATACAAGGTGAAGTTTTCGGAGAATCAAATCATATACAAGATGAAATCTTTGTACAATCAAATGATATTGTAGTATTGGGCGCTTTGGCTGTGCCGAGCCAAGTCTGAATGATTACAAGTCAAAGTCAAATGGAAGTGTGGCGAAGAGCCCTGGGCTCCAGCCGGCTTTTATTCAGGATCCCGCGCCTTGCGACGCACAATAACGTGTTGATCGTAAAACAATAATAGGAGTTAGTGTCAGGTTTGGGTTTGAAGGTGGCGCCACCAAGGGTAAGAGTCGGGTAGGCCGTGACCAAACAACTGCAGACGTCTGCTATGTTATGATTGGTTTGACAGCTTAGGTTATGGTTTTCTATGAGAGGTTTATTCAAACCTCATAATACTACATTACTCCCTCTTTAAACAGCCTCCCTTTTTCCGCGCACCCCTTGCCATGACACTTTACAAATTTTAAGCTAATAAAACCGTTGACAACCTGAAACTTCCACCTTGTATTGAACCTACGGGT
>NW_026267135.1:433275-436321 GCF_000697945.3 Frankliniella occidentalis
GGTCGGGCCGAAGGCCCGACCATCGCCGCCGGCAGGCCGAGCAGGCCCGGCCCCTGCCGAACGGAGTTGCCGGCGCAGCGAAGTGGAGCTGGCAACTCCGTTTGGCGAAAGGGCGGGCCTGCTTGTTCTTCTTCCATCTCCTCCATTACGTTCTGCAGTTTTTCTATCTCCTGCTCAAACTCGCTGCACATTGTTTCATCCTTCTTTCCACCCTCATTTTCACTCTCACTTTCACTCGAGCTTGAGGACCTGGAACTTGAGGAGCTTGATGAACTTGAGGAACTTGAGGAGCTTGAAGAACTTGATGAGCTTGAGGGTAAAAACGGCTGGTTATTTGCTATAACTTCGCACTGCCCTGGTAAGCACACATGTTCACTTGTTGGTTTTTCTGCTGTCTCAGCTACCTCCATTGCTTCCTCCACTGCTTTTTCCTCTTCCTCTATCATTTCTATCCAGGTCTTCCCTGACCCTGCTAACTCTGTTGCTTTCCTTGCTCGCTCCTCCTTCTCTTGTTCTGCTTTCTCCAGCACTACCTCCATCTTGCTCACCTTGGCTGGTGCTGTTGCTGCCTCTGGTGCTAGCTTTCTTCTTAATTTGTTGATCGCAGGGGTTTTCTTGACAAATATGGTCTGTCTCTGTTCGCTATCTTGCCGAAACTTTTCCTGCACCCTTCTTACTTTTTCCTCCAGTTCCTTGGGGTCCACTGGCTTGGTTGGGGTCACTTTAGTATCCACTCTGGCTCGCAAAATTTTCCTTTCCTCCCCTGCTTTCCTCTGCACCATCCTAAGATTGGAAAATGTACTTTTCCTTTCCGGTGCTTGATCTCTATCCATCTTCTTTCACTTCACTCGTTTTTTATCACTAAATTCACTTTTCCACTAAACTTCACAATCCGCAACTACTCAATCCGCAACTTTCAACTACTGACGCTCTCACAAAAATGCACCTGTGTCACTTGTTTTTGAATCTGATGGCGCGATTCGCATTTTTTTGGTGACTTCCTTCGGCCAGTTCCCAGTCGCTATCTCGAGATCTCGAATCCCAAGATGGCGACTACTCGGCCTCTGTTTCCGCCTCTGCTACGTACGTTAACCAAGCATTACCCAGATCTAAAACTCCCGTTTCATCTTCATCTGGACATTTGGCTAACCGATCCATGTGTACGATTAACTTTTTGTTGGGGTTAAGCGTGTGTTGTATGCGGGCGTTGCAATCATTTATCGCGTCCAGTAGGAGGTACGGTCCTTTCCATCTAGTAAGTAGCTTTGTGGATACACCTTTCTTTCGTCTTGGGTAGTAGAGAAACACTCTATCTCCCTCCTTAAATGGTGCTAGTGATGCATTTCTGTCATAATATTCCTTCATTCGCTTAGCAGCTTTCTTTGTCATGTTAGCAACAGCATCATGGATTCTGTGCATTGTCTCCCGTACCCAAAACGGATAATGGTTGTTCATGGTACCTAACCTCGGTGGTTCACCCCTTTCCATATCTAATGGTCTTCTCATTGGTGCTCCAAACATCACTTCGTACGGAGAGAACTTATGGGATGAGTGCGGAAGATTTCTGTACGCCTGCGCGATAAATGGTAGGTACTTTGGCCATTGTTTTCTGTCATTTTCAATGAGAATCATCAAGTGTTGCTTCAATTTTTTGATCCACCTTTCTGCTTTTCCATTTGATGCAGGATGGAATGCAGTGGTTCTGTACTTTCTGATGCTGTACAGCTCCATTATCTCTTGAAATAGGAGTGAATCAAAGGCTTTTCCTTGATCGGTGAGTAGTGATTGTGGTGCTCCAAAGATGGAGAATACATGAGTGATTAGTGCTTGTGCTATTTCTTCTGCTGTCTGCTTGTACAGAGGTACAACTACAGGCCAGCCAGAAAAAGCTTCTACTGCCACTAATATGTACTCATGTCCGTCTGAACTTTTTGGATTTATTGGTCCACAGATGTCAACATGCCATCTTCCGTGGAGTACTCCTTCCTGGAAGAGTTTCAACGGAACTTTGGTCATTTGGTTGGGCCCTTTGTACTTGGCACATGTTATGCAGTTGGTGATCAACGCATAGACATCATTGAACATTCCTGCCCACCAAAAGAATCCTTTCAGATAAGCTAATGTTTTGGTTACACCAAAGTGGTTTCCTAACCCTAGTTGTTCATGATATACTTTCACTGTTTGCTTTACCAACTTTTGTGGCAAAATTAATTGTAGTTCTTCTTTTTCTTTCAGCCCAGATGGATGTTCAAATCTTCTGTATAGTAACCCGTTTTTGATGGTTAATGACTTGAATTGGTACCATAATGCCCTTGTTTTGCTGCCATATTCTGCTATCTACTGGAAGCTGGGACGCTTCCCTTCTCTTACTGCTATCATAATAGGCATTATGTGTTCATCCAGCAGTTGTTCCTTTTCAACTTGTTCCCTGGTAAGTCCATCTGGCACCACTGTGGTCCAATATGTATTCAGTGTTGCTTCTGTGATTCTTGTGTTTTCCGTAACTCCACCAAACAAGTACCACAATCTACTGCACATGTCCTGCATGCACAAACTAAAACATCCTTATCCCTTTCTTCCAGCTTGTCGCACTTCTTGCAATCCCTGCAAGGCCTCCTGGACAAGGCATCGGCATGTCCTATGCTAGTGCCCTTGACGTGTACCACTTGGAACTTATATGGAGCTAACCTCTCTAACCACCTAGCCAGTTTACCAGTGGGATTCTTAAAATTCTTCAACCACTGTAATGCTGCATGGTCTTACTTCACTGTGAAAGGTGCTCCTGCCAGGTAATGATTGAATGTTTTAATGGCCTCTACCATTGCTAATAACTCTCTGTGTGTTGCACAGTAGTTTCTTTGGGCTGCATTTAATGTTTTTGACCAGTATGCAATAGTGACATCCTTGTCATCCTGTCTCTGTTCCAGGGTAGCTCCCAGCCCCGTTAATGATGCGTCACAAGTAACTGTGAATGCACCCTTAGTAACGTCTGGTGTACCCAAAATTGGTGCCGTGGTTAGTTGTGTTTTTATTTTGTCAAATGCTT
>NW_026267135.1:439446-442854 GCF_000697945.3 Frankliniella occidentalis
GACAGACAGACAAACAAACAAACAGACAGACAAACAGAATGAAACTTTTCCAGTCAGTGGAGTAATGGGCTTCGCTAATCGCTCAGCCAAAAATGCTTTATGAAAGTTTTAATTTTGCAGTTGAGCTCACACAAGTAAAACGCCAAAATGAGGGTCCTTTTCAGGATACTTTAAATAATATTAGCATTGGCAATGTATCAGTTAGCGATTATTCCTTATTACAAGCAAGGTTTGTGACTTCATTGGATAGAAGTGAGAAGGCGAAATTTGAGGATGCAGTTCATTTATATGCTACTAAAAATGAAGTCCAAAAACATAATAAAGTGAAGTTAGCAAATTTGAGGGATAAGAACAATGCTCCTGTTTCTGTTGTCAAGATTGTTGCCAAGCACAATTGTAAGGCTGCTGAAGAAGCTACAACTGATGAAGCAGAAGGCTTGCAAAGTCATTTGTATGCAGCGCAAGGAGCCAAATTAATGCTTTGTACAAATTTGTGGACAAGATGTGGCTTAGTCAATGGTTCTGTAGGAGAGGTGGTTGATATTTTATATCATCCTGACTCTAATCCACAAAGTACAATGCTAGCTGTGTTAATCTGCAAATTTAAAACTTACATTGGACCTTGTTTGAATGAAGCTGAACAAACTATTCCAATTGTACCTGTGACCAGAACTTGGCATAATGCCACAGGTATTGACTGAACAAGAACAGCTTTTCCAATATGTTTGGCTTATGCTTGTACTATCCATAAAGCTCAAGGATTGACATTGGAAAAGGTATGTATTTGTAGTAGAGGTTTTGTCAGAGGTTTTAATGCAGTGAATACAAACGAATTCCAAATTTCTGTCCTATTTATGGATATTGAATTTTCAAGTACAGTCATTATTTGACAAAATACAAATGCATCTATTTTTTCATTACAAGTGTTTTTTTTATTTGATCTATTGGTTATTTAATACCGTATTTCTGACTGTTGTTGTTGGCAGGCGTTTGTAAACATTGGTTGCAAGGAATTCCAGGCAGGGCTCACTTGCACAGCTTTATCAAGGGTGAAATCGTCAGATAGCCTTATGCTAGAACCATTTTCTTTGAAAAGATTAACGTATTTTAATGACAAGTCTTTCATGCAGCGGAGAGCTGCATGGGAAGACAGTCTAAGAGAGAAATGCCTGCCTAGTCTTCCGCAATTTTGTTAACTTGTGAGTAAGTTTTACCTTTTTTTAATGTTGTCACTTCGACGACCTGACGTAAAGTAGTTCCTCGCTCATGCTAGCGGATTGGTATTCGTGGCTCGGTTTATCCGCACTATTTTTAATGTCAGTTTTTCTTTTTATTAGTTGCAGGAGTCAATCGGTCTACCATTCGTTATTCTATCTTCATCATTGTCAGCAGTAGTTATAGTGTTCAGAATTCTGAGGTGAGTGTTAGCAGTTTAGTGCTGTGATGTCCATTTTCCGAACTTGTGTCTATTTCGTAGTTGTGTGATATGTATAGAATCTTTAACTGTTATAGTGTGGTCTCGTGGCCAGTTAACCTCACGTGTCACGTGTAGTTAGCATGGTGGATTAGAGTTAGGAAAATACAAGATATCCACCACCTCTCCTACTGAATCATTGACTAAGCCACATCTTGTCCACAAATTTGTACGAAGCATTACCTTGGCTCCTTGCGCTGCATACAAATGACTTTGCAAGCCTTCTGCTTCATCAGTTGTAGCTTCTTCAGCAGCCTTACAATTGTGCTTGGCAACTGCTATCTTGAGAACAGAATTGGAGCTTTATTCTGATCTCTCAAATTTGCTAACTTCACTCTATTACGTTTTAGGATTTCATTTTTTGGCTGAGCGATAGCGAAGCCTATTACTCCAGTGATGATCAAAAAGTTTCGTGTCTGTCTGTGTGTGTGTGTGTCTGTCTGTCTGTCTGTTTGTCTGTAATCACGATAACTCGAGAACGGTTTGAGCCAGGTAACTGAAATTTTTAGTGTAGCTTTGTATCATAAAAAGCAAGAACTGTATTGATTTTGAGCCCCCTAGCTTAAAAATTGGCCTGTCAGAAAAATCAAAAGCAAAAAACCCCAAATAATACTTTAATTTTTTTATTTTTTTAACACCTTTTTAAGACGCAACTCGTCAAAGTAGAACCCGTAGGGCCAAAATTTTGTCCGTTTGGCTCTATCTCTAACCGTTAAGGCGCCAGAGGGCGATTTCTACACGAAAACGACCCCAAACCATTTTAATGTTGTTTCTCAGATATTTGATGGTCTCTGGTGGGGCAACTCGTCAAAATAAAATCCTGGGGGTAACAGTTGTGTCCTTTGGAGCCGAAGGCCTATCTACGACTCTACCTTTTGCCCGACTCGGGTGTCAGCGCCGCAGGCCTAGGTAGATGTATGCCAGGCGCGTCGCTGCGTAACAGTGTTTCGTGAGATATCGCGAAGCCTGTTACGCGAGACGTGGTCTGGCATACATCTACCTAGTAATAAGGAATAATCGCTGACTGATAGGTTGTCAATGCTAACATTATTTAAAGTATCCTGAAAAGGATCCTCTTATGGAGTGCCTTATGTGAACTGTTATTTGTCTTCATTTTAATCAAACATGGTACCCATGATAATTGATTTTTTTGCAAGCCATTGACAATGTGTAGGGATATATAATTCTTGATTTGTGTGGGTTTAATTAGCGTAAATTGACCTTAATTTAATGTTTACAGGATCGAAGGTAGGCGCAATGAACAACATGAAGATTGAACCAGATTTCACTGTAGGAGACAGTATTGCAGTTGACAAGTTTGTACCTGTTGTTCAGTCCTGAACCTAAGCCTCAAGCGGACAAGACTGAAGAAAACACTGAAGAAAAGACTGGAGAAAAGACTGGAGAAAAGACTGGAGAAAAGACTGGAGAAAAGACTGGAGAAAAGACTCGGGCATGTGATAAACTTAAGAGGGGTGTAGAGTACACTATTGAGAAATTCTATCTTGTCGAAAGCAAGTTCCCTGATGCCATTACCAAACAGATACCAGTCAAAAAGATTGCGTGCTTTACCCAGTGGGGCTAAAATTGGGCTGTTTTCTTGCCAAAGTCTGACGACAACGCAGATCCAATGTTAGTTGGATCAGAGAATGACGAAATCTTGAAGAATCCCTTGGCATTTCGCCTTGTATACTACGGAAAGGCGGGGCAGGAAAACATTGTTAAAGTGCTGAAGGTTGGCGAAGGTAAGTTTTTCATAAAGTTATTGTCTATTAAAGTTTCTTTAAAATGTCTAAATTTGTTTTTAGCCCGCCCTTCTGCTTTTAAAAAAGCATGAAAGCGGGCTTATGCAACCGCTCTCGTGTCTGTCTGTCCGTCTGTCGTCCGTGTAAGAGGAAGGAGATGAGCTAGAGGTCTACAAATTTCAGGGTATC
>NW_026267135.1:445304-458274 GCF_000697945.3 Frankliniella occidentalis
AGACACACAGACACACAGACACACAGACAGACAGACAGAAAAAGTTTTTTCCGACCAGACGGAGTAATAGGCTTCGCTAATCGCTCAGCCAATGATCACCCCCATTGGATGAATTAACACTCTCTCCCAAACTGTCAGTGCGATCTACAACAGAAAAATTTCATGATTAAACACAACCACTAATAGATGACAACACGTGAGCTTAAAATAAAACTCTGAGGGAAGAAATTTTACCAACCTCCGTTTATTTCGACACCTCCTACGTACAAGCAGCTATCTTCTTGAGCAGTGCAGACAAGCAGCTATCTTCTTGAGCCGTGCAGACTGCTTTTTCCACCTCGCGACTTTTGGTATTCATATTTCTGTCCAAAAATGACGTTGCCACTCTACTGCTGCGTCAATTCCTTCCTTTAGTTTGTCAAAACATAGAATTTCACCCCCGATGTTGCTAACTTGTCACTGACAGAAGTTACTGGACGGAGAATAGGTCAACCTTAACCTCCTCAAAAAACAGATAGCTGTTTGTCCGCCACCCTCAAGCAGATAGCTGCTTGTCTGCGCAGCCCAGGAAGATAGCTACTTGTGCGTAGGAGGTGTCGATTTGTGAGATTGACTGGTTGGGGGTTTGTGGTGTGCTGACGAGCTAAGCATCAATCCACGCTGAGATAACAGTTAGCAGCATGACTTCCAACGTGATAAATGTCAAGTTGCGAGAACAATAGTGTTGACATGATCATTTTTGTGATTAAATTTTAATTCATTTTAAAAGTTTTTTCCTTGAAGGTTTGGATGACCCTACCTTGCCTTTCATTCTGTCATGTTTTTAAAAAAAAACTTCGTTCAGCGTATTTTTTTCTTCACTTAACACGCAATTTAGGGCCCTCTGGGTAAAAAATTTAAAGGAATTTTCCGAGGGGTACCTCACTACGTCCGATCAGTGTACGGTCTAAAAACTAATCGTTTTCCAATCACATTCCAGTCATTTTCTAATCACTCCGATCATTTCCACAAATCAATCAAATTTTCTCAAAATTAAAGTATGTTTAGTGTAATTTTCCTGTGAATTTCGTTGCATTTTGAACTGTTTTAACCCTTACAGAAGGTGAAATAGCACGCTTAAAACTTATTTTTAATTTACAATGTCCAAGAAGGTCCATATAAATCAAAAATATGTTAAAGGGATGTTGTTTTCACTATTTTCAGAGGTTACGTGCACTACTTTTGACAGGATGTCTTCAGTTTGCACCCCACATACCCCACAAAATGGATTTTTAGTTTTTTTTTCCGTTTTCTCCAGTCACAAACATTACCTATTTCAATCAGTTTCTATTCAAATTCCAATCAATTTCCAATCAATTTCCAATCAATCTCCAATCACTTGTCTCCAGTCAGTGTACACCTACTAGAGGAGTGAGGTACCCCTCGGAATTTTCCCTATCCCTGCTGGTTTTCAAGCTATGAATTATTACTGGAAGGAAAAAGGTTACTTATTCACAGCAATATAGAAACAATTCATATCATGCAAACCGGCAGAGATAGAGCCCTCTTAAAATTTCCACCCAAAGGGCCTTACAATTGCGTGTTTAGTCACGAAAAACATACGCTCAAAATTGAGGTTTTTTAAAACACCCCTTATGGCAGGCCAGAATAATAGTGGGTGGGCTTAGATATTGTTAATGGCAAATCAAACGCACGCGATGCCCGTTGGACCACCGATAGTTATCATGTTTACGAACATTTTGGCCTGAAGTTACATTTTTTTTCCCCTTCGGAAAAATTTTACAGGGGCCTAAAGTTTACATGGCCCCTTACGAAAGATTTGGGTAGGCAACACGCATGTCCCATAAGGCTAATGTTAAAAGTACGGCTCTATTTGAACCCTTTAGAATCGGAATATCTCCAAACCCCTCTGCACAGGCCTTCTTTAGTGCAATAAGAACATTTTCTAATCCCAATATCGAGATTTACTGCGGCCCAATTTTTTCCAAGCGAGGGTGAACTTACGACGCCTGCAGACCAGAGGGTAGGCAACCCGCAACACCGCCCCCCCCCCTTTTTCTCGTTTGCGCTTAAAAATCGTCAGAAATTTGCCGTTTTCTTTGCGTTTTTTCAACGTACTAGCCTACAGATGTATCCTAGGAAGTGCTGAGTGCTCACTTAGTACCCAATCGTGCATATTTCATAATCCTTTTCTACAATATTATGGAAATATTTGTTTTTTGTCATTCTTTTTCTTGTCTTGCATCTTCTCTTTACGTTTTAAAGTGGTAACGTTAATAATGGGTTTAATCTTGTGCATGGGATACTAAACTACTGAATTTTGT
Source organism: Frankliniella occidentalis (assembly GCF_000697945.3). Lineage (NCBI taxonomy): Eukaryota > Metazoa > Arthropoda > Insecta > Thysanoptera > Thripidae > Frankliniella > Frankliniella occidentalis. The sequence goes on from NW_026267135.1 coordinate 447,629, forward strand.
GTGCTCAGTGTTGGTGCAGTTTGCACGACAGTTTGAGCAGAAGAACGTGCACGGCACTTTAGCTATTCGCGGGGCAGTCTACCGGGCTGGTCGTGGGGGTGGATGGCGAGCCGAGCTCCTCGCGGGCCGCAAACATCAGGCGCGTCTTGGTAGGCGATCTGAACGCTATCGTTCACTGCAACCATGCTCCGCGTACAACCACTCCGCCCCGCGGTAAAAGGGGGGGGGGGGGGCTTACACCATTTAGCACGATGGCAGGTGATCCCAGTATACCTTCATTACAAAAAGGTGTAGCTCGTAGTCAATCGGTTAATTACATTCTCAGGACGGGCCATTCAGCCTTTCTAAATTAAAGCAAGTCATCTAAAGAAATGACCTTTGATCGCCTTTGATATTAAAAAATACTTAGCTAGTCACTATCATGCTGCATATTGTTAAGGATGTAGCTACCCCCTCCCCCATGCCGATACCCCCGCGCCCGGCCCCCTGTACGCGTGCGCCGCGGTCACCTAGCAACCAGTCGTCATAGTCGGCTGGCTCACTCTGTACCTCACTCTGTCCCTGGTCCCTGGCAAATACAGACGTGCTCTCCTTGATCCTGTTCCTGTCCCTGCTCCCCCATCCTTGACAATTGGTGTCAGAAGTGGGATAGGGGCCTACTGCTGCCCCAGCTCTGCACTGCACCCCGGCCCTGCTCCGGCTTCTCCTGGTCTCCCCTGCTTGCCTGCCTGTTCCCAGAACCAAACCATTTGAAGCATTTTGACAATTTTTAAATAAGCACTTCTACACTGCAAACAAAATATTAAAATTTAATCATATTTTTTTTTATTTTAAAAATTGTCAAAATGCTTCAAATGGTTTGGTTCTAGTTCAGGACATGCCCACATCAATGTCAACTAAGAAAATTAGGTAGAGAAATGGATCAGAGCAAATTTGTAGAAAAATATGTGCGCAATGTTAGGGAATGTATTTTGGACCATTTTTTTGACATGGTACAGCCAAGTTGACCCCATGGACAGGAGAAGGGGAGTACGTGGTCACCACCAGGATCAAATTATCTTTAAAGGATCCAAATTTAGGTCATTTTTGACAGCTTTAACTCATATTGCCCCCCTTAATGGCTTACTTTGATGTCCATTTGTTTTGGCAGGGGTCAACACTTTTTCCCTCAATTCACCACTAGCAGAAGGAAATAATTCCCTTCTACATGGTGCTGGTGCTGGTGCTGGTGCATCAGTCCCTGAAAAGAGGTAAGAGCAGAAATGAATAATACCAAAGAGCATGTCATTTTGTTCACCAGATAGAATCTAAATTGCAAGTACCATTTCTTTTGGTGTGTTCATTAAAATCGAAGGGAGATGGAGGAGTTATGGTATGTAAACCAGAAAGAATCAAAGGACTACCTGTAATAACAAAAAAGCAAATGATAAAAGAAGTTTTTGGATAAGTTAATAGAGAAAACAAAACACATTGAGTTAAAGCAATAACTCACAAGCTGTGGACATCTGTTGAGCAACTACTAATTCTTGCATTCTATCATTGTTATTGTTAAAGTCAGTTTGTGAAAGTGGAGCCATTACAGTAAGTGTTTCTGAGTTGGCAGGATCAACCTCAGGATCAGCACTACTAGATTGCAACTCCACAGTGACTGGTAAAGGTGCTCCATATGAAGGGTCAAGCAAGAATGGGGCCTCTGTGAGAAAGAAATAAAAGGGTTATGTAAGTATAACTTAACCTACTCAAGAAAAACTTTCACAGCCACAGGCAACATACCGCCATCTGAGAAATGAAAGGTGCGATGTTCGTGCCCATGGAAACAAGGCTGCTCTTTTGACCTCAGCAGCGGCAGCAAGAATAGAGGTGGTCTCTGTCTGAACCACTGGAAAAATAGAAACAACAAATTAGGAATAGAAAATTTGTAGAAACATCTCAGTAAGTAATAAGTAAATTGAAAAAAATTAATGAAAAATACTAGTTAGGAAAGGTGGTTTGGTTTTAAGTGCATCATGCTTTCTATGTCCTGTCCAACAGCCCACTAAAGAAAGAAAGCGACTCAACAAGATTGAAGTTTTAACCACTACATTCAAGCAACAAAGTTAGTAAACTGAGGCATTGGTTCAGAGAGAAATAAGTTTAAAGATAATTTAAATTATCTTTGAACTTATTCTTGAATTCAAGCAAATCACTATAGAACTAATTACGGATATTTCTCAATAAACAATACTTAAGACAAAGTCCTATGAGCAACATACCTTCAGAGGCATGGACAGTTGGTGGCATAGGAAGTGCCTCCTTGCTTACATCAACCTGTGAGCATGCAGCAACAGCACCAGCCGCAACAGTGGGTTGCAATGTCTCTATCCTCTTGGTTTCAGCCACTGAAGGAGCAACAACTTTTTTCTTTGAAATTGGCAAAGACAAAGTGCTGGCAACTGAAAACAAAATGCACATGAAAATAAATATACTTTTTTTTTGTTGCATCTTAATTCATGATAAATAGTCCTTCATATAAACATTTTTTCAATCTAGCTTGTATTCCAAACATTATACTTTTACATTATTCTACCCTGCCTACAGGAGAGGGAATGCGATTAATACTAATAATGTGGAACGAGAACGCTCAAATGACAGACTTGGAATGACTTGTCGATTTGGATGCAAATAATTTTGTGTATCTATACTTTACTAAATACAAAATACTCTAAAGGGAAAAGATAAATATGACGATCAGAAGAGTAAATGCAGTTAAATTATTGACTCACTGTTTGAAACATTGCGGAACATGTTGTTCATTAACTTCTCTGAAAGAAAATAAGGAAATGTTACAGATAATAACAAAGATACATAAGAAAGCAGAGGTCACGCAATAGGAATAAAACTTACCATCAGCCTTTGAGAGAGGTGGAGCAGGACTTTCCGGGACAATTACATCACTGTTTTCATGATGAGTTTGGCTTGAGGCTTGCACCCTGTTGTCTTGTTGAAGATGAGCATGACTTTCTGGGGCTATTATTTCACTGCTTTCATGATGAGTTTGGTTTGATCTTTGCCGCATGTTGCCCTCTGTCGTTTGATCTGTAGGTGAGAGCAAATCATTGAGGCACAGTTCTAGGATATATGTATGAACGACAGACAGAAAATATAACCTCTCTTCAACTTGTGAGGCACATTAAAAGTTGAGCCAAAACTCGGACAGAATGACAGAATGTAAGTTGTATCCAAAAAGACGTAAAACTATATAACCCTCTAACCTTTATAATAACAATGAAACTAAAATTTAACATTAAAGGGCAGGAGTCACTCTGAAACCGATTTTCCTGATCAATGGGCCCATGAGTTATAGAGGTTACATTTTATTTTACAAAAGAAGTACGCATTAAACATCCACTTACCATTGGCTAGGGTGACCAACTTTTTCGCCCGGAAAGACTCAGTGGTAAATTTTCCCATTTTCTTTAGTCACTAACACTTGAACCACCAATTTCACATTTCAGAGGGGAATACACTCACAAACCGTCCACTCTCGCTTCCCTCTACACTTGCCCTGTTGCCGGCCGCCACCGATTGGGGCGCGCGGTGCACCCTGGGAGGCCTCGGCAGATAGGATACTGTGAGCTGGACGTTCGAGCGTCCCCGGCAGATAGCACACTTCTAAAACCTCTCCAAAAGGGGGTTTATAGCTAAAATAAAAATTAAATCATATTTTTCATGGATAGGTGTGTGTCAGGACCTCAAATCCATGCCTAACTCAGTTTGGCCAAAAATGTTGGTTAGAACATTGTGTAAATGACACTATGTTGATAGAACATTGTGTAATCCGCACGCTGCAGATAGAACATTGTGTAATCCGCACGCTTAAGATAGAACATTGTTGTTAGGACGCGTCGCTACCCCCTTCGAATGCATGCTTTTGAGGGGGTATGCACGCCACGTGACGGTAGTGAGGTGGTGAAGGAGAACCCCCGTAATACATATACCGGGGGTACAACCATCACGTGATAGTCATACCCCCTTGAATGCCACACCACGGGGGTATATCTATCACGTGACGGTTGTACTCCCCCATCCCATCAAGGGGTTACAACTATCACGTGGTCGTCATACCTCCTGTAGGGGGGTCACGTGATGATGGTACCCCCCTTAAAAAGGGGATATAACACGCATAGGTGGTCGATGCTTTTGATTGCCGCATGACAAGCTGTGTATACTGCTAGTCTAAGATCAATTTCTTTCTTTTCACTCCCGGCTACCTTAATCCCTGAAAATATCATTTTTAGTTTGTAATGTTATTAAATAGTTACTACAAATCTCAGTTTTCACGCGACGCACCTATATTGTCAAGCCTCCGCTGTTTACGCACGTTCCACTTGTCAGCATTGGCCAAGTGCTTCTGATTTCCAGCGTCTTTTACAAGGTCCGCGTGGTGCGCTCACAGTGGAATATCACACAGAATGCACTTAGCGGTCTTGTTCTCGGAGGCGCCATCAGGGTTATGCTTTAGCCAACATTTTAAAACAAACTGATATACCGACTGCCACCCACTACCCCCCACCTGCACACTAAATTGCTTTGAACTTTTTTTTTGTACGAGCGCGAGCATGCACACAGATGTACGTAAGTGTGTACAAAAAGGGTTCATAAACATTAAGTGTGTGCCCTCCTCACCCATCACTGTTAAAAAAACTGTAGCCAATTACAGTGAGCATACAGTCCTAACCGTACTTTATTTTACGGTCAGACTATACTGGTCAGGATCTGTATTTAATTTTACGGTTGAACTGTATTTTGAAATACAGGCCGGACTGTTTTTATTTTTACAGTCTGAGCTGTTACAGTCTAGACTGTAGTTCAGAATACAGTCCGGTTTGTATTTTCATTTACGGTCCAGACTGTAAAATAAAAACCGTAAAAGGCCGTTGTAGAGGACAAAATCTACAAAAACCCATTTGAAATTTCCACCCACCAGGTCTAAGATTACAGTCCGACTAAACCTAAATTTTACAGTCCAGATTGTAACAGGTCAGCCTGTACATTTGAATACAGTTTGACCGTATTCTACAAAACAGTGCAGACTTTTAGAGGCGGTAACAGGTCGGCCTGTAAAATTAAAAACAGTCCGACTGTAAAATTAAATACAGTCAGGCCAATATAAAAATTTATTGGCCATCCTGTACGAATTGTTGGAGGTTTTTTTAACAGTGTATTACCCTTTCACACACCTTTAAGGTGGGGTTCCAGCTGCCACAGTGAGAAGTACTTCCTCTTAAGGTGTCATGATCAATCGTTCACTGCTCCCGGAGGAGGACGGCGACACCGTGGGGGTCGAGGTTTGTAGATAGACGACGGACAGGAGAAGGGCCAGGACGGGCAGGGCCAGGGTGGGCAGGGGTAGGGGCGGCCCGAGCGGGGGCGGCACGAGTGGGGGCGGGGGCAGTTGGGGCCAGGAACACCTCTGGATCATCTGGGTTCTCGAATTGCTGCCAAGACACATAGCCAGAGCAGCGGTTGTAAGTTAAACAAACAGTAAACAAGTGTGTCTGCATCAGACATACCCCCCCCTCACGCTCCACAACTCGGAGAGATCCTGACGATCGCACCATCATGCATCCCCCGAACCCCGAACTGCTCCGTAGGCACCGGCAGAAGCTCAGGCGAGGGCGGGGATCGAGTCGTTGATGTTCTGACTCCACCCCATAGGGACGGGCGGCTGCGGCCGCGCCCTCGACCGCGACCAGCAAGTTGTGGTGGGGCCATCGCAGGGCTCGGCTGGCTAACAGACTATCACCAAATTGGTCAACATAAACCTGAGGTTCTAAAGTCTATCCTTAAAAAAGAATATTGACTTACTGGCCTCTTAGGCGCAGACTGCAGCCAATTAGCCAGAGAGCTGCGCTTGCCCCCGCCCCCGCTCGACATCCTGGATGGTGATGGTGGTGACGCTGCTGGTACAGTCCCGGCCCCTCCGCCCCACCCCTGCCTTGTAGCTTCAAGCTTGCGCACTTTGTTGGCGTTGCCATGCCCGCGCCTGCCCCTTTCCCCGCAGCGGGCGGGTGGCGGGACCCCTTGGCCCCTCTGCCTCGGCGCTGCTCAGGCCAGGACGACAAGTGTGAAATTTTCTTGGAATTATGCGTCCCTCTCTTCCGCCCCGGCCAGCGGCAGCGGCCAGGCGCTGACGCGATTAGGGGGAAATACGCAACCGCGCGGGCCAGGTAAGGAAGCTCTCGTCACCCTCACGGTAAAAAATCCCCGCGTGAATTTTACCGACCTGGCGTGGCATGGCTACGCACCTGAACAACGGTGGGCTGGGAATTTACATGCCCTCATGGTCTGTAAATTCCCGGCCCAACCACCTGCGAAGTTACCAGCCCAGTGGGCAGGGAAAGTTGTCTTTACAAGCCAAAACGGTAAATTCACTACGTGGGCTGGAAAGGAGCCTTTGCTGGCCACCGACCTGCAAAAATGCAGGCCGCGGTAGTAGACCTGTCTTTCCTGCCCACTGACTGCGAATTCCCAGCCCACGGAGTGTTCTGCTGCGTTGCCAGTTGGCACTTTTGTATGTCAAGTGTAAGTTGCAATGGAGCCACCGCTTCCACTTTCTAGATCCAGCATTCCGAAGGGACTATTTCGAAGTTCGCCAATTTATACTATCAGCTCAGAAAAAATTATCAACGATACTATCATTGACAAAAAATAACTAGCACAGTTGCCGTGAACATACGGAGTTCACCAACACACTACACTACGACTTGACGAGGAGAGCAGTGCCGTACTGCACAAGGCGTCGTTGCGTGGACCTCTCGAGCGTTAGCATTTAACAGATTTTTTCATGAATATCGTTGACTTTTTGAACAAATGCCGATCGTTGTAAGTTAGGTTGGTTCCTCATAAAACATACCATGTAAAATTAAAATGCAGTTTGCAAAGGAATTTTAAATTAAACGCAATTAACTAGGTTTTTTATGAGACGCGATCACTGCAACGCCATCTAGCGGAAGTTGATCGCAATGCAGAATCCTTGTAAAAGTTTTGCCAGAGAATTACAGAGGTTAAAAGGCAAGAACATACTTCCTTTGAGTGCAGCTGCAGTTTATAAGACCTGTTGTGCTGATTTCCGTTCAACCGAAATGTCTCCTGAATTTGACCGACTATGGACAGATTACTTTTCCCACCCGTTACGGTGAAGTTTCCTTTCCACGGCGAGGAATTTTGCAATGGTGTAGGAGAATCCCCCTCCAGGTGGCTGCGAAAGTAAACTTTCCAGCCCAATACTTGTGAAATTACCGGAAATTACCTCTGAGGTGGGCAGGTAATGCAGCCTTTCTCAGGCAAAACGGTACATTTGCAGCCAGGGCTTTAAACCAGGGAAATTTACTGTCCACTGTTGACTGTAAATTCACTCGCGTGGGCTTGTAAGTGGCTCCTTACCAGACCACTGGGAATGTAAAGGCTACTTTACGGCCCAAACAGTAAATTTCCAATCCATGTGTTGCGAATTCCCGGCCCACTGAACTGTAAAATTACTAATATTTTTTACAGTGCTGAGTCGCCAACCTTGCACGCCAATCGCCAAAAATCGCCAGGCCAAAACACGAATCGCCAAAAAAATCGCCTGGCGCTAGACCGTCATATCAAGTCGCCAAACCCGACCAACCCGACCGACAAATCGCCAAATCTCGCAGCTCTGTGCACCACCTTCAACAAGTTATGGTCAAGGAAGGTACAACTGCACCCTTCAGTGTTGTGGGAAAAGACTTGACTCACAAGAAATTAATTTCGCACGTCAAACGCCCTATGATTTTGCAAATTTTAACTTCTTTCCCGTTCCCCTATTGCGATAAAAAGTAAAGCAGTGTTCAGTCTTTTCAAGGCATCTTACAAGGAATCATGCAAATTGTGTTTTAAGTCCTGATATTTCAATCGCCTTGAACCTTGAAGCTAAAGAGGAACAGCAACTTGAAAATGGTGATAACTTTGATGAAATGGAAAAAGATGATATGGGAGATGTTTGTTCAAGTGATGAAGAATCGTTCCTTGTATCTATGTAACAGTTTTATTTGAAGCAAGAGTTTGAACTCTTTCTTCCTGTCAGTACAGTGCACTATATATTCAATGAACTTAGCATTCGACACACCCAAAACTAAGGGCTCATGAAAGCGAGATTAATTAAAAGATTACAAGAGGATGGTATACCACCTGAAAGAATAGAGGGCATTTCAAATTTTGTTTATTCTAACAATCCAATTGTGTCTGCTCAGTGCAAGTTAAAATCTGATTACCTCCGGAAACAAATATACAAGAAAAACTTTGATTATATTGAACAACTGAAAAAGCCACTGCAACCCAAGAAGAATAAGGCAACAAAGGTTGGTCGTCCGCGGTTTCTGTATCAAGTAAGTACCCACTCCAGAAACCGTTAAGAAGTAATTGAAGGACAAATCTAGAAATCTAGGCATGAGTGCCCCAACGTTTCCTGAAGTGGAAGGGCTTTTAAAAGACTTTTTTGTTGGTTCTGTGTTCAAGAGTTATCATTCTTTTATTGACAACCCTACTAGCTTACAATTAACTCTGTATCAAGTTTCAAGATGCATTTGAACTTGTGGTTCCGATTGGACCTGCCAAGAAGAAGCACAACATTCTTGCGGTGTACTCAATGATCGGTAATTTGCCCGCCCATTACCGCTCTCGTGTGAATTCAATCCTTGTTGCTTTGTGCTTGGATAATGAGTTTGATCACAATGCCCAGCCAGAACAGAGAGGTCGGATCGAAGTCGATTCGGTGTCGATCCATCTAGATGGGTCGAGTCTAAAATCGGGTAGAAGAAAATAAGATATCGACCTGTGCCAAAATTAAAGTTTAGTTGAATTGGCATGTGTTACAAGCCTAATCTTTTCCCCACTATGGTTCAACTTTGTTGTAAGGACAACCTCTATGACATTTTCCCTCATATTACCCTTCGCGTCGATTCGACGTATACTCGGCATCAATTTCCTCACGTTTCACATTGCGCGCGCGATGTGAGTTGGTGGAGGCTCTGAAAACCACACATCACATGGTTCCTACACATGAGAAGTTGTGCGCTGCGTTAACTTTGTGCCAGTACTCAACATTTATCTAATTAATCTCAAAATAAAATCGTGATCTTGAAGACAAATTAAAGGACATGGAGGACGCAGACGTCCCACCTGTAAGTATTATTTCTTGCTGTTGCTGTTGTGTGAATCACTGAAGTAAATTCTATGTTACCATAACCGTTTGGAGTGGAGATGAAGTTCTAACTTGCAGGTTAAGACTTTGCTCAAAACCCTTTTCTCTTTTCGTTTCTATTTCTTGATGACTTCTTTGCCTAACTGTCCAGCCGGTACGATTCCGCAAGGAATCAACAGATGCGGAGGCGAAGTGCGCTGACTTATAAATTCTGTATTTTTAAAGTACTTTGCTTGTCATTCAAAAATTTGCCTGTGGAAGTACTTTTTCCCCTCAGGTGAATAGCTATGTCGTAACATTTACTGATTTTAGGCAAGGTATGAAAGGCAATGAATAGTTGGTAGAGTAGTGGCGAGAGAGCTTCAACGCCGTAGATAGTTGCGTCCTGCTGACAACGGCAGCGACCAATCATGCAACCAGCTCAGAGAGTGATGCTGAAGGAGTCATTGGTGATGACAACATGGGTGAAGATGCAGATATGGATGCAGATGAAGACGAAGAGTTAGTTGAAGACGAAGAGTTGGTTGAAGATGAAGAGTTGGTTGGAGACGAAGAGTTGACTGATCAGGAAGAAAGCAATGAAGAGGAAGAAGTAGGATCTGGGGAGAGCGGCCCGTGAGGAACAAAAGTTGGTAAAAAGATCGTCTTCTTGTCGTTATTTGCGACGCGAATCACGACTACAAAACGGTAAGTTAACAACCAATTTAGGGCGCGATAACGACAAGCACGCAAACTTCTTGCGTATCGTTGCAATCCATTTGAAGTTGTCGGTTTGTCCCGCCTAAAAGTAGCCCGTTTAACGGCTGAAAAACGTCAAATCTACCTTAAGCTTGTGTGTGTCAAAAGGCAAAAGAGGCGGCTAGCGGGAATCGAACCGCTGCGCTTCGTCGACTTGGGTTTCCACGGACAGGCACTGTATCTAATCGGCCACAGTGACTAGTGTGCTGAGACGCCCTGTAAAAAATATTAAGAATTTTCCTAACCCACAACTTGAATTTTCAAGTTGTCGGTTACGGAACGATATTCCAACCCACAACTTGAAAATTCTTACGTGGATACTATTTTGTCAGTTACAAGCCCTCTGGGTTGAGGAATTTCCCAACCCGTGGGTTGAGAAATTCATCCACCCATGGATCAGCAAAATCCCACGACAAAAGTGAGAATCGAGCGTTTCACCACCCAAAACTGGGATTCTCTTAATTTTTTTTTTTACAGTGCGCTTGCGCTCGCCCTCCTTGCAGCGCACGCTCAAGGCAGAATATTTCTAAATGTAAGGCAGGGCTACACTGTAAACAGAAGCGTCGAATTTCGACGCCTCATAGGTTTGTTTTTGTTCACCGGCTGATTTTTAAACATGTTTCCTTGTAGGATATCGATTGAACTGAATTTTGTCTTGAGTTCAAAAACATCTATTGGGCACCCCTTAAAACCGAAACTGTCG
>NW_026267135.1:470145-472543 GCF_000697945.3 Frankliniella occidentalis
CAAACAGAATGAAACTTTTCCGGTCAGTGGAGTTATGGGCTTCGCTAATCGCTCAGCCAATAAACTATGTTGCCATCTTGACCTTATTTTTGTCAACAAATGCTCTCTAGGGCTTTAACTGAGGACAAGAGACGAAATTTTCGACCTTGAGCTCTGATGTCAAGAGTTATCTACTAGGAGCCAATAAAATTACTCTGAAAAAAGGCCGAGAAATATTAAGCCCCACGCCTGAGTCATTAACGACACAAAATGTTTCTCGAAAACGGCTCGGCCGTTTCTCACCGAACAAAGTGCGTTCGATACGTCTCGTCGACAGACAATTAATGGCGAAGGGACAAGTGTCAAAAGTGACGAAATTATACAAATACCCGTTCGAAATACGTTAAAACGAGTACTTTTCAAAATGGGTCCCCGGATCGAAAATCCATCGTAATGAAAAACGTGCGCAACGTCAAGGAGGACAACACCCACCCTGGCCGATTGGTCTGCGGGCGGTCGATTTAACATAATGGGTCTGCGTACTGGTGCGAGGCTGGAGGGGTTCAGGAGGATAAGGTACATAACTACCACTCGTCTTCGAATGATTTTCCTTTTTACGAAACCGCGCCAACTCTTGTTTCATTGTTGTTTTTTTCGAATAGATCTTGGCCACAAGTTTTCGCTGCGCCCGCAGGCGCATGCGCACAAAGACCTATGCGCGGCGCAGGTGCAGGCCCCAGCGGATAGATGGCGATCGAGGCGCTAACCTAGGACGGCTTCTGCCTGCTGCTAGTTCTAGTAAGATTTTCCCTTTTATTTTATTGGCTGAGCGATTAGCGAAAGCCCATTACTCCACTGACCGGAAAAGTTCCATTCTGTTTGTCTGTTTGTTTGTTTGTTTGTCTGTCTGTCCGCACGATAACTCGAGAATGAATTGAGAGAGCGATCTGGGAATTTCAGAGTCGTTTCGTATCATAACAAGCAGGCCCGCCCTTCCGCCAAACGAAGTCGCCAGTTCCGCTACTCTCCGCCGGCAACTCCGTTCGGCAGGGGCCGGGCCTGCTTGGCATGCCGGCGGCGATGGTCGGGCCTGCGGCCCGACCATTTCTGTCACGCGATTTGCTAAAGAACATGATCAAGTGATGTAGCGGGCCTTCGGCCCGCTTAAACCCGTCATCTTTGGGTTTGCCCCAAAGACTTGAGAAAGGGATGTAACGGTGCAGCACCGCGACTACAACCCACCCTTCTGTTTAGATAACGTTTTTTGGGGGTGGGGGAAAGTTTCCTTTCTATTTTGCGGTTTTTAGGCCCTTTTCTACATCGTATTGTTCACTATGGCAATTTTTAGCTTATTTTCGTCAAAAAAGACCCTCTAAGGCCTAAAAGGTTAGAGAACGGACGAAATTTTCGCCCAATGGGCTCTATTTTCACAAGGTACCCCTTAGGAGATTATAAAGAAAATATTTTTTCCAAGTTTTTTGGCCTTTCCTGTTTTCTTCGATACCCCCTTTCAGCCCCTTAGAGGTGGCTGACAGGATGTGCCGTAGGCGTTTTGCTTTGTGGGAGTGAACCTTGAGATCCCCTGAAAATTTGAAGTCTCTAGCACATCTCCTTCTTGTGGAACAGACAGACACACACACACACAGACAGAAGACAGACAGACACGAGGTCGTTTGCATAAGCTTTTGGATAGCTTTTTCAAAGCAGAAGGGCGGGCTAAAAAGACGGATCGAGTTCGAAGATGAGCATTCTAGCTCAAAAATTGACTCTTCAAAAAATCAAAAACCAAAAGTTGCAAAATATTTATATTCTTCAAATATTTTTTTATGGGCTCTTGCTCTTAAGAGGTAAATCGTGAAAGTAGATCCTCATGGTCGAAAATTTCGTCCGTTTTGCTCTATCTTGCACCGTTTTGGCGCTATGGGTCATTTCTTGGCGAAAACAACGTGAAAAAGGCAAAATGGTCTATTAAATAGTAAACAAGCAGGCCCGCCCTTCCGCCAAACGAAGTTGCCAGCTCGGCTTCGCTCCGCCGGCGACTCCGTTCGGCAGGGGCCGGGCCTGCTTGGCCTGCCGGCGGCGATGGTCGGGCCTGCGGCCCGACCATTACTGTCACGAGATTTGCTGAAGAACATGATCGCATGATGTAACGGGCCTTCGGCCCGCAAAGCCCGTCGTCCTTAAAATTTGCCCCGTAGACACGAGAAAGGGATGTAACGGTGAAACACCGTGACTACAACCCACCCTTCTGCTAAGGAAACGGTTTTTGGGGTGGGGGGAGGGGGTTTCTTACCTCTTTTGCGGTTTTGGGCCTTCTTTTACATTTAATTGTTCACTACAGCAAGTTTGAACTTATTTTCGACAAACAAGACCCTCTAGCGCCTAAACGGTTAGAGATAGAGCCAAACGGACGAAATTT
>NW_026267135.1:473918-482497 GCF_000697945.3 Frankliniella occidentalis
GTCTAATTCTACACTACGGCAGGTCATGAGGGGGGAGGGGGTGGGGGTCAAAAAATCGCAAAAATCGGTTATGTGGTATGGGTACGATCCCGACCAACGAGGCTTCAGCGGAGTACGGCGTCCCGACCACTATCTCACTCTTACCCGCTTGAATGCCAACGCACAGCCAAGTTTGAGGGGCTATGCTTGCTCACAGATCGGGAGGAAGGGGGGGGGGGGGGGCTCTATGGCATTGAATACCTTAGTTATCTCTGGAGACGAATGCTGAGGACAAGGAATCAGCGTCATTGTCGTCATCCCCGTCGGACTCATCAGATGAGTTGATAATACGACGTGGTACTTCTGTAAATGAAAAAGAAAAATGTGAACATGTGCTTTTTCTTTGAAGAGGCATTGACTGTGAATAGATAGTCGACACTTCCGATGTCTTAAAGTGGATCGACTAGAATTCGTAGGAGTTGCCGGCCTGACAACGAAACTGACGAAATGACTGATTTGAAGACTAATAGATCTTGTAAAATGATAAGAGGAGACTTATAAACCCTATTCTTCGAAACAACGCAGAAAGAGTACAATAGGGTACTCCGGGACTCGACTAGACCGGAAGGAGAAGAACAAAAATCGTCGGGCCGGTCGGGCGCGGGGAGGTGTGGGGTACTGCCCCCACCCTGCCCCGCTCCTCCCCGCGGCCGACGATTTTTGTTCTTCTCCTTCCGGTCTAGCCGAGCCCCGGAGCCTATTCAGGAAATAAACCCAAAATGTTTACCACTGAGGAGAGACCAATTGTAGGTTATGTCATCCTATTTTACACTGTGTGTATTATAATATACTCCGAGGCTCGACTAGACCGGAAGGAGAACAACAAAAATCGTCGGGCCGGTCGGGTGCGGAGAGGAGCTGGGTAGTGCGCCCACCCTGCCCCGCTCCTCACCGCTCCCGACGATTTTGTTCTTCTCCTTCCGGTCTAGTCGAGCCCCGGAGTACCCTTTTGAATACAAAGGTATGCTTACTCTTTGGTTACAGGGTGAAGATGAAACCACGCCCTCAAAGATATTAGCTGTAGGAGATAGCTCGCCCTGTCAACAAGGTGCTTAAAAGAAAGCTGAAAGACAGACCAACACTGAACGGTCCAAGTGTGCCGACTAGGTGTATGTACGCCAGACCACGTCTCGCATAACAGGCTTCGCAACATCTGATGGAACACTGATACGCTGCGACGCACCTAGCGCACATATAGCTAGACCTGCGGCGTTGACACTCGAGACGAGGTACTAGGAAAGTGAACGGGAAATGGGGTCTCGGTCCGACAATTTGACATTCTATCAGCATCTGTCTTAGACTTTTTGGCTGAGCGATTAGCGAAGCCCATTACTCCACTGACCGGAAAAGTTTCATTCTGTTTGACGGTTTGTCTGTTTGTTTGTCTGTCTGTCCGCACGATAACTCGAGAATGAATTGAGAGAGCGATCTGGGAATTTCAGAGTCGTTTCGTATCATAACAAGCAGGCCCGCCCTTCCGCCAAACGAAGTCGCCAGTTCCGCTACTCTCCGCCGGCAACTCCGTTCGGCAGGGGCCGGGCCTGCTTGGCCTGCCGGCGGCGATGGTCGGGCCTGCGGCCCGACCATTACTGTCACGAGATTTGCTGAAGAACATGATCGCATGATGTAACGGGCCTTCGGCCCGCAAAGCCCGTCGTCCTTAAAATTTGCCCCGTAGACACGAGAAAGGGATGTAACGGTGAAACACCGTGACTACAACCCACCCTTCTGCTAAGGAAACGGTTTTTGGGGTGGGGGGAGGGGGTTTCTTACCTCTTTTGCGGTTTTGGGCCTTCTTTTACATTTAATTGTTCACTACAGCAAGTTTGAACTTATTTTCGACAAACAAGACCCTCTAGCGCCTAAACGGTTAGAGATAGAGCCAAACGGACGAAATTTTCGCTCAAAGGGCTCTACTTTTGCAAGTTACCCCTTAGGAGACCATCTAATATTTTTTTAAATTAATATGTTTAATTTTGGGCCACTTTCGTGATAGAAACTCCCTCTAGCGCCTAAACGGTGAGGTAGAGCAAAACGGACAAAATTTTCCCCCGTAGGCCTCTACTTTGCCGAGATACCCCTAAGGAGCTCATAAAAAGAATAATTTTTTTCTGACTTTTTTGACCTACCCCAATCTCTTTGATACCCCCTTTCAGCCCCTTAGGGTTGGTTGCCTGAAAATTTGAAGTCTCTAGCACATCTCCTTCTAGTGGAACAGACAGACACACAGACAGACAGGCAGACAGACACACAGACACGAGGTCGTTTGCATAAGCCCGCTGGACAGCTTTTTCAAAGCAGATGGGCGGGCTAAAAAGAAAGTTAGGTGGGGAGGTTTCAATTGTTGGTTTGATGACGCTGCGCCTGATCACGCGTGTGCCTCATCGATTGGTAGCCTGTTAGCCTTAAACAGGCCCTAGGCCACTTGCACGTTGACAAGGTGAACATAGACCTTCGACGGCACTCGGTCCCCTTTCTTGGAAGAAACATGACAAGCACAAGGCATATTTTTAAAGAAGTGTGAAAACTGTTATCTAAGCAACGCTAGAGAAAGAAAGGCTGACACTTCGAGTCTGGCGTAGTCTTTGATGCAGGGGCAACGTAAAAAAAAGAAAAATATAAAATAATACAGCCGAGGAGATCAATGTCAGGACTAGCCGTAAACGGAAGTTTTTCTGCCGTCTTCAAAGTGCATCTGAAGGTTGGCGGCGACGCATATTTCGATGCGCCCTAACGAAAGAGTCCGATCTGTTTTGCTTCTGAACCAAAAGAGTCCGATCTGCTTCGCTGCCCGCTGCGAAACCAAAAGAGTTCGATCTGCTTCGCTGCCAAACCAAAAGAGTCCGATCTGCTTTCGGCGCTCGTCGACCGCTCCGCATAAACTCTATGATATCTCGAAGCTTAAGAGAAAAAGGGTATATATTTTAGGGTGTACACATTCGTAAAGGACAGGGTAACAAGCAAGTCTTTTTATTTTGCGTAAATTCAAAATATCCGAGGAGTTATAGCCCTCCAAAGATGCCTGACGTTCCATCGCCGAAAAGCAGATCGAACTCTTTTGGTTTGACAGCAAAGCAGATCGGACTTTTTCGTTAGGGCGCGTCGATTTATTTCCGAGGGGTGTGGAACTGATCAAAAAAGTGTACACAAGATTGTGTCTAGACAACCATTGTTTCAGATTGTGTGCGATTGTTTATGATTGTGTCGGTGATTGTCTCTGATTGTTTTACATTGTTGGGTCAAAATTGGGACATAATTTTTAAATTGTGTCATGATTGTGTGTGATTGTTATAGATTGTGTGTGATTGTTTCAGATTGTCTTTGATTGTGTGTGATTGTTTCTGATTGTTTCAGATGGTTGAATAAATATTGTGATTTATTTTGCAACATTGCGTCAGACTGTTACCTGATTGTGTGTGATTGTTTCGTGATTGTGTGTGATTATTTCGGATTGTGTGTGATTGTTTACGATTGTGTGTGATTGTGTGTGATTATTTCCTGATTGTTTCTGATTGTTTTTCTCGATGTACACATATTGTGTCCAGTTCCACACCCCTCGTTTATTTCATTCCCCGAAAAGCCAGACTCGAGCGCCAATATATTAATGGTGTTCCTCATGATTCTCTAAAATTCCTCTCTTATTGGGTGACTTGGACTCCGCTGAGTCACTTTGCTATACTATGTGCATGTTGGTCCACAGACCCCTTTCCTTATTTTGCTTGCACTGTACCGCATGCAGGCGTGCGGGTGGACGTGCCTACCCGAGCTCGCTGTTGCGCCTAATGGCCCCGTGCGAGTATGCAACCCGGCCGCACGCGTGCATCCCTTTATGTATAAGCAAAATAAAGGGAGGGCTGGTCTGTGGACCACCCTGCACCTATATATACATGTGTAGTAGGCCATGAGCATACACTGTGAAAAAAAGTAGGTAGGTTTACAGGAAAATTTTCCTTGACGCCAGTTGTAAAATTACAATTTGAAATAAATCGTAAAAATACATTCAGTCAGTACGTATCGACTATGAATCCACTGGCGAGTAAAAACTCTTCTCTCGTAAATTTACAACTTAAATTATAATTCAAGTTTACAAAATTTTTGTAAATTTACGAAGATATTTTTCACAGTGTAAGCAGACTCATTCCATCTTGTTTCACGACGTGAGTACCGGCTCGCATGCGGCAGCGAATGTATCGAGTGGGCGGCGAGAGCTCTGCTCTTATCGATCACCCGGTCCGGTCGAGAGGTCCTTTGAGGTCTGATTCAGACCTCCGCTAGCTTAAACCGTCGGAGGTGTAATAAGCCTTGGCTGAGCTGTCCGCACTTCACAGCACACGCAGCCGCATCACGCCACCACACTCACTCGAGATGTAGCGAGAACAGCGAAAACAGAGTTTTTTTTATGTACTTTCCTGTGTGGGACTGCACGTCTTCCACACACTGTTCAGACCCGTTAAAAAGGACAAGTTCCGGAATATATCCTTCTTCGGACTCAAGTCAAAAACTGGCTTTCGGCCAAGACCGAAAAGACGTAAAATAAGCCACTATCCGAAACACGCCCTATGCTCTACGCTGGTGCGACATCTGACTCGTTTCGGGTTCGCAGTAAATGGAAGACATAGCAAGTTGCAAGGTGTACCAAATGAATTTTCTACATAATTAATCTGCTCGTTCTTTACGGAATTTGTTTCGTGCTTGCCAGGGCACGTTGTTTTTGGTTTTGTGCATGTAGCGCCTGCACAGCAGTAGGTAGGCAATCCCGGCATGCAGTCATGTGACATTGGTAGTGGTACGTGATACTGGTAGGGGTTCTGGTTCTGGGGTTTGAAATGGCGGTGAAGTCTTCTTGTCAGACAGTTCACGGCAAAAAAATTGTCCCCGGATTCAATGAAACTGTTGTTGTACACTAAATCAAGTTGGTACGCTTTATCCCTCACTGCCTCGTCTGTCATGTCACACCTGTACCTACTTGTCAACCTGTCATGTGATCGTACACAATAAAGTCAGTCGTCTTGGAACCACTAAAGAGTCAACATCAATTACCTCCCACCAATCGTCAATAACAAGCCTTACAACACTACGTTCCAAACAAACTCAAAATGATTGCTTATGATAATTAAAAGTGTTGACGTCGTACAAACACACTGAATAAATCCAATTTCTTGTATTTATGTGCATTACAAGTTCGCGCATACGCACTACGCCTTCACCAGCGCCAAAACCAATTTAAGTCCAAAGTGAACCCAATCAGAAACAATACAAAGAGAATGAATTTCGAGTGGTAATTACTTTGGAAAGCACGGCCTCCATGGCACATTTATGGTGGTCATCAGTTTTCGTTGAATTACACCCGGAGAAAGGAGTTATTGACATTTCAAAATCCCCCATTTGCCACCACAGTTTTGAACTTTTCGCGACGCGGACAGAAATTATAAATCTAGTTTTCTCTAAAATTTGCTATCAAAGTTGAACAAGCAGGCCCGCCCTTCCGCCAAACGAAGTTGCCAGCTCCGCTTCGCTCCGCCGGCAACTCCGTTCGGCAGGGGCCGGGCCTGCTTGGCCTGCCGGCGGCGATGGTCGGGCCTGCGGCCAGCTCCGCTTCGCTCCGCCGGCAACTCCGTTCGGCAGGGGCCGGGCCTGCTTGGCCTGCCGGCGGCGATGATCGGGCCTGCGGCCCGACCATTTCCGTCATACGATTTGCTGAAGAACATGATCGAATGCTGTAGCGGGCCTTCGGCCCGCTTAAACCCGTCGTCTTTGAGTTTGCCCCAAAGGCTCGAGAAGGGATGTAACGGTGAAGCACCGCGACTACAACCCACCCTTCTGCTTAGAAAATGATTTTTGGGGTGGGGGGAGAGTTTCTTTCCTATTTTGCGGTTTTTAGGCCTTTGTCTACAACTTATTGTTCACTATAACAATTTTTAGCTTATTTACGTCAAAAAAGACCCTCTAGCGCCTAAACGGTTAGAGATAGAGCAAAACGGACGAAATTTTCTCCCAAGGACTCTACTTTGACAAGTTACCCCTTAGGGGATCATAAAAAAAATATTTTTTTCCGACTTTTTTGACCTTCCCCATTTTCTTTGATACCCCCTTTTAGCCCTTTAGGGATGGTTGCCAGGATTTGCCGTAGGCGTTTCGTTTTCCAGGAGTGAACCTTAAGATCCCCTGAAAATTTGAAGTCTCTAGCACATCCCCTTCTTGTGGAACAGACAGACACACAGACAGACACACAGACACGAGGTCGTTTGCATTAGCCCGCTGGGTAGCTTTTCCAAAGCAGAAGGGCGGGCTAAAAAACCTCTATTACGGCGTCATTGCTGGGTAAAACCCTATCGTTTGGTATACTGCACTTGTCTGTATGTATTCCAGTTTCCTCCAGCGAAATGGGTCCTAACTTAAACAGCACCGAGCACAATACTCGTTCGCCACCTCCACGTAGTGATGTTTGGAGGGAGGGAGGTAAAGAACGAGTAAAAAAGGAAAAGAAAAACAAAGGTGAGAAGACGAGCGTTCGATTCCCTGCTTTTCGGACTTGTCCTTTCCTTACCAACGCTCTAACCAACCAATTGGTCCATGCTGTCTTGGCCATGCCATAGAGCCGCCTTTTCAACTACACTGGTAAAACAAAGGTGATAAGTAGTGCCTTTCCTGGGCCTCGGGTACTAAACCCATTTTGAGTTTAATGCCTTTCAAGTGCATGTACGTAGGGCCCCGTGCGTTACTGTCAGGCACGGGGTAGCTGAGCGAAGTCTGTTAAAATTACTCAGGCTAAAGTAAGACTAAGATTATGAGGACTACACTGTATTAAGCGGTAAACTTTCAGGGGCTGACGCCTTGGGTAGGCAACCATTGCTGCAATTGTCTACACCGGGACTGCCTAGCAACTCGATTTTGTTTGTTACCGATGCGCATCCCGCGCGTTTGGGCCCGCATAGACAACACACAGATAATGTCACACAAAGTTAACGCCCTGGGCAGTTTAGAGGCGAATGTTCGTAGCGTTAATTTGAAAGCCACCTAAACTATGGTTGATAGAGTCGTGCTTTCTTATTTTGGGTGCTGTTTGTACTGGTTTGAATCTTTTGAAAGTGCACATACAGGGAGGTCCACAGACCCCTTCCTTGCCGTATACTCTCACGGGGCCGTACGGAGCCATGGGTACAGGATAAGCAAAATAAAGGGAGGGGATCTGTGGACCACCCTGTACATCCAGGACAGATAATATTAATCCTATTAAACAATATTAATCATAGCCAGAAATTACTATCTCATCTTTTTTTTAAATGGAGCTAATTGAAATGAACGTCCAAATGGTATTATGTTTAATATGATAATATTTAAATGCCAACAATCAGACTTTTGTCTCTTTGCAACACGTTAAAGACAGTTCTGTATGAAGTGCTTTACTGAGCGTTTTCACACCAGCCTCATCGAAGTGAAGTTTGTCCCTAGAAAAATATAAGGAAGATCAGTAAAAAAATAAAGTTTTGATGTTGTATGAAAAGATATTTTGGAGCACAAAACTTACTGTTTGCAAAGGTCGTTTTTAATTTGACCTTCCTTTATGAAAATATTTGACAAGTCAATGAATCTGACTGTTGCCATGCTGAAATCAAAATAACATTATAGTACATAGTAGTAGTCGAAAAACGTTTTCCATGCTATTATGAAAGGACTTACATTGGGTTACAACCCCTCTAATCACAATAGTGAAAATTAGCAGAGGTGCTTCCTTCAACCCGACGGGGTATTGGCGGAATACTAAATACCACAACATGAGCCATTTGCTTCACCAGGAAGGAGAGTAACGATTGGAATCGCCTTTCAAAATCATCAATAGGTACTTCCTGTAAAGGAAAAATTGTGTCATTATTTCTTAAATGTAACAAAGCACACAGTACACAGAGTGTATGAACATCAATAAAACAGAAAACGTACCTATAAAACATAATTGGTTCCCAATAAGGAGAATTCCTTTATCCCCCAACTTGGGGCAGATCTTCCTCTCAAGCAACGTTGCCATCTGGCACGTTGTCTGCCAATGGACAATGAGCGAGGGGTGGATAACTCCTGAATTGGGTGTACATATTTCAAGAATTGAATTTAAATTAGCTTGAATTGGGTTGAATTTAATTTGAATTGGTTGAATTGGTTTTGAATTGGTTGGAATTATTGCGATTTTATGTTACTGAATTAGCGTGAATTGGCTTGAATTGACTTGAATTGAATGTACATTTCCTTGAATTAGACTGAATTAGTTGAATTAGTTTGGAATTAAATTGAATTAAATTGAATTGGACTGAATTAGTTTGAATTGGGCAGAATTTAGGGTGTACACTTGGCAGGGGAGTTATCCACCCCTCGACAATGAGGCCCATTTGTTTAACATTTGCTGTTAAAATTCACAAAGAAATGCATTAGCATACATAGAAATAACACTCTGGAAACTCAAGTGTCGTACAGTATCACACTTATAAGTGCAGTACCATGGTGTCCTACAGTTATAAGTGTAGGACCAAGGTGTACTGCAGTTAAAAGTG
>NW_026267135.1:482547-483086 GCF_000697945.3 Frankliniella occidentalis
AATTACAATATTTGTCGTAAAGTTTCAAATTTAGGAGAGCGGTAACTGTACAATACTATTTGTAATTATGATTTTACAAAAAATATCGTAACTTTCCAGAGAAATTTTTCACAGTGCATGTATTAATGGGTCATCGTACGGGCTGCGGCTGCGAGGGCAGGAAGTGATGGCTGAAAGATGGTGTGCTGATATCTGCTGGCTGACTCAGTTCTGATCTCGTTTTACAAGACAGGCGAGGATCAGCCGACATCAGTGCAATATAGACCATTTTAGTTCTGCCACACGGTCCCCCCACACCAGTGGCACGTCGCCTAGCAACGCGATCCAAACAAACTGAGGCGCGCCGGGTGGTCCAGCACGCTACGGGTGCACCTCGGTTTGTTTGTCCAGGAGATAGAACTTCCCTGAATCTGTCATTCAGAATGTCAAATAAAGGCTGAACTAGGTAGATGTACACCAGACCACGTCTCGCGTAACAGGCTTCGCGATATCTCACGAAACACTGTTACGCTGCGACGCGCCTGGCATACATCTACCTA
>NW_026267135.1:483301-483747 GCF_000697945.3 Frankliniella occidentalis
CAGTTAAAAGTGTAGGACACCATGTGTACTACAGTTTTAAGTGTAGGACGCATGGTGTCCGACACCTTAAGGTGCCAGCTAACGCAAGTGTCGGACACCCCTTGTCCTACAGTTATAACTGTAGGACACATTGTGTACTACACTTTTAACTGCACTACACCTTGGTCCTACACTTTCAACTGTAGGACACCATGGTACTGCACTTATTGGCTGAGCGATTAGCGAAGCCTATTACTCCGTCTGGTCGGAAAAAACTTTTTCTGTCTGTCTGTCTGTCTGTCTGTCCGTCTGTCTGTCTGTCTGTGTGTGTGTCTGTCTGTCTGTCTGTCTGTCCGCACGATAACTCGAGAACAAATTGAGTGAGCGACCTGGAATTTTCAGGGTCGTTTTGTGTCATAAAAAGACAGATCGAGTTCGAAGATGAGCATTCTAGCTCAAAAATTGGA
>NW_026267135.1:483926-485153 GCF_000697945.3 Frankliniella occidentalis
GCTCATCTTCGAACTCGATCTGTCTTTTTATGATACAAAACGACCCTGAAAATCCCAGGTCGCTATATCAATTCTTTCTCGAGTTATCGTGCGTACAGACGGACAAACAAACAAACAGAATGAAACTTTTCCGGTCAGTGGAGTAATGGGCTTCGCTAATCGCTCAGCCAATAATTTGACAATTATGCGCACCCGCCCCCCTGCTGTAATGTCCTCGTGGGAGAAATGAATATTCGATAGTAGGAGCTGAAATATATTTCTAGGCATGGTGCTCGCAATCAATGAGTTGCCGTACAACTTGCAGTCACGGGTCCAGTAGTGTTAAAGAGAGGGCAGCTTGACTACCCCCATAAGAATTATAATGCCATTAAAATTTCTGACTTTAATGGCGTCACTGTTGGTCAACGCATTAATTCGAAAATTGACACGGACGCCTGCTGCATTTTTCTTCTCCTCTGCGCACAAATTCGTCTCCGCAAAAGATTAGGTCGACCACTTCATCGGTGAGAAAGAGGGAATAAAATTCCACTGGCGTCGTTAGATCTCCTACATCCGTCGTCACCTTTTCGCTCTCTGTGTAGTGGGGGAAGTCGGGATCACTCTGTTGTACTGCGCTCCAGACGGAATATACGCTGGGCCTTCTTCTTCCTCCTCGAAGTCCTCACACCCTTCATCTTCAGAGAAATCTGATAACGAGAAACAACGGAAAATTAATACAAACGCGGAAACTACCCCCCTCCCCCCCCCCAATATCTCTCTCGTGTGAGTATTGCTAAATCCTGTTAAGACTCGATAATTTTCAACGCAAAATGTAGCGCCGGTTTGAAGCTGATACTGCATCGCCTCTGCACTTGGACCCCGCCCCCTCCCCCTCAACCCCCTGCCAGTCCGCTCCCCTCTCGCCACGCGAGTCGGGCGGCAGCCGCGAAGGGGACCTGAGCTGCTCACGGCTTCACCTGGTCGTCAAGCTTCTTGTCACCCCGAGCTCGGCGTTGGCACGCTGCCGCAGCTGCAGATACCACCCGGTGTCGCCAGGACGACGACGTGCACTTCAGCACGCATGGACTTCACTGGTCGTCAAGCGAGCTGCCTCGCGAGCTCGTCGACCGAGCTAGACGTTGTCGCGCTGCTGCAGGCAGGGATCGTACCCACACAACGTGACCGATCTTAGGGGGTAGGGGTTCGGCTAAATACTATGGTTGGTCACGAAGGGGAAGCGGAGGGGGG
>NW_026267135.1:486988-487903 GCF_000697945.3 Frankliniella occidentalis
GACGCGCCTGGCGCACATATAGCTAGGCCTGCGGCGCTGACACCCGAGACGAGTTAAGGAGAGGGTCGAGGGTATAGAGAGGGTATAGGGGAGGGTCTTCCGGGCCCAAAATTTGACATACTCGAACCATTTGTCGGGGTCTTCTTACTCTAAAATAGGGTATTCCGCTGCAAGCCAACCGGAACCTGAAGAAGAAAAGTATGACTGCCTGATGTGTTTCCTCCTAAACGCTGATTGGTCAACGATGACCTTGTCATGCCGGTCAGCCAATGGGCCCGCAGAAGGAAGCAGATCGAGCAGTCATGCTTTTCTTCTTTAAGTTCCGGTTGGCTTGCAGTGGAATACCCTATTAGGAACATGGAACTTCTGCTGCTCGGTAACGGTTTTCATTAAAAAATCGAATTTTGTCAGATTGTTATGTAAAAATTGAAGTTTCAGTGGTAGTAGATAATCTAGGGACCCTTAGGCCCAAAAGAGGGTGTGATTCGACCCGTAACGTGTGGTCTAAGTATTACTCCCTTTACAATTCTGTGACATGAAGCCTTTGTTACGATTTTATACAACATTTTGTCTTTATCACGTTGTTTTCGCCAAGAAATGCGCCATAGCGTCGAAACGGTACAAGATAGAGCAAAACGGACGAAATTTTCGCCCGTAGAATTCTACCTTCACGAGTTACCCATAGGAGCCCATAAAAAAATATTTGAAAAAATAAATGTTAGCGCCCTGTGGTTTTTGATCATTTTAAAAGTCAATTTTTGAGCTACAATGCTCATCTTCGAACTCGATCTGTCTTTTTATGATACAAAACGACCCTAAAATTACCAGATCGTTCTATCAATTCTTTCTCGAGTTATCGTGCGGACAGACAGACAAACAGACAGACAAACAAACAGAATGAAACTTTTCCGGTCA
>NW_026267135.1:487953-496950 GCF_000697945.3 Frankliniella occidentalis
AAATGACTGTTTTTAAAAATATTTTTTTTTCTGGTTTCCTAGGGGGTAACTCATCAAAGTAGAGCCCTATGGGCGAAAATTTTGTCCGTTTTGCTCTAGCTCCAACTATTTAGACGCTAGACGGTATTTTTGACGAAAAGAAGCGAGAAAATGTGCAACCATGCATTGCTAGTCTAAGTGACGGGGTTGACGGGCCGGAGGCCCGAATCTTAGAGTACATTTTTGCTCTACCCGACTCAGGTGTCAGCGCCGCAGGCCAAGGTAGATGTATGCCAGGCGCGTCGCAGCGTAACAGTGTTTCGTGAGATATCGCGAAGCCTGTTACGCGAGACGTGGTCTGGCGTACATCTACCTTGTTGTTATACTAGTTTTACCTTGGATGCTGGCGGGAGTTGAACCTTGGACCTCGGAGTTGGGAGATCAGTACGCTGACCACTGAGCCACTGCGACGCGATAGCTTTGGGGCTGCGGCAACCTGGTGTCGTGCCACGGGTCCCGGCGCGCCGCCCTACTAGTCTAACTACAGTTTCATTATAGTTTCTTTATAATTCAACTGTTGCGGTTAGGGGTTCCTTAGGCTTGTCGGTATTTTTTCGTCAGTAAACCTGTCTGTATAATCACGTTCCCGTCTCTGTTCGATGTCATCATTAACTGACCTTTGCTTCTAATTCAGTGACTCTTAATCGGGTAGCAGCCCACCTGCTGCTGAATCCCGCCAAGAGACACATTGACAGCTGGACGGAAATGCGGAAAGAATAGCGGTTGTCCCTCGGGAGCACGCGCCTAGGCTAGGAGACGTAAAACTCCATCGAACCGGGAATCGACAAAACATGACGAGGGAATTCGGTGGTTAAAAATTAAAAATACACTCTGAGCATAGGCCTACGTTTACCAATGAAGTCGATTTATATTTTAAATGCCACGTATAAATAGTCAGAATCTGTAAACCACATTTGCTGTCTCCACTTTGAAAACAACAACCGTTGAATTGTTACCTAACTCCAAAAATAACTGCTTTGATGAATCGCATTACAAATTAGACCCCAAAGTGTATTACTTTTATATTTTGGAATTATGTTCAAGCACAGTTCTCCACTCAAAAGTGATATTGATTCGTGAGACTAAAATATCTGCTCGAAGACTGTACCTGCAACTACAGTTCCATCTTGTATAGAGCACTGCAGCCAACATTGTAAATGTAAAACCAGTGTGACTGCTGTCACTATATAAATGAAATTACAGAACAATTTAGAGCTCTGGGATGCAGAATGAGTACAGCTAGTTTGCAGTTTCAGATAGTAAATCGCACCTGCAGTTCGATACCTACAGTTCAAACTGCAGTCATAATGCAGACCCTTCCACGCTGCGCAGCGTAACAGTGTTTCGTGAGATATCGCGAAGCCTGCAACGCGAGACGTGGTCTGGCGTACAGAGTTTAAAATAAACTTAATTAGTATGGTTTCGAGCCGGTCAAAATGACTTTGAAAAGCATGTTACTGCTTACGTACTTATGTATTAAAGGTTTGCATTGGGAGTTCAATGAAAGTTAGGTCATATTGCCTCCTTTCCGCTCTGAAAACGTTTCAATTCGCAAAAGTGTGTAACACCTTCCGCTTTACACCCTTAAACCAATTATTACGCGTATTTGGCCAAATACCCATTTAGATTCTATTTCTTCAGTGCAGTACCAGCGTTTTTTATGCCAATCATGTGCTTATGAGCTTTTGTTTAGAAGATTGAAGTACGCAAATACATTTTCTGCCGCTTACACAAGTTCACTAGCAGTTTTCGTGCTGAATTTGACAAGGGTGTTCAGGTAGGAGAACCACGACTTCAGCACAGATTTGCAAAGAGGTAAACCCATGGCGCCAAATCCCCGGCAGGTAATGCGGGCTGGACGCGAGGCTCGCAGCATGACGATCGTGCAGACGCGACGAGACGCTGGAGTCTCGCAGAGCCACTCTCTGGCGTACACCTGAAGTCCTACCACCTCGCTCGCGTCCAACAGACCCTGCGCACCGAAGTAGGGTCACGACAGGTAATAAATGCACAAAATCAAATCTATCTTGTTTAGAGCTATACTATGATGCATGTGAAGTTGGCGCATGTTCAGAAAGCTGAAGAAACAGCCAAAGAACAATTTCGAAGTGTTATACTGCCAAAAAAGTCTATACTTTAGCGACGATAAGGGAAAAACACTGCATTTTTTGTCCTGTAGCCAATAAATGCCGGCGGGTAAAATGCACTTAACACCCTCCACACGGTAAAATATGTACACGAGGCGATGACAGCAGGTTTTGGGCTTCTCTGATTTTCTCCGACATTCTCCAATTTTCTCCGATTTTTGTTAAAATTAGTAAGAATCGGTCAAAATGCTTAAAATTTCGTCAAAATCCGTCAGAATCGGTAAGAATCCGTCAAAGTCGGTTAAAATCAGTAAATTGTTGTCAAAATCGATATAAATCGCTAGAAATCCGTGAAAATCGGTAAAAATCGGTTTATTTGCGTCAAAATCGGTAAAAATCCGTAAAAATCGGGAAAGATCCTTATTAACGAAAAAAAAAACACGTGAAATCGGCAAGATTTTGTATTAAATTTATCGCAAATCCACTCTCAGTGTCTCTTTTCTTTAAGGCGCACGCTACTCGAGGTTCCGCAGGCTTTGCATTTGTTCCCCGCGTGGTGTGCATTTTTACCCGCAGGAGTTAGGGGTGTGCATTTATTAAACGATTCATTCAAACGCTGATAGTTAAAAGAAGACTTACACCATGAAAATTCCGATTATACCATTAGAGCGACTGAACCTATTTCGGATCAGATTTTTGTATTCCCGCCCTATACCAAAGCTCAAAGGTCTCAGAACAATCGTGTACAAAGGCACCAAAAGGTTAGATCTTCCTTAACAATAAGCAATTTTTTTGGTGACCGTAACTGCACTCGTTTCGGAGTTATGGCAGTTTGAGTATAGACGTGCACGTCAAAATCGTTATTTTGATCCGAAATAGGGACATATGAACCTATTTCGGATCAGCTTTGGATAATGATGGTGATTTTGCCATCTTCACTGTTATTCAACGAATGTGACGTCACATTCGTTTCAATGTAAATCGTGTCACGTTCGTTGGAATATTGTGTCACATTTGTTTCAAGATGAACTAGCTTATCAAGGGGGTATTTGATCATAGATTCACGTTCAAACGAATGTGACACAATATTATAACGAACGTGACAAGATTCACATTGAAACGAATGTGACGTCACATTCGTTGAATAACAGTGTTGTAGCCTGACAGTAGTCGGCTCTAGATGCAATCAAGATTTTGGTCCACAATCCACGGGGTCTTTGAATTATTGCCTGATCCGAAATAAGCATGTGCACCTTATTCGGATCAAATGAAGAAACCGTCCAGCAACAGACTCGGCAGTAGTTTTTATGTAGAATAAGTGAAAAAGATGAGTACACGTCTTATTTTTGACCAGCTGGAATGCCTATTGCGAAAGATCGAGACCATGTAGGGGTATTTATGACTAAACCGAAATAAAATGCAGTGAAACTGGCAAATACGGTCCTCTGGACTGTCCAGGATGACCAAGTACGGATCCTTAAGCAACGCTTTGAAATATTCCGTGACAAAACTAAGTAATAGTGAGCACCAAAACAGTTTCGACCATTATTAAATCGAAGCTGATCGTAAAACTCGACCTAAGAAGTTGTTATTTTTGACCTCTACCCACGTTTTAACCTGGCATGATATTAGATCGAATCTACGTTTGAAACGTGTTCTCTAGGCCTTGAACTAAAGATTGATACCTGGGTTGACGCGAAATTATGCGTACATACCAAGTATGGCCACTGGCCATGGACCAAAGGGCCATGGACAAATGCGCATGGCCATTTTTGGCCATTGGTGCTAGTGGCCATGGCAATCGATAGTGGCCATGGCAATCATGGCCACGGTATATGGGGATATTGGCCATATTAAGAAGCAGTGGCCATGTCCATTTTATAGTGAAAGTGCTAAAGTAAGTCATAAGTGAAAGAGTATATATAAGTCAATCTAGGAAAGTAAAACATGTCTCCAGATGGCAAAAATCGAGGCGAAACCGAATCCGGTGTCTGTTTTTGCCTAGCTCAAACCGTTTACAAGTTACAGTGTAAAACACCTCCGATTTCAATGAAATTAAAATCACCCAACTAAAATACAAGGAAGAAGCTACAAACCAAAATTCAGGTCTAAATTCCAAGAAATACAGTTTTTATAGGATGTTGAAATTTCATGGCCACTAAGGCCATGGACAATATTACAAGCCATGACCACTGCTACCATGGCCATCCATGGCCACCTATGGCCACCCATGGCTAGAGGAAGGCCATGGACATTCTTACCATGGTCAACAAGGTTGCCATGGTAAACGCCTCTTGGCCATGGCAAGTGTGCTCGTGGCCATGGTAATCCATTTTGCGTGGCCATTGACACCATGGGAATCTTAGCCTGGGTTGGGCCACAATGGGGCGAAGCGAGAGTATTTTCTGGTAGAAAACGACAAACCTTTTGTTGAATTTTTGGTGTGATCTCGCCTTATGTTGGCAACAAGTACGATGTTTTTTTACTATTGATGTTGGCTGCACTGTTGTCACCCCCTGATTGCTGCTTTGGCCAAATAAAGTCATTCTTGCTCCAGACTTCAAACTAGCAAGGTATTTGTTTTATTCTTCCCACATCAATCCTCATCTCAGCAAGAGACTCAATTTTATCAGGTTATGGGCTCCAGGACATTCCTAACTGTGACCCCTCTGTGACATTCCAGAAGCACTGCTGTGATACTACTGTCTGTGATCCACTTGTTGACGCTTTTTTTCCGTCAAGCTGTGAATATGTTTGGAGACGACTTTGTGAATGGAGACGATCTTGGGAATGAGAATGACGTCGAAGAGGTATCTGATGCTGATACCGTGGATGAGGATGAAGATGCTAATGAGGAGGAAGATATTGATGAGCAGGAAGATGAGGAAGAGAATGCACGTGGTCCGGCCCCTGCCCGGCGTGAACCGAATGTTGTTGTGCTTGGCGGAGGAGTCAGTCTCAGCGACAAAGAGAAGCTTATTGGGGCTAGCAACTACACGTGCTGGGCTTTCGTAATGGAAGAGATAATGATTTCAGAGGGCTTGCATGAAGCAATCAATGGACGAGATCGTAGACAGTCCTGGGTGAACAAAGCGTTCTCCAAGATTGTTTTGAACTCAAAACCCAGTGTACATCCTCTGATAATGGGCTTGCCACGCAATTTGCAACTAGCTAAGGCAGCGTGGACCAAACTGAAGAAGAGTTTTGCCGACAGCAGCTTGTTAACTAGGTTAAGATTGTGCAAGCACATGTTTCGGATGGAGCTTCAAGATTGTGATAGCATGGAAGAATATATCAATGAAATCATGACCACTCATCAAAAACTAGTAAGCATGGGTAAAGGTTTTGATGATGATTTTCTTGGTGTTGTTATTCTAGCTGGTCTGCCTGAGTCATACGATCCCTTGGCCATGGCTCTGGAGGGCACCCTTGGTGAAAGGGGGCTCACCAGTGAGAAGATTTGTGCCAAGCTGCTTCAACAAGACAAGAAGAAGGAGCAGAGCAATGCCTATGCTGCTTCCTATAATAGGTCGAAGAGGGATCAGAGGGATCAGAGGGACTATCGACCCCCTCCTGGTTCTTGTTTCTTCTGTAAAGAGCCTGGGCACTTTAAGGCAGATTGTCCGAAGTTGAAGCAAAGGAGAAGTCAAGATTTTCCTCAAGGCGGAGGTGCCAAGAAGAAAACTGGAGGAAGGCATAATGGTGGAAATAATCCACATCGTGCGCATAATGTTCAAGCACCAGAAACAGCTGACTCATCAGGTGAAAGTGAGTACAGTATGATTGTCACCGCCTTTGCAGCACAGCACAAACGTAATGACTGGAATCTTGACTCTGGGTGTACCAAGCACATGTGCAATGATTCAAGCAAATTCAGCAGCTTTGCGCCAAGTAGTGGTGCTGTTAATGTTGCTGATGATAGAAAAGTCGCTACTGGTGGTGTGGGTGCTGTGAAGTTGAATTGCAATGAAGGTCCAATGTCAGTGCGTGAAGTTATGTGTGTACCCAGCTTTGCCACTAATTTGCTCTCTGTCTCAAGGATGTGCAAGAAAGGGTACATCGTAACATTTGATGATGAAGGAGCCATTGTTACGGACAAGTATGGCAATGTGGTTATGACAGCCGTTGAGCGTGATGGTTTGTACAGGGTTGTCATGGCTGATGGCGATACTGGTCCCAACATGACTGATTCTGACCCAGTTGCTAATACAATTGATTCTGTTAAGGAGCAGACTCCATCAGCAGCAGAGATTCACCTGTCCAAGCCTGAAGTCTGGCACCGTAGATTGGGCCACCTGAGCTGGAAGCAGATGGAAATGCTCCAGAAGCAGAAGATGGTCACCGGCTTGAACGGACTGCCCAAATCTTTGGAGGAGAAGCCCTGTCATGTTTGTCATGCTGGAAAGATGGCAAGGAAGAAGTTCCCAAAGGGTAAGCCCAGGCATGCCACTGAACCTCTTGCTCTTGTACACAGTGATGTTGCCATGATGCCTCATGCCTCGTTGAGTGGTGGAAAGTATTTCCTTGTCTTTGTAGATGATTATTCGAGGAAGACTTTTGCCTACATCTTGAAATCTAAGGATGAAGTGTTTGAAAAGTTCTTGAGTTTCAGAGCACTGGTGGAGAACCAGTCTGGCAAAAGGATCAAGACTTTGAGGACAGATAATGGTACTGAATACTTCAATGAGAAGTTTGATGCTTTTTGTGCAAAGGAAGGAATTCGCCATGAAGCCAGCAACACCTATACACCGCAGCAGAACGGAGTAGCAGAGAGAGCAATACGAACGATCAAGAACAAGATGCGGTGTTTGCTCTTTGAGGCTGACCTCCCTGATGCTTTCTGGGCGGAGGCTGTTTGTACTGCAGTATACTTGAAGAACCGCTCGCCCACCAGAGCTATTCAAGGGAAGACACCAGAGGAAGCATGGTCAGGTACACCGGTTGATGTGGGTCACTTGAGAATTTTTGGCTGTCCTGTGAGTGTTCTTGTTCCAGCTGAAAAGAGGAAGACACTGGACCGCAGAGCGAATCGCATGATTTTTGTGGGCTACAGTGAAGAGTCCAAGGGCTACAGACTGGTGGACATGAGAAATCCAAGCAAGATCATCAAATCAAGAGATGTTGAATTCTTTGAAGGAGTGAAACGTCTTATTCAACCCTCTGCTGAGACTGATGCCGAAGCCAGTGACCACCCTGAGCATGAAGATTCCGAGGCAACAGCTGAAGCACAACCACAGCCTCGTCGCTCTGGGAGAGAGAGAAAACAGCTCAGGTGTGATGACTATGTCTATGCTTTATTGAGTGTTACTAATGAACTTGGTGATCCAAATTCTGTGCAGGAAGCCATGTCAAGCCCAGACCATCAAGAGTGGAAGCAAGCCATGGAAAGGGAATATGAATCGCTGGTCCAAAATCAGACTTGGGAGCTAGTTGAACGTCCACCAGGAGTTAATGTTGTTGATTGCAAGTGGGTGTTCAAGGTGAAGAGAGGAGATGATAACATCTATAAAGCTCGCCTTGTCGCCAGAGGTTTCACTCAGAGGTATGGCTATGACTACCGTGATACTTTTGCCCCTGTTGTACGCTTTTCATCCATCAGAATGTGTTTGGCGCTTACCGCTCACTATGATTGGGATATGAGACATTTGGATGTCTCCACTGCCTTCCTGAATAGTCCACTCGAAGAAACAATCTATATGAGACAGCTAGAAGGTTACAAGAAGAATGGCCAGGAAGAGAAGGTTTGCAAATTGTTGAAATCTATTTATGGTTTGAAGCAAGCATCCCGCTGTTGGAACCAGTCCATTGACGCAACTATGAAAGATCTCGGCTTCAAGAAATCAGAACATGATGCTTGTGTCTACTTCAAGAAGAATGGGACCCAAATTGTTATCTGCTGTATGTATGTTGACGATCTTTTCTTCTTTTATAATTCCATCTTGGAGTTTCAGGCAGCGAAGGATGGCTTGCAAAAGAAATACCAAATCAAGGACCTCGGTGAGACGACGGATTGTCTTGGCATGAGAGTTCGAAGAAATCGGCAGCAGAGAGAAGTGATTGTAGATCAAGAAGGTTACGTCAAGGAGATTCTCTGCAGATTCCAAATGCAAGGTGCCAACCCAGTGAGAACCCCAATGGAAGTCAACATCAAGTGGGAGTCAACCAAGTCTGTACCTAACAATGATCCTTATCAGTCACTTATTGGTTCTCTGATGTACCTTGTTGTTGGAACGAGGCCAGACATTGCTAATGCAGTCAGTCAACTTAGTCAGTTCAACTCGTGTCACCAGAGAGAACACTGGATTGCTGCTAATCGAGTTCTCAAGTATCTTAAAGGCACAACCAACAGCTGTCTTGTCTATAAAGCTAATGGTGATCTGTCACTTTCAGGATTTGCTGATGCCGACTGGGCTGGAGACCAGAGAGATAGGCGCTCCTATACTGGTTTCTGTTTTCTGCTCTGTGGTGGAGCCATTACGTGGGAGTCCAGGAAACAACCCACTGTCGCTCTGTCAACTACTGAGGCGGAGTATATGTCTCTCACTGAGGCCACTAAGGAAGCAGTCCACAAGGTCTGGTTGCTGGAGGAAATCACAGGACTCTACTTCAGACCAGTCACTATTGGAAGTGACAATCAGAGTGCTCAGAAACTGGTGGCCAATCCCATCCATCATCGCAGAACCAAGCACATTGATGTTCGTCACCATTATGTGAGAGAAGCAGTTGCTGAGGAACTTATTTCAATTGTTCATGTGCCATCAGCTCAGATGGTTGCAGATATCCTTACAAAAGCCTTACCTATTGTTAAACATACTTTCTGTGCATCAGGCCTAGGTTTGCAGCTCTAATCCTTTTTTTACTGTGATATTTT
>NW_026267135.1:497320-498924 GCF_000697945.3 Frankliniella occidentalis
ACTATTGATGTTGGCTGCACTGTTGTCACCCCCTGATTGCTGCTTTGGCCAAATAAAGTCATTCTTGCTCCAGACTTCAAACTAGCAAGGTATTTTTTTTATTCTTCCCACATCAATCCTCATCTCAGCAAGAGACTCAATTTTATCACCTTTTCACCGAAAAATTAAAACCCAAACATTTTAGCGAGGGAGCGTGTGTAGGTCTCATTGATCCGAATTAGGGGCTGATCCGAAGTAGGTTCAGTCGCTCAAGATTTTGGGAGCCTTTTAGGTATAACTTCCACATAGAGTTTGTCGCGCGGAAAGTCTTTTGATAAACTATCGGTCGAACGTTTAACCTCGCGGTGGAAAAGTTTTGAGAGCTAGATTGTGAGGTACGGGCGCCTTTGCCAAACACTTGAGACTTGAGGTCTCCGATGACGTCATCAGGATAACCCTGGAGGTGCAAACGGACACCAAAAATTGCTCCAGCATACCAGTAAACCCCAGGCTACCATCTACTTCGACACGAATTGGAGTCTTTCGTAGACATCCGTCCGTCGTATCTTAACCGAAAAGCCTTTTTTTATCCTTACCTTAAACCCACAATTAGCAACAAATAACCATTAAAGATCTAGAAGAACTAACAAAAGGAAAAAAAAATAATGTAAGATGTTTGTTCAAACACATTAAGGGGCCAAAATTGTTTGCTTTGGGTGCTAAAACAGAAGAATTATGAAGGTTTTAAGCAATCTGGGTAATTTACCGGTAATTTTCGGTCTAATATTACCGGTAAATTTTTAAAAGTTATTGTGTAATTCTCTGGTATTTTACCTACCTTTAAAACCCTTACATCTCTGACAGTTACAAATTCAATCCTTGTATACAAATTGAACAAAATTGAAAATTTAAATGGTCTGGCTTTCCGGATAGTTTATATAGTTCCCCCAATTTTGAAGTGATTTTATTAGGCCTTGAGACTATTTACTGTACTGTATAGGGAAAACGGATATTTTGTATCCGGTGAGGGTGCGTTTTTAAAAGCATGCAAAATAGACGCAAATTTGTATCTGAAAAATTGCAATTCCTACCTAGTGTTACTACAAATATCTTTTAACTACAGAAACTCTTCGTTATTGGCTGTTCAATTAGCGAAGCCTATTAAGGGAAGGTGGGGTAGATTGGGACGGATTTTTTCTTTGTGCTGTAGGTCGGAGATCATGCATGTTGGAATGACCGGTACTGGCTACAATTGTACATTAATATGTGGCCTATCACAGCCTATATCGTCCTGATTTTTTATTTCATGCTCTTTGGCTGTAGAGAGATTTCCCCGAAATGTGTCACCTGTCCCAATGTTCCCGGGCACGGGGCACATTGGGACACCATAAGAATACATAAGATGGGGCACATTGGGACAGTTGACGCGCTTTCCTGTGAAATATCAGCATACGAACCGCCTTGCGGTCTGGAAGCCTAAATAGGCCAGTTATCTACGAGATGAGACAGTTTTTGGATTTTTTGAGGGGTTACATTAAGAACTTTTGGTGTACTGTCCCAGTGTGAATTGCCTATCCTGTGATTTCTTTCTTTTTCTTCGGTATTTTGGGATTCAACTCAAAATC
>NW_026267135.1:500921-505289 GCF_000697945.3 Frankliniella occidentalis
GTGATTTAAAAAAAAAAAAAAAAACGTGCAGTTTCGTTGCAAAAGGAAATTATTTCACTATTTTCTTTCCTAAATTTTCCGCGATGGATATTGTTTTTTAGTACCCCAAGGTTACATTTCTAGAGTTGTCCCACAGTCTGAACACGTACAGAGGTTTAACAGCTATTCCTGCCAAAAAGAGGCATCGGAGTTTAGTCCAATTCTACAGTTCTCCCGTACACGTGCAAAATACAGCTCTATGGCTCGATCGAGGCTCTTTTTTCTTTACACAGCTATTCAAGCAGCACTGTAATGGATCTTGCGGAACTGGTCTATAGCCCGAGTAGGGTAAGCAAACCCATGCGGGTGTTTGACGTGTTGCCTAAGTGTCGACATTCGGCCCGCTACCACTGGCAAAACCACGACTCCAAGACACCGGAGCGACCCACGGCCAAAGCGTGGATGAAATAATTAAAGAGAGTTACAGATAATGGCATCGGAGTTTAGTTCTGAAGAAAGCCTAAAACAGCCCTCCTGCCCTAACAGGGCACCCCAATCTTAATACGACCGTATAGGACGTTAAAAGTCTTCTTTTTTCAAAAAGGCATTTTCGGGATTTACGATTCTGCATTACAGAATGGAAACTAGAGCAGGTGCGGAGTTTATTCGCAAAAATGCATATTAGCACAAGAAAACGATGTTTCCTCCCACCTCTACACCAGCTGATCGCGTTTCGCGCCAACTTCTCGTTCGGAAAAAGGTGAGTTCTTGTCGTACGTCGTATTCTCGTGATGCAGTGCTGGACCCGTCTTGGCTGTAGAGTGTTGGCTGATAAACTCCGAAGCCCGAACCTCAAAACCCGTGGAAAGACTTGAGCCCCTGTAGCTCTGCGTGCATACCCGCTAACAAGCAGGCCGGCCCGACCATTTTTGTCACGCAATTTGCTGTAGAACATAATCAAATGATGTAACGGGCCTTCGGCCCGCAAAGCCCGTCGTCCTTAAAATTTGCCCCGTAGACACGAGAAAGGGATGTAACGGTGAAACACCGCGACTACAACCCACCCTTCTGCTTGGAAAACGTTTTTTGGGGTGGGGGGAGGAAGTTTCTTACCTCTTTTGCGGTTCTGGGCCTTCTTTTACATTTAATTGTTCACTACAGCAATTTTTTACTTGTTTTCGTCAAACAAGACCCTCTAGCGCCTAAACGGTTAGAGAAAGAGCCAAACGGACGAAATTATTGCCCAAAGGGCTCTTCTTTGACAAGTTACCCCTTGAGACCATTCAATCTTTTCGGAAATTATTAAATTTATTTTTGGGCCACTTTTGTGAGAGAAACTCCCTCTAGCGCCCAAACGGTATAAGATAGAGCAAAACGGACGAAATTTTCGCCCAAAGGGCTCTACTTTTGCAAGTTACCCCTTGGAAGACCATCTAACATTTTCTAAAATTAATATGTTTATTTTTGGGCCACTTTCGTGATAGAAACTCCCTCTAGCGCCCAAACGGTGAGAGATAGAGCAAAACGGACAAAATTTTTGCCCATAGGGCTCTACTTTGACGAGTTACCCCTTAGGAGATCATCAAAAAAATATTTTTTTCTGACTTTTTTGACCTACCTTATTTTCTTTGACACCCCCTTTTAGCTCTTTAGGGGTGGTTGCCAGGATTTGCCGTAGGCGTTTCGTTTTCTAGGAGTGGACCTTAAGATACCCTGAAAATTTCAAGTCTCTAGCACATCTCCTTCTAGTGGAACAGACAGACAGACAGACACACAGACAGACAGACAGACACGAGGTCGTTTGCATAAGCCCGCTGGATAGCTTTTTCAAAGCAGAAGGGCGGGCTAAAATACAACGTGAGAAGGCATGGAAAAATGTGCCGTGTAAACAGGGCTACGATAAAACGGTGTTGTGGGGTTGGACGAGGTTGAATGCCCCAGGGTCGGAGCCTTAATGCTATAGCGAGTAAGCAAACCAGCACACTGATGTGACGTTGGCTTGACAGATGGTACCCTGTTAGTAATGCTAATCTTCATTTTCACCAGGTTGCCCTGTAACTGGGCTTAAAATATTTATAGCTTTGGAAACTATCTTCAAAAGGTAACTTGCCTGTCCGCTGTAGCACATTGGAACGAACACAACAAAGATGATAGGCAGGGAGGATACGGAAAAGGCGTCAACGTAACCCAGGACAAATTCGTAAGTTGCCTGGATGGGCAGCAGCAGTACCGTTGAGAGGATGACTACCATAACGTCTGAGACGAGGTGATCGAGGAGCGAGGCCGTCTGCGTGAGTTGAATGTGCAAACGGACGCAAGCCCGAAGATCATCCGATGTCCTTGCTTCCTTAAGCTTAGTACCTGTCGCCTAGAGCAACGAGAAAAAAATGTCAACTTCGGTCTTTAAGGGAGTCGGGGATCAGTTAGTTAAATAGAGGTCCTCAGCACATTTTAAGACAAAAATTCTTTTGAGGTCCTTCATAGCTGAAAAGGACCGATAACTTCCCCACCCTAGTAGCACAAAACTGTCGTACGACTTTCGGTCAACAGAAGAAAAGAAGATACGGACTATCGGAGCGATATACGAAATGAGAAAAATGATTATCTCCCCTTTTCTCGGAACGAAAATCTTTATCGGCCAGCAATCGCAATGAGAGCGAAAAACCACTGTTGTGAATTTGACCAGGAATCCATAAAAAAGCTAGGTAGATGTACGCTAGACCACGTCTCTAACGGGCTTCGCAATATCTCACGAAACACTGTTACGCTGTGACGCGCCTGGCATACATCGACCTAGGCCTACGGCGCGGCGCTGACACCCAAGTCGGGTAAAAGGCAGAGTCGTAAACAGTCCTTCGGCCCCAAAAGTCACATTTTTTTCCCTT
Organism: Frankliniella occidentalis; assembly: GCF_000697945.3. Taxonomy (NCBI): domain Eukaryota; kingdom Metazoa; phylum Arthropoda; class Insecta; order Thysanoptera; family Thripidae; genus Frankliniella; species Frankliniella occidentalis. Next base: position 503,786 of record NW_026267135.1, read on the forward strand.
AGGGTTTGATTTTGACAAGTTACCCCACCGGAGACCAAATATCTGAGAACAAACATAAAAATGTTTTGCGGTCATTTTCGTGGAGAAAACTCCCTCTGGTGCCTAAACGGTTAAAGATAGAGCCAAACGGACGAAATTTTCGTCTGAAGGGCTCTACTATAGTGAGTTACCCATAAGAAAACTGTAAATTTATTTTTATTAAAAGTCATTTCTGGGACCTGTAATTTTTCATTTTTAAATAATCCAATTATTGAGCTAGAATCCTCTTCTTCGAACTCGATCTGTCTTTTTATGACACAAAACGGCCCTGAAAATCTCAGGTCGCTAGCTCAATTCGTTCTCGAGCTATCGTGCGTACAGACAGACAGACACACACAAACACACTCACAGACAGACGCGAAACTTTTTGATTATCATCACTGGAGGAACAGGCTTCGCTATCGCTCAGCCAAAAAATTCCAATATGCGCGACAGTTTCGTGTCCTTCCTCTTACACAGATGACGGACGGACTAACACGAGAGCAGCGGTAGCATCAACCCGCTTTAATGCTCTTTTAAAAGCAGAAGGGTGGGCTAAAAATGGCAAATCATTAAAAGCTATTAGATCTCTTGGGACGATGGAGGGAGCACATTCAGTCTTCCTTAAACTTTGTCTAACAAGGGAAGGTTTGCCGGTGATACAGGTAGATTTCAATGGCGCTTTGAAGTGTAGTTGTTTGCAACCCTTCACAAGGTTTAGCACTGTTTTTAGCTACCCGTAGGAAAATTAAAGGTAATTTTCCGCGAATTTAATCAAAAATTCCCTCATTGTATTGTTTTATTGCCACTTTTGCATGTCCATACGGTTTGGGCCGCAGCGCCCAGATTTTGCAAGAAATTGTCTTCCAGTTGGCACGTCCCATGAAAAATAATTCAACAAAATCAGTAGGGGTCACCAACAGGGTCCAGGATCGTAACTTCCCCTTTGGACCCGTTTTTGCGAACGCGAACCTTTTCGATTTCGTTCAGATTTTCTACAAGTGAATAACGTGCCGAATTATGATTTTCCTCAAAATCTGGGCGCTGCACCTTAAACGGTTCTCGAGATGTGTGCATGTAAAGTTGATAATCAGGCCATAAATTAGGCGAATTTTAAGTAAAATCCGCGTAAAACCATAGGCGCGGATTAAGGGCCGGCTGACAAGCCCTGGGAAAAAAAGTAAGTGGCAAAGTGCAAGTGAAGTGGCAGTTGAGTGTCACTTTGTTGCCACCTTGCTAAGGTGGCAGCCAAGTGGATTTTGACATTTTAAGTGGCAAGGGGGCACGCAAGAGGCAGCAAGGAGGTAAAGTGGCCAGCAAGGGGTGAAGAGGCTAGCTGGAGGCAAAGTGGCACTTGAGTGGCAGCATAGAGGCCAGGGGGCAAATACGCCCTCAGATAAGATTTATTGACTTCTATGGCTTTGCTTGGACCAAAAGGACTTTTGCAATAACAATAGAGGACTTCAGAGATCAATACATTTTATTT
>NW_026267135.1:505950-519827 GCF_000697945.3 Frankliniella occidentalis
AGGCAAAGTGGCACTTGAGTGGCAGCATAGAGGCCAGGGGGCAAATACGCCCTCAGATAAGATTTATTGACTTCTATGGCTTTGCTTGGACCAAAGGGACTTTTGCAATAGCAATAGAGGACTTCAGAGATCAATATATTTTATTTATTTTTTCTACCTTATATCCATAATTTTTTTTGAAAAAAAAACAAAAAACAAACAGACTGTTTGCATTGGTCACAAGAAGGCTAGCTCTTGTCATCACAAAAGAAAATATCACAAACTTGAACTTAGCAAAAACTTGAACAGAAAAACTTGAACAGAAAAACTTGAACAGAAAAACTTGAACAGAAAAACTTCTTTGAGGAGAAGGCAGAGGAAAAGGAAGACCTAATGGCAGGTGACATCTTGCGCGGCGCTTCTTAATTACTATCAGAACTGTAAGAAATAAAATAGATTTGGTGGAAATTTTATGAAAGATAATATCATTTTACATTAATTTTAAGTACTAACCCACTGACACCACCAGCTTCACCAGCTTCTTCTTCTTCATCATCATCATCTTCGGAAGCAGTGACATTTTGTGATCTCCCTTCCGACGATCTGTACATGTTGGTGGCCTTGTCACCCAGAAGCCCTCCCAAATGTTTCACCAAGTAAGTGAGAGTAGCTTTCCTCCTCTTTGTCCTATCCTCCTCTGACTCCTCTTCTAAAAAACTGGCCCACTCCTCCTCATTAAGTTCAGGTGGTCCATTTTCATTTTTCTTCTTAATGGGCCTTTCATCTAATATGTCAGGGTTCTTCTTGAGCCATGATTTGTAGTAATCTGATGAGGGTGAACCATGAATTACAATAAATGAAACAACAATTAGACTAGCTTTAAATAAAAAATGTTAAAAACTTACGTTCAAGAACAAAAAGGTAAGGGGGTTTGGTGGGGATCAACCTAAGGTTCTCATCGGGCTTTCTGGGCCTCCGCACCCTGTAATACTTAGCGTGCTCACCAAACACTGCCAGCAGCGCAGCATAGGCCCAGTCATCCTTTGATGTACTACTATCTATGCTAGACCACACATCATTATCGGCCATTACATTATGGCCAATGTTCACCTGAAGAACAGAAAATGTTGATTGAATGGTCGAAACTTACCAGAATAATAAAAGTGTAAAATTAGGCTTACAAGTTCGACATCTGGCATGTGGCCCTCTTTGGGATCCTTGTCCTTTTTGGACGTATTGATGATTTTATGTATGATTTTTGGTTTGGATGGTCCTGTAAAAAACAAAATTAGTAGTAGGCTAGCAAAAGTAACAGAACTAAACTTCCCCATGAAAATTAATAGCTTATTACCTGCTTGCATATTTTGTAAAGAATTTTTGATGGATTCCTGTAAGTTGTCGTTTTCGTGGTCAAACAGATCAACTAACTCTTCTTTCATTTTGTCGAATTGCTGCTCACAATACTTTAGGATGTCTGATTTTGCTTCTGCCAGCTTGTTGTCAAATTCGGAATGTTGCAATTGCAGCAAAGTCACTTCATTTTGAATTGCTATAAATTCTGGTGCTGAAGTCAACTGACCAGATATGTTATTAGATCCCAAAGATCCTGAGGACTTGCCAATGGAATTTTCTGAACAGAGAGATTTAGAGCCCAGAGATGTCTGAGCAGCATCTACTGCAGACCGCTTATTGCTGTCTGCTGATGAATCAACATCTGTTTCAACAGGTGTTGCAGGGCGTTTTTTTGCCACCTCTAGATTTGCAAGTGCTGGCTTCTTAACTTGTCTTGACATGTAACTATTCAAAATTGATTTAAAATTCCTGCTGCTTCCTTCTTGTTTCTTCTTTTTATCTTCCATCTTATAAAGAATACAGAATAGTGAGAAAAATATGTGACAATGAAAGGAGGGAACCAACAGATAAATTTGTTTTTCAGATTTGAAATTTACTAACCTTTTTAGACTTGGCTCTTTCGTCTTCTTCCGTGGTGGAAGATGCAGGTTTTACATGTCTCCTGTTAGGATATTGAATCCTCGTTTCAGTTAACTTGGTCTGCAGACCATCTTTACTATCTGCAATACATAAATTGTTCCAAGGAATACTTTGCAATTTATATTTTATCGATGGAAAATCGTTAGAGTCAAATACTTACCTGCTAAAGCCAAAATGAAAACCCCAGATGATTTCACTGCAGAAGGGGGTTTGTACTTGTATACTTGCTTCGGATCAAAATCTTTTACATCACTCGGATGGAAATTTTTTATGTGACAAGAAGGAACTGACAAGTACTGTTCTTTTTTGACAGCGTCCACAGGCCAAATGGCAGCATACATTTCAGACATTTCGAGAATAATTCCTTCAAAAACTTAACACAACTGGGAGATGAGTACATTTGACGACTGTTGACGAATTCCCTTCGGCTCGTTGTTGTTGCGCAGGTCAAGACCGGCGCGGGGTACGTTCTTATCTGTGGATCGTTTTTCGAGTTTGCAGGTATGTTGTGTTGGCGAACATATACACTAATAGACTAATAGACTGTAAACATCACTTATAAGTGATTTTTTAAATCAAATAGATCATTCCGTCACTATCTGGACATTAAAACATGTATCTGGTTTGTGTGGTGGTTAGTGTGCAGTGTGGGAACTTTGTATGTCACGAACGTACTCTGGCTCAGGTTGCCGGATGAAAATATTTATTATTTGCTCTAGATTTTTATTTGTATAATGTCTGATGAGGATTCTCCCCCTAAACGTAAGAAGCTACCAGAGCGGACTCGCCAACGAAAGCTGCGTAAGCGTTTACATCAGGTACGTCTCTAATATTGACATATTGAAATGTCAAGGTTAGGTTTTCTATGATTATTATGTAAACATTTCGATTTTTTAGTCCCAGAATATTGAACATATCAAGGAACCAGCAGAGTCAAGTGCCTTCGTTGATAGTGATGACAGCTCTTCATCATTTGAGGTAATCATGAAGGCATATTCATGTTGCAAGAATTAAAAGTTTTCAACTTCCACTGTCATTCTTAGAATCTTTTATTTACTTTTAGCTTGAGGATGCCCAACCCAGTCAGCAGACATCATGCTCTACTGCTGATTCTCAATTTGGCAATACATCTACAAATGTTTCAACTGATGTAAGACACTTGGAAAAAGCCTTTTGCAAATCATTATCTTTTGCGCTAATTATTTTATTTTAGCCCATCAATTAAATTGTTTCTTTTGTACATCTTGCAGAACCCTGAAGTATCCAATGCATCTTATATACAAGATGAAGAAAGTGCACTGGACTCATGGTCAGATGATAACCAGACTGCCCAGGCCCAGTCAGATTTACAAAATACTACGTCTAATGAGGAAGATCTTTCACAGCCTTCATGTCCGGAGCAGAACTATTCAGCATCAGATCCCTCTTCTCCAGATCATTCGTCTCCAGAATCCTCACCATCAGGGTCTTCACCTTCTGATAGTGAAGAGTCTGATTCAGATAATCATGAGAATAGTGAAGAGTCTGATTCAGATAATCATGACAATATATTTATTCCTGCTGAAGGAATTTTGGGAGACAATCAGGTACAGAATGAAATTCATATCAGAGAACAAGATGATCCTGTATGCCGATGCACAGATATTACAGTGGGAGAAGTTCTGTTCATGTCACTGTCACTAGGATTCCGCCATGTTTTATCATTCAATGCTATCAAAGATTACATAGCAATGCTGAATACCATTTTTAAGAAAGAAGTCATACCAGCAACATTGTACAATCTTTTGAAGTTTGCTGAGCCAGATAGATCTCAAGATCTTTATCACATTTATTGCCCTAATTGTCATACCTATTTGTTGGGAGTTCAAGAGGAGGACCTGAGTAGAGAAATATCATGCACATGTGGTTGGCAAATTGAAAAGGCAAAGAGTGCGGACTCATTTTTCATGTCCTTAGGGATGGAAAGTCAACTTAAAAAACTTTTGGAGAAGGATGGCATTGCAGAGAATCTTAACTATAGATTTACTCGGCAAAAAATTAATGAAGCCTCACTGGAAGATGTTTATGATGGAGAGCTCTACAAAAAATTGAGTGCACCAGGCCAGCCTCTCTCTAATCCCGAAAACATTTCTTTTTCTTGGAACACGGATGGTGTACCATACGGTAAAACCTCACATCAACAAATTTATCCCATATATGTGATGATAAATGAGCTTCCACCTAAGCTGCGAGTAAAAAACATGCTTATGGTTGGCATTTGGGTTGGAAAGTCCAAGCCTAAGATGGAAGTTCTGTTGCAGCCCTTTGTTAATGAGTGTAATCAACTATCATCTACTGGTTTTAATTGGCATCACAATGGAGAGGACATTCACTCCCTAGTCATACCTATGTGCTGTTGTGTTGATTCTCAAGAAAGATACAAACTGTTAAATCACAGGGGTTTTATGGGGTATTATGGATGCACTTTTTGTGAGCACCCAGGTGATCACGTACCAAAGACTGGTATTCGATTTGGAATGCTTGACGATGCACCTGCAGCTCGCACTCATGACACCATGGAACAGTGTATGTTGGATGCCGATAGAGAAAAACGTGTAATTAAGGGATGTAGAGGACTATCCCCTCTCATCAATTTGAGTTACTTTGACCTTGCTCAAGGACCTGTACCAGATTTCTTGCACTACACAGAGAATGTTGTATGTGACCATTTGGAGTATATCTTGTCGAAAATAAGTGAAGATGACGTCTTGAGAATATCTGAAAGAGCACTTCAAATCACAACTCCTTCAGCAATGACAAGAATGCCTAGAGAACTTAAATTTAGAGCAAAATTCACTGCCAATGAGTGGAGGTCATTTTTGGTGATTTATGGGCCTGCAATTATGAGGGGTATTGTTCCTAACAAATATTTGTCTCATTTTGCACTTTTATCTTACGCCATGCACATTTTACTCCAAAAGTCAATTTCTCTGCCCCAGCTACAATTTTGTGACAAACTGCTTATCTTGTATTGCATTTATTTGGACAAGTATTTTAAAATTGGAAAAATGACCTACTGTGTCCATTTATTGCTCCATGTTGTTCAAGGTGTGTTAAACCATGGTCCAGTGTGGACACACACTTGTTTCCCATTTGAAGGAAAAAACAAGGAAATCCTAGGTTGGGCTAAAAGCCCATTCAGAGTTGCTAAAGGAGTGGCAAGAAAATACTTCATGTCTAAGAATCTACCTAGTTTAGCTTCAAGGTTTGACGTTTCTGATACAGTTCTTGATTATTGTAGTGGGCTTCATGCCAAACGTCTGTGGATTTCTGTCAGAGATGGCAATTGTGTTACCCTTGGAAGGGCGACAGAGTACCAGCTGTTGAATGACGAGGGCATTGCCCTGCAGCAGTTGGACATAGGAATTAACTAAGGAGTTGTAATTGAATATCAACAAATGATGGTTGGTGCAGTGAAATTTTCAACTGACAAATATGGAAGATCAAAAAGAAAAAGTGATTGTGGACTCTATCTCAAGGATGGCTCAAAATGTATTCTGAAAAAGATTTTTAAAGTTGCTAATGCCCAGCAAAATGACAAAATTGTTATGTTAGTTCAGAAGCAAATTGTAAATCGTAATGCATTGTGGAAGAAAGGAGAATTTAGTATTAGACATATTGAACAAATTTTACAGGATGGTGATCTTATTGCTATTTATCCATCAAGTGTTGGAGGCCAGTGTGTATTTATGAAGGTTGAGGGTGTAGTGTATGCTACTTGTCTGCCCTACGGATGTGTTGGAGATTAAAGTTTTAAGCTATCAAAAGTTGTGACATGAATTTACATTTACTTCCTCCTGTTTTTAGTTTTATGAAACACTTTGGCCACTTAAGAAAGACAAAAATGTTAGTTGCCACTCTGCCACCTGGCTCTTGACTGCCACCTAAATGCCCCTTCCAAAAAGTACTTGGTTGCCACTCCGCCACTTGCCTCTTTCTTGGCACTTCACCACCTGCATGCCACTTATTGTACACCTTACCACTTTTTTGCCACTTGGTTCCTTAGAGCCACTTAACTATCACTTAAGTTGCACTTTGCCACTTACTTTTTTTCCCAGGGGGAGGCTCACAAAGCCTCTGTTGCCATATCTTTAAGGTCAGGGAGTGTACATTTGTCAAGTTGTACCTGTGTACAGCAATCTTTAGGCAGGTGCAATCATGTTGCTGCTGTTTTATTGTACATTTGGAGGCACGTGCGATTGAATGGCTTTGGAGGTAAGATTGATTGTGAAATGTGTGTTTTCCAGTTTAAAACATGTTTTTGCTTTGCAGGTTATACATAACACACAATTTATCAGTAGGAGGTGTTTGTTTCTCATTTTGAACCATATATTGATTCACAGGTCTTACACAGCACACTTAATAAGTAGGTTTTGGGTATGGTGTGGTTGCGACATCAACTTGTGGGATTTAGGTGTGGTGTTTGGTTGGGGAAAACTGGTGTTCTCTCAATTTTAGCAAATTCCAGCATCACTTCTCTTTGTTGAACTCAATCATTTTCATTTCTCATCCTGAAACATCAACTTGTGGGATTTGGGGGTGGTGTGTGGTTGTGGTAAATTGTTGTGCCCTCCATTCTGGTGGTTTTCCTAATCATTTTCATTTCTCATCCAGCAACATCAACTTGTGGGATTTTGGGGGGTGGAGTCTCGTGGTTGTGGAAAGTTGTTGTACCCTCCATTCTAATTTCTTTTCCCCCATTTTTTTATTTTTTTTTTGCCTATGGTTACTGATGGTTTTCTTTCTTAATCATTTTCATATATCATCCAGCAATGTCAACTTGTGGGATTAGGGTGTGGAGTATTGTTGTTCCCCTATCTCGAATCATTATTGAACACATTCATTTCTTACTGTATTTACTTTTCATCATGAAAATTACAGGTTCATTTGTGATGTAATGACATCAACTTGGGTATGAGGGGATGCAAACTCTAATATTGTCCTCAGCTCTTGTTATTCATGAAACATCATTTCTTCTCTTACTTCTTACTCTTCAAAGTCTAATTGAATGTCAGGATCTGTCAAGATGAAGTACTTTTCAGTTTCCATGTTGGGTAAGTTTTTGCACTTGACCATTTTGACATGATGGTTGGGTAAATTTATAACTCATTTTATTTCTCTCATCTACTCTCCTTTCATTTTTCTACTTTCCTCCCTTCTTTTTCTTTGCTGAAATCAAAACAATTGAAATAAATGTACAGAGCTATATCAAAATATACATTGTCATTACTGGAAACCATAAACCCAAACACAGTTGCTTCTTACCTCCTTGTTTGAAATTCTTTGTACCAAAATTTGCCAGGGCGCCAGCAACATACACATAGTCTGACAGAGTCGGAAGGAGAGTAAGAGGCACACAGGGCATAAATAGTCTGTTGACTTTGATTAATTTCACTGCATGCTCAACATAAATTCGGGCAGCAGCAATTGCTCTGGTTAATATTTCTTCTTCTGGGGTGAAACAGTTTCTTCCATCCAGAGATGGTGGTTTAATAAGGTCAACACCCATTCTGAGGAGATCATCATTGATGTTGAACCCACGATCACTCATCACTACATCACCAGGTTGCAGATATTCATAAAATCCACTTTCTTTCAGAGCCTGTTTCTCTGAAATATTTCCCTCAAATCCAGGGCTAACAAATATTATAGCACCACGACTTGATATGCCAACGATGAATTTGATGGTGTTGTTTGACTTGTAATCCGAGTAAGTATTACCTTGATGATGGAAATTAGAAGGGCAATCTATATGAATATCAAATCCATCAATGATCACTCGGAGATTCTTAAAGGGACGAAATGGTCCAGGCATCTGAGATTTTTGCTCCTCAGCACTGATGAACATGTACTTTTCAAGTCCTTTGAATGTAAGGTACAGATACCTCAACATGACATACACAATAGAAGCGCATTGTGATTTCTCAATGCCAAAAACATATGCCAAATCAATAACAGGGACGCCTCTTCTTAGGCGTATTAGGAACAACAACAATTTGTCCTCAGATGTTAATTTTGTTTTAGTAGAAAATTTCTTTGGGGTCTTCTGAGAGTACTTGACTTTCAAGCTCTTGATTTTTTCATGCCCACCAAGTAAATTGTACAATACTTTGAAATTGTAAGGGGACAGACCACAGAAAAACTTGAATTTCTTCGGATTCTTCACACAGGTTTTGTAGCTTGCAATGCTGGACCGATAGATGATTTTGTAACCCATCTTTGAATGATGGAGTGGTCTGGTGACAGAGCTCCTGGTCAGACAACTGCTTTTACAACTCTGAAATAGGGAACAAAACATTAATTATTAGACATACTATGCAACTACCTCTGTGAACATTAAGTCAGAAATTCTATAGTTGAAAATCTTTCAATCGCAATAAAGGTCCCATTCCTAGTATAGTAAATTATTTTCTTTTTTCAATTATTAAAATGAAGCTTTCAATATGATTGCAATTTAAATTGATACAAAATAATTAACCTTAATGAAAACCACCACTTTCCCTAACACAATGTTTAAAATTTCATTGCAGCACTGTCATGCACATCTCTGCCGTGTGTGTGGAATAAAGGCTCACTCAAAAGAGACCCAGGACAAGTAAGAGAGAAACAGTATGATTCCTTCAAAATTAACATAAAGAGGCGGGCATATTTCGACCCTCGACCAACAGCCTCCCAGAAATCAGAGCTTACACAGGAAGAGGTCAATAGATTTGTGGCAGACCTCTCCGGCAACCCTACTGAAACCCTTTTCCAGCGACACCTCAAAATTAAATATCCAGACGAAGACTATTCCCCAGAAGAACTTGAAGCTATTTCTAATTTGTGTGAACAATTTTCTGCAGGTTTGGCACAAAGGCCAGAAGGCTCGGAAGGATTATTTCTTTCACCCGAGGATGGTATTTTAATATATGAACTCCCTAAGACCAAAGGACAAAACACAAGTGATCAGTGGAGGTCACTGCGAGGCATCCATATGACAGGAACCACCGGACACACTGTGCTCCATTTCACCACTGAAAATGCAAAGATGAACTTTTTGAGGCGACATTTGTGGGGAATGCATAATTTCACCAATGCAGCAACAACATATGGCACAACTAATGAGGAAAAAGCACTGGAGGCTTATTTGGCGGAAAGAAAATTAGTGGATAGTACAGCTGAAGCTAGACAGTGTGGTCTAATCAAGAGGGAAGACTTTCCAGAGGGCTCTGCTAGTGTCGATGCCATCGTGTATTCAGACGTTTTGCCAACAAGACTAGTAGAAATTAAATGCCCATTCATTCTGAAAAATGTTCATCCAAAAGATTTCAGGAAGACATTGACGTCTAAACAACGAAGTAATTTTTGCCTGGGATGGAATCGATCACGTGGTATTTTCCTAAAGAAAAAGCACTCTTACTATGATCAAATCCAGTGGTACCTAGGCATATTGAGACTGGACGAGTGCGATTTTGTGGTCTGGAGTGAAAAGGGGGTTGAAATCCTTGAAGTGAAGTTTAATGCCAATCATTGGGAGCAGCTTAAGGAAGCCCAGAAAAAATTTCACAGGCAATACCTTGTCCCAGAATATTTCCTCAAGAGAACACCAAGGAATCTACTACCCAGGCCATGGCCATAGAAACGCTGGGTGCAATCCTCTGCATCAGAATAAAAACTTCGCACAACTAACCTTTGAACAATGTGTGGATGACAATTCTCCTTGGTAATCAGTGGTCTCTGAATCACCATAAAGTTTCCTTGGTGCAAAGGCCCCTTTCCTCTCACAGGATAAACTTTCCTGAACAAATATTTTATCAAAGTCTATTAATCAGAAATGACAAAAAATCAGACAATTTTAATTTTGATTAAAGCACTTACAATATGTGACACACTCCATTTTGATGTTGATCGAGCTGAAAGGTTCAGTGCAGAATCACGGATAGGAGTGGACTGTCCAGCCAATTTGATCGGAGTTGCCACCTCCCTATTTTTTGTAGTGGTGTGTCTGTGGTCAATGTCAAGCCGTCCAATAATGAGACTAACTGATGCTCCTATCTCTGTCCCACAAAATCTGTCCAATGACATAGCTTTAATCTGTAAATTAAGTTAAAGGTAGTAATGAATATTCTGTTGCTTCATGCTGATTTTTTTAAGTAAGTAATAAAAATTTAATACTAACTCTCCTATTAGCAATTGATACTAGGCTGTTATCTGGACATGTAACAATTGCTACGTTTTCATCTTGAACAGAGCCTAGTATTTTGTAATGTGAGAAATTTGGAAGCTCAATACTAGGACTCACTCTGAAAGATTTTTCTTTTGACCATTCTGGTACTCTGAAAAAGAGAAGTAGAATAAAGATGTTTTTTGGTGTGACTCTTAAACTTATTTCTTGTAAAGCAAAGCTTACCGACTGACATGCAAGAGCAACACCATAGGAGCTTCTGTTATTTCCTTCTGGACATTGCAAAATTTTCCTGAACACTTGGGACATCGAATTGTTTTAGTTCTGAAAGCCTCATCAATTACTTGCTGCAGGTTCTCTGACTCTGAGAGAGACAACTGAATGCATAACAGTAGCTCATTGTTCACTGATGTCATCTCACAGCTCACACATTTATCTAACAACAAAAAACAACTTGTTATTATTCATTCATCAACCAATATTATATAACTCTTCTACACGTGTACTGCATATTTACAAACTTACGTCTTGTCTCCATTCTGCCACCAAAGATTTCTAGAACGGGAGACGCTTCCAAGCTGTGACAGGTAATAAATTAGTCATAAGCACACAATAATCAGCACAAATATAATGAGATAGGTTGATCACTTACTCTTTCACAGGTGCCAATATATAATGCAACTCACTAAGAATACTTATGACAATGTCAAAGGCACTGGTATTTGGCATCAGTTTGGAGAACTCTGTGCACACAATAACACAAAAACTAAGTACAGCAACGTTACCAGTGAGGATAAAACAACAGATTAAAAGGTAACTGACCAATAATCAGATCTCGCTGAACATTGCCAAGCTGAACACTTTTCCATATTTTAAGCAAATAACAACAAACGCATGGCTGGGCAGAGCCACAGTCATGGTTCAATTCGCAGAGTAGCCGAATAAACCTCGGTGTGTGGAAAAAAACCTTAAGATGAACACATATTGAGTTTAAAAAAAATTGCAAAGAGAGAAATACACAGACAGAATCATGTGAAAAATTCTTACTTGTAGGACGCAATTAATTGGGTGGTCCAATACTGGAAAACCAGTATGAATGTGAGGGAGGTTCAACCATTCTGGATCGAGAAGTAACTGCAAAAGACAAACATGTTTGTATTACAACGTGTAAGGTCGATTCATAGATAGATTTGGTAAAAACTGTACTACAGTACTCACGTCACTAGCACTTTGCAGAGGCATAATGTGTTGCAGGTGAAACACCCAAACAATCGCCTAACAAAGTTGTCAATCTGATGTAAAGACGGATAAAAATGGTTTCAAAATTTATGAGGAGGGGAAATAACCCAAATCTATTGCTGAACATTGATTTAAGTGTGTTAAATTGTCAAAAAAACACTTCCCTTCTTCGAAACGATAGGGTTAAAAGACACCTTTCCAGAGGAAATCAAGTGAAAAACGCAGAATTACTCTGAATAAGTATCAAAAATAAATTCCCCGCACTCGATTTAGTCGGAAAAGTTTTTTTCCTCACCTGTCTACGTCAAGTATCACAGTAGATCGCATTAAACACTTTCTCCGGTTTCTTTACGACAGCCAGCTGCCCGCGCAGCTACCGCACACTCGATTTCTCATACTCGGGGCGGCGAATAGCCACCAGCGGAATACTCTATTAGGTACGTAGTTCTTGAGGATTAAATATTTGAATTTTTTTACCTTTATTAATAATTAAATTTTAGTTTAAAAATTGAATATATTTTAATATTTTTTTTCTCAGTTGCAGTGGTGTTTGACTCCAAGGGAGAACCTCTAATGCCCCGAGGAACTGTTCCAAGGTCTGACTGGCCATCATACGAAACAATCAGGTTCATTGAAGCGGTAATTCAAAATGAAAAGTTGCTCTCCAGCAATGCAACACAATACATCCGTAAGGACTGGGTTAATGTTGCTACATTTATGTACCAAAGGGAACAGTATTACCCTATGAAAAAAATTAAAGCTGCATGGAAACGACTCTCATTGGCACATGAAACATGTGAACCTGCCTGGGAGTACAAGAGGCTCATTAGTATGTTTAAAGGAGAAGATGATATGGATGAAGAGTATCTTAAGGAAATGCTTGCAAAGTACAAACCTTCACAAGTAACTAGTAAAAAGCAAAGTCTCACACAAAAAAACAAACAAATGTGTTTGTGGAGTTGCTACATTTGCAGGCTGTGCACCAGAAGGTTCGCTCTCTTTTTGTGGATAGTTATTTAATGCAGAGGTTTCCTTTTTTTATCTGAAGTGTTATTTTTATTTATTTCAGAACTTGGGCAGTTATTTAAGGAGAGCAATACTTTCCTTCTGATTTCATTCTATCACTCAAGGAAACATTTATTTGACGATGACGTCAATAGAAGTGACGCATTATACAATGAAATTAGCAAGGTGCAAAAGGAGGCTGGCTTCAATGTTTTTGGGGAAGATTGCTCTAGACGAATGGCTTACCTTGCTAAACGTTATAAAAAAATAGCCCCAGAAGCACTACTGCATTAAATGCGCTTCAATGCGCATTGAAATGCACATAAAAGGTCACTGGTGACGCATTAAATGCGCGTAAAGTGCATTAAATGCGCATTGAATGCGTCTTAAATGCTGTAATGCGCTTTTAATGCGTCACCAATGTGTGACCTTTTATGTGCATTTCAATGCGCATTAATCGCATTTAATGCGGTTGGCGCTACTGGGGAGAAGACATGCGCATCCTCACTGGGAGTGGTGCAGATGTAAATAACTGGCTGTACCGTGATTCCATGTCTCAAATTTTTGAGAGAAGTCGCATCATGCAACCTCAGATGCTCTTATCTGCCGGCTACTCTCAAGAAATGCACATCCGAGAGGATGATGAAGAGGATGATCGCAACAATAATGTTACATCTTCAAAAGGAAGGAAGCCTCGGAAGAAGAAAAGATCATACACTTCAAGAGTGTCAACTACCTCTTACAAGGACGAAAAGTTGAAACTGGCTAGTACCCTTGTGAATATATTAGCTACTAATATGATGAATAATTCCAAAGGTAGTGGTCCAAGTTCTTAGTTAGTTACTTTTTCTTATGCTTTTTATCTTTAGTAAATGCTGTGATTTATGCAAAGTATGTTTTAGTTTATATTGTGATGGTTGACAAAATCAGTAGAAAAAGCTGGTGAAATAATATTTATTTTATTTTTGTCGAGTTGAGTAAAAATATCAGTATTGTTTTTTAATTGTTAGCAAAATATTAACAAAGTTTGAATAATATTTCTGATACAATTTTAAAAAAAGTTCCGTCATAGCACGGATCGTGGAAGCAGATGATACGTATGCAATGATCAAGCCTTGCATTATATTATTTCAGTACAGGATGTGGAGGTTTCAAAGATCTAACACCCACACTTACAGAATGTTGTTGCAATCTATTCCACTATTTAAGTTGGATACTATTATACGGCCCAGCGTTGGTGCGAATAGCATGTGATACTTTATACGCCCCAACACCTATTGGTGCCCCTAAGGAGAGACACGTTATGCGCCTCATCACCTATTGGTGCGGATAGCCCCTTAGACGTTATGCACCCCAACGAGCCTGGTGCGGATAGGCCCTTGGATGTTATGCACCCCAACGAGCCCGGATCTCTCACGGCTGGGGTGTATAACACACGATGTCTTGTCCACACCAACTG
>NW_026267135.1:519877-523922 GCF_000697945.3 Frankliniella occidentalis
GTCGAAAAAAGCACTCTAGCGCCCAAACGGTGCAAGATAGAGTCAAACGGACAAAATTTTCGCCCACAGGGCTCTACTTCTGCTTTTATTAAAAGCAGAAGGGCGGGCTAGTAATGCTTTTTTAAAAGCAGAAGGGCGGGCTAAAAACCACAGGCAACAAAATACTTTTTTTTCCAAATATTTTTTTATGGTCTCCTGTAGGGTAACTCGTGAAAATAGAACTCTTATGGACGAAAATTTCGTCCGTTTTGCTCTATCTTGCACCGTTTGGGTGCTCGGGGGCATTTCTTGACAAAAATGATTTGAAAATGACCAAATCGTTTAAAAAATACTTAACATCGACAAATTGTATATACACTTCTGTTAACTCGTCTCGGGTGTCAGCGCCGCAGGCCTAGCTACGAGGGGGTTTTCACTTGGATTTTTCGTGTACAGTGTATTACATATTGCATGTATTACGCGATATTACGACGGTTTTAAACAAGCTTTACAAACCAAGTTCGACCATTTGAGGTCATATTTTCCTAATTTTCGGTATTACACTACGCGTAATTCCTAGTTTCGGTGTACACTGTATTACGCAAGAGAAAACCCCCTCGCCTAGCTATATGTGCGCCAGGCGCGTCGCAGCGTAACAGTTTCGTGAGATATCGCGAAGCCTGTTACGCGAGACGTGGTCTGGCGTACATATAGCTAGTTATTTTTAAGCGTATCTTTATTTTGTTGGCCAACTTTTTCTTTTTTTTGGTGGGTTGGCCAACAAATGTTGGGTTGGCCAACATTATCCACGTCGAGCGGTGGTGGGGGGTAGTTTTCTCATACTACCACCGAAAAACCTACCCCCGCAGCAAAAATCAGATAGGTGCTACGGGCCAAATCGACCATTTGGGTGTTAGGAACAAGTGTGCAAAGTGGCTTGCTGGTATCACAATTTGCAGTATCCATCTGATATTCGGGTTGTACCGCTAGTACTAGGAGTGGAGGGCGGGCGGGGAGGCTCCACTGTTAAAAATAGTTGTAAAAAAACAAGCATTTTTGAAACGACAGAGCTGTTAATAAACAACGAATTGGCTTATATTGGCCCACAACAGAAACAACTTGGTATTACTTTGCTGTAAATGTACAAGAAAAGTGTACCACATGTGGTTAATTTTGTTAGCAACACATTTCGTTCAAAAACAACACACTTGTAATATTACAACTTTTATTTCCAGGAGCAGAACAAAAGTGACTACTTTCGGTCAGAAACGTTGTTTCCGAGATTTTTTTCATTGTTGTTTTTTTACAACATGTGTTGTTAAAAAACAACATGTGTTGCTAACAAACTTAACTACACTTTCGTTGTTAATTTACAACTGTTTTTTAACAGTGATCCCCTCCACCCGCCGCTCCTCCGCGCGCCCGCCCCTACCACCGCTCTCTGTATCCGTTTTTGTTCTTCTTAGTTCCTGGCAGCGCTCTTTACAGTGAGACCAGCCTAAGGTCCGTCTTTTTTAACAGCACGGGCAGCATAGGAGTTTGCAGGCGAGAGGGGGTGAGGAAAAGACGGACCTTAGGCTGGTCTGGCTATAGGGTACCTTGGGGCTCGACTAGACCGGAAGGAGAAGAACAAAAATCGCCGGGCCGGTCGGGTGCGGGGAGCAGCGGGGTACTGCCCCCACCCTGCCCCGCTCCTCCCCGCGCCCGACGATTTTTGTTCTTCTCCTTCCGGTCTAGCCGAGCCCCGGAGTACCCTATTGAAATACCCTATTTTGATGTTACATTTGATTTGCACTTGTGTCATTTTAACCGAAACGCACGAGAAATTTTTCATAATATGGTTCCAGCTACGCCCTGCCACCGCACCACCGAATGGGATAAGGGGAGAAGGTGGGGGGAGGGGGGGAGATGATGTCTGGCCGCTGCCGCTGTGGCGGCCACCTCGACTCTCGTGCGTGGCTGCCCGTACCCGGACCACACCGCCACCGCCCACCGCCGCCAGTCAGTCATCAGCCGCGTCTGGAGTGGAGTGCGTCTCTTCTGCTAGCAGTACACGGCACGTAGGACTGATCACGAGACGGCGAGGAGACCCTTCCACAGCTGACACCAGTTATCGGAAAGGCTGAGTCATCCTGCAGGTGAGTCGTTCGAGCGGTAGAAGTCGGAGTATAGTATTTCGCAGAATGGGAAACGGACAAGGAGAAGATGCTAACAAGTTTCAATAAAGTAGCCGGAACTAGCAGTCATGATATAAGATGTATCATATATCGGTAGGAATGGCCGTCCTGGCTTTAAATTACTAGAGTGTGTCCCAATTCTCCAATGTGTCGACACAAGTTCTGTCGAGGAGTGGAGCGGAGTAGCGTGAGCGTCCAATCCGACCAATCACGGCTCACTCGACACTACTCCGCTCCACTCCTCGACACAACTTGTGTCGACACATTGGAGAATTCGGACACACTCCTAGTTTCGTGTGTTTGAACTTGTGTTATTTTACTTTTATAGTTTCATAAATTTTGCGAATGAATACGCATAGAATGATTTTCTGCGACAAACAAAAGTGTTTGTTTCCGGCTCTTGGCTCTTGTCACTTCTTTTCACTTGGTCCCTGTCCGTTTTCGATTTAGTGAAAGACCGTATAGACCATTTCACCCGTGCGCTTTCTGACCTCTCGAAGAACAAAAGTACTGGAAGTTGGGCAGTTTATGGAACGCTCCTAGCCGTTAAACACGTTGAATAGGGTATTCCGCTGTAAGCCATCCGGAACCTAAAGAAGAAAAGTACGACTGCTCGATCTGGTTCCCGCTGTGCGCTCATTGGCTGACCGACGTGACAAGGTCATCGTTGATCAATCAGCGTTCAGAAGTTAAGAGATAAGGCAGTCATGATTTTCTTCTTTAGGTTCCAGCTGGATAGGGTATTCCGCTGCAAGCCAACCGGAACCTAAAGAAGAAAAGCATGACTGCTCGATCTGTTTCCCTCTGCGCGCTCATTGGTTGACCGCCACAGCCACGCCATCTTTAGCCAATCAGCGTTCAGGAGGAAACAGATCGGGTAGTCATGCTTTTCTTCTTTAGGTTCCGATTGTGTTGTAGCGGAATGCCCTATTGCAGCGGAATAGATGGTTCCGGAAGTGCCCGTTTTACGAAGAATAGACCATTCCGGTAAAGCGAAAAAAAGAAGAACAGACGAAAGAAGCAAAGGCGAGTATGAGAAATATATAGTGGTGCGTCGGTTGCACGGTCGTATCAAACGGTTAAACGTGACTTGTCTGATGTCTAAATTCGTCTAAGACTTAATGACAATAGTTCTCACTGTCAGGCGACGCAGAATATCTAGTTTACGATGGATTACGTTCAAGCGTTCCCAAGTCGCACCGTACATTTCTCATAGAACGCTTTGCTTCTTTCGTCTCTTCTTCTTTCTTTTCGGTTTACCGGAATGGTCTATTAATGAAATCACCACCGGAAACAGTTCTAAAATAATGGCTTAAATCAGTGAAAACTAAAATTGACAGTTACTAGAGATTTAATCGAGGTCATTACGTCGAACTGCACTGTCAAATGACATAAATACGCGCACTTTAGGTACTGGTTCCGGTCCCGACTTCATCATTTCTTCTCAAAAAGCGCACTGTCGGAACGGTCTATAGACCCTTTCAGAATTAGCGAAGTGAAGAAAAGGGTCAAGAAAAATGGACCGGAAACATGAGCTTTTAATCACCCAAATGTACCCAAAACACTTTGAATGAACTGTAGGTCGTATCATTTTGATATTGTTTATATTTTATGCAAGTGTTTATAAACGTTTGGGTTATTATAAGCATCTGTTTCCTGCCTGTTGTTCTTCACCTTGTTCTTCTTTTCGCTAATTCTGAAAGACTCCATACCCTATAGGGTGTCCCTCTAGAGCGCGGAGCAGAAGAAGAACAAAAGCGGATACAGAGAGCGGCGGGTGGTAGGGGAGCCTCCCCGCCCGCCCGCCGCTCCTCCGCGCGCCCGCCCCCACCACCGCTCTCTGTTTCCGCTTTTGTTCTTCTTACTTCCGCTCCGCGCTCTTGAGGGAC
>NW_026267135.1:528700-530166 GCF_000697945.3 Frankliniella occidentalis
TTGTGGAACTCGAGATATCTCGAGATTTAGCCCAAAAAATGATGTTTTTCGCTGTTTTCGAGCCTTGTTTATGAAAGGGCCGATCGTTTTATTGATGTTTCTAGTTCAGTTTTTTACCAGAAATCCGAATATACCACTCCTAATTTTCTGCTCCTAGTGGAACTTGAGATATTTTGAGATTTTGCCCAAAAAATGATGTTTTTCGCCTGTTTTGACCCTTGTTTGTTACTCAGACTCAATTTCGATTATGATTTCTTCTTCAATTTTTCACAAGGAATCTGAATATGTCATCCATTTTTTGGTATCTTCTTGCGATTTTTTTCATAGGGGCGCAAACTGCATAGAACGACCTCGTATCGTCGAATGGTTGTCATTTTTGAAATCAGCAGGTCCCAATTAGTCGAAAACCGTTCTTAAATATTTTTTTCCCACTTTTCGCCTTTTCGTCCCACTGTGCGACATTTTCGAGAGACAGGCCATTTCGAAAGTGAACCCCATCAATCTCGCCATGTACACTGATTGCTGGTATATCAGCATATAATGTATGCTGTTGAGTTTCCAGAGTGCACAGACCTCAATTCAAGGCAAACACAAGTGAAGTAGATTGCTGTACTTGAAACATGAACACGCTTTTTTGCCTGTGTGAATTTTCAAACTATGTTTAAAAGTATGGGCAGTTGTTTTATATTATTGGTACACAGTTAAAAATTAACTTTACAAGAGTATTCCTGTAATCTGGTACAGAAATATTATGGTAATTTTACAGAGTATGGTAAATTTATTACATGTTTTCTGTAAATTTACAAGTTTGGTAATTTTACAGAAAAGTATTAGTCGAAACCCTGTAATTTTCCCCATAATGTGTGGTAATTTTACAAATGGCTGTAATAGTACGACATATCTTCTGAAATATTACAGATAACAAGGAGAATCACCAGAGCCTGTACAATTCACTTCCAGTAAATTTCTGTAAAAACACTGAATTGATCTATGTAACAGTCTATCTGCATAACGGAGTTGTCTCCTGCTGTAAAATTCAGGTCTTGGCACGAGATTTCGTCTGGAGAACTGCTTTGGGGGCAGATTGACATAGAATTCAGCCAAAGTGACAAGAAGAGCCAAAAACTCTTTCGGGCTGCGTTGCGCCGTGCACCAACTCTTCGCACTATTGACCTTTCGGACAACTACTCAGGATTATCGGAGGTAAGGAACCTTTATCACAGTTTACGTCCACACATTGTGAAATACTTGCAAGCTTTTTTTTTTCTGCAATGTTGCGAAGAATTTTCGATGTTTTTACTGCAAAGCTGTCAGATTCATTTGCACTCTAAACGTAAAGGAACTTTTTCCTGTACCTTAAACTAGCAACAAAATGTTTGTCTATAGCCGCAGACAAGAGATCTATGGACAAAAACGTGTCATTTTAAAGACAAATTGTGTCAGTGGAAGGGACAAAATGTTCCTTG
>NW_026267135.1:530621-540713 GCF_000697945.3 Frankliniella occidentalis
CCGCCCGCCCGCCGCTCCTCCGCGCGCCCGCCCCCACCACCGCTCTCTGTTTCCGCTTTTGTTCTTCTTACTTCCGCTCCGCGCTCTTGAGGGACACCCTATATAGCATTCCGTTAAAGCTGAAATGCAGAAGAATGCGGGGAAGAAGAAAACGGAAATCGCTATGCTTTAACATGGTGACTTCCGTTTTCTTGTTCCCCGCATGTTTCTGCATTTCAGCTTTACCTGAATGCTTTATTTCTTTTCTTTACTCCGTGTACGCTAGACTTTGTCTCGCGTAACAGGTCTTGCACTCAAGCAGATAGTGATATACGAAGAAAAATGATGCAAAAAAAGAAAAAAAAAAATCGCGTAACAGGTCTTGCACTCAAGCAGATAGTGATATACGAAGAAAGATGATGCAAAAAAAGGGAAAAAAAAACAACAACAAAAAAAAAAACAAGCAACTTCGTTCGGCAGGGGCCGGGCCTGCTTGGCCTGACGGCGGCGATAGTCGGGCCTGCGGCTGGATGTGTTTAAACCGACCCCTGCGCTTGCCTCCGCTCACTCGCCCCGTCAGTCGCTTTGGTAAAATGCTTTGAAATTGAGAAAAACACGGTCTATAAGTGACATTTCTTGGTAATTAAGAGTTGGGCAACATTTTAAGTCTTATTTATCATGTCAAAGACTTCAGAATGGGAATAAATCATAAGTCAAAAGTTAGGATTTGGAGGTTAGGGGTAATCGTATTTTCATATTGAGTTATAATTTGAGTTCCGCCGAGTTCCACTCTAACTCTTGCACCAATTGGTAGCTACGACACTAATTAACGTATCCCGCTTGAGAACAGGTCTGTGGTAAATGGGAGGACTGTCGTAAGTTTTTTGGACTAAGTTTTCAGGCAGCAGAGAAAACGTCTTCCGCATGATATCAAACTCGAAACAATTTAAAATGTAAGCGTAGACCTTCTGAATATAAAGGCAATTGTCTAAATTCTTTTACCTTCTAGTAGTGACCTTCCACAACCAAAATTGGGTTACGACAAAAAGATTTTAGTTCTAATTTGGGGAAGAGTAGCGTATGTCCACTTATGACAAATAAAATTCTACTGGTTTTTGGGCAGACAGGCGTAAGTCCACTTGCGACAAATTTCCTATCAAGATGAAGACAAGGATACTGCAGGACAGCTACATATGTGCTGGGCGCACATTGTCTAGCTTTGGGACGGGTTTAGTGGATACTGGCAAAAGAAAAATATTGAATGGTATAACTATTATTTTTTTGAGCATAACGTCGTAAGTATACTTGTTCCACTAAGATTTCAATTGATAATATGGTAAAGTGGCGTAACTTGACTTACGACATCTGATACTGCAAAGTTTCTCACGCCAAGTGGCGTAAGTGGACTTGCGCCCTTTTTGCTTTAAAAGGAACCTCTATTTTGGAGTTACGACATATTTCACCACTATCTACCTCCCAAACTATGCCTCTGTCATGTTTTTTGATAAAAAGTAAATTGTAGAGCTAGACCGGCTGAATACGAATACGTTAAAAAGTCACTTTGTGACATTAGTGGACTTACGACAGTCTTCCCATTTGCCACAGAGGTGCCACAAGCTGCCACCTTGGCGATGCTGAGCATTCAAAAATGGCCTTTTTGGGTGGAAGTGTCCGGCTGGCTCTGCCAAAAATGTGCCAAAACATGTGATATGGTTGTGTTTGAACACGTGAACATACTTTTACCTGTTGCTGTACGGCGTTCATAGAAACAGAACCGAAAACTTGGCAATTATAGCAACTTTTTGGGGGTGGGGTGGGTGGTGGACCAATTTTACACTTTTCCGCACTTTTCACTAAATTTGCAGGTTTTTGATGACATTACCCCAGAAAACTCCGTAATTCCGAATTATATGCCGATCGTGAAAAGATTTGACTTTTGTCGCGATTTTGAACCTAAATCTCCCACTGTGCGTCGTCTTTGAGTTTGGCCCGTAGACACGAGAAAGGGATGTAACGGTGAAGCACCGCGACTATAACCCACCGTTCTGCTTAGAAAACGTTTTTTGGGGGTGGGGGAGAGTTTCCTTTCTATTTTGCGGTTTTTAGGCCCTTTTCTACAACTTATTGTTCACTATAGCAATTTTTAACTTATTTTCGTCACAAAAGACCCTCTAGCGCCTTAACGGTAAACGCGATTATTGGCAGGGTTGTTGTTGACAATATACAGTAAACATGGCGACGAGACCTTGCATCCTCGTGTCTGTCTGTCTGTCTGTTCCACTAGAAGGAGCACTCCGACTCCCACTCTGGGGGCAGGGGTTCGGTACCGGGCCGGCGACAGCTGCCCGGCCGAGACGTTTGTTTTCATTTTCATTTCTTGCAGGGGATTGTCTGAAGATTGTCTGAGGCGCCAAAGTCTGGTAACCCATTGCCAAATCCACAAACGGCAGTCAATCCTCAGTCTAACTGGGCTGAGGATCGACTGCCGATGGCCTATGTGGTCTGGTTGTTAACGGTGTGGTTTGTCTGAAGTTTGTCCGCCGTTTGTCGATGAGGATGATCAGCCGTTTGGCTACGGTTTGGCTGCCGATAGACTGACGATGAACACACTAAATGTCAAGGAACAATTTTGTCCATGGTCAAAGTACAATTTTGTCTCCATGTGACTTCAAATACGAGGCGAGCCCTCACAAATAACTAACAGACAATTAATAGAACTCGATAAAATTAACAGGATAACAGCACTGAAGATGGGGGTGAGGAGGTTTGTTTTACTCACAATAGATTGAAAAAGCCACTTTGATCTTGTTTTCAGTTCTCAATGCAAGAACATTGATTCCATGTCTTATTAGCCTAGGCTAATATAGCCCAAGCACTTAACCTCACCAATGTTCACATTGTGTTTGGAGGCAGTAAATTTGCTTTAGTCTGATGTGTCTGTTCTGAAATCGACACGGATGACAATAAGCGTCGATCCCATCCCACTGCCACAGCTAAGAACACTTAAAATACAAATAAATCTTAAATCACACTCGATGCAAGTTCTTGTCGCTATGTTTACTGAAAACTGTTAATTACAATTTGCGTCCGGCGTCTGGCGGGTCTGGCGTCTGCTTGATTTCTTTTTCTTGATTTCTTGCCCCTCATACTGTGGATAGGTATTATGTTCTGCAAATTGTTAAACACGATTATTGGCAGGGTCGTTGTTGACAATATACAGTAAACATGGCGACAAGAACTTGCATCCTCGTGTCTGTCTGTCTGTTCCACTAGAAGTAGATGTGCTTGAGACTTGAATTTTCAGGGTTTCTTAAGGTCCACTCCTAGAGAACGAAACGCCTACGGCAAATCCTGGCAACCACCGCTAAGGGGCTGAAAGGGGGTATCAAAGAAAACAAGGTTGGTCAAAAAAGTCAAAAAACAAAATTTTTTGTGATCTCTTAAGGGGTAATTCGTCAAAGTAGAGCCCTTCGGGCGAAAATTTCGTCCGTTTGGCTCTATCTCTAACCGTTTAGGCGCTGCAGGGTCTTTTTAGCAGATGATACCTTAAAAACCTTTTGACTAAACGTAAAGAATAGATAAGTAAATTTAAGGTGTCAGCTAGCTTTTACTCTCGAAACGGCAAGGGAATCAAGCGGAGACCAGAAAACAATTTCTTTAGCGCTGGCGGAACCGTGTCCGGGTGAGTGCCTGAGTGAGTGTCCAGGGTGGCCACGCAACCTGGAAGTCAGGGAAGTCAGGGAAAAGTCAGGGAAAAAAATACTGGTCAGGGAAGTCAGGAAAAAGTCAGGGAAATTGAGTGTTGGTCAGGGAAAATGACTGAATCTTGCCCCAAATTGTTGTTTTCAAACTTTCAGTGGCATTTTCAATTTTTTGGGAGGAAAAAAGTTCCATTTAAAATACATTTAGAAGTCAGGGAATTCGCGTAAAAAGTCAGGGAAAGGTCAGGGAAAAGTCAGGGAATTTGAAAACTCCAATTGCGTGGCCACCCTGGTGTCGCTTCAGGCCCCCACCCTTACCCTGCGGGCGTCGCCGTATAGGTTCGCACGTCCTTCAGTCAGCGTCCTGGCCTCTCGGCCTGGGCGGCCCGGACGGCCCCGAGGTTGCCGACGAAGGGTTCGCTCGCGCCTCAAGGACATGGACACGAGGGCGTCGCCGTCGAGGTTCGCACGTCCTTCAGTCAGCGTCCTGGCCTCCCGGTGCGGGTGGCCACGAGGTTGCCGTTGCTGACTTGCGCCAGGAGGTACGTCGTGGGCATCGCCGAGCAGATGGGGATGGTGGCGGAACGGGGGGCGTTGTGTACCGGACTGCTCCTGTCCTGTACGTGGCGTTGTGGGTGTCCTTGACAGATTTAGTGGGGAGGAAGGGTACGCAAGTGTACAGTAGACTCAAAAAAACCGATGTGTTTCGTATCACCATTGGCTTATTAGAGTATGCTGGACTCATGCTGCCTCCAAGTCCGTCGTAATGTCCGTGTGGTAGTCCTTATCTTTGGGCGGTCCTGCGAATGGCAGCTGCGGCTGGAGCCCCTCAGGGCAGCCTGGTAGGCAGGCCCGCAGCACACGCCTGTTGAAGTGGCGGCCTACCCCTGCGGCCTGAAGCGTCCGTATTGTATCGGGAATGCCTGCTTACCATTATAACAGACCACCACACAAATTATATATTGCCCCAGGGACATTTTTGTCCAGCTCCAATGCACATTCTCCATCATTTTCTGCATTATTAAACCGTTCCCAGTACTAGGGACAATTTTGTCCACTTAAAATGCACTTTTTTTTTTTACATCTAGATCCAGAGGCAATTTTGTCCCTCTATGAATGCACAATTCAATAGACCATTCCGGTAAACCGAAAAGAAAGAAGAAGAGGCGGAAGAAGCAAAGCGTTCTATGAGAAATATACGGTGCGCCTTGGGAACTCTTGAACATAATCCATCGTAAACTAGATATTCTGCGTCGCCTGATAGTGAGACTTATTGTCGTTAACTCTCAGACGACGAATTTAGACATCAGTCAAGTTACGTTTTGACCGCTGGATCCGACCTTGGAACCGACGCACACCGTATATTTCTCATACTCGCCTTTGCTTCATTCGTCTGTTCTTCTTTTTTTTCGCTTTACCGGAATGGTCTATTGCATCAAGGGGGGTGGACAATTTTGTCCATGGCAAGATACAATTAACTTGTCACTCTTTTTTATGGACAAAAAATGTCCCTTGCCATTTAGTGTGTACCTGCCGTTTAACTGCGCTTTACCTAAGAACTAACCGTCACCCTCGACAAGATTCAGACAACATTCAGGCTATTAATTTGCCTCGGAAATGGACCAAGTTGTTTCCTGTTTCGTGGACAAGACATTTGTCCCAGCGAGTGGACGTTTAAATCCGTCCCCTTTTTCGCAACAAATTTGTTTCGAAGGAGGGGACAATTTGTTCAAGGAACATTTGGTCCCTTCCAATGAAACAATTTGTCTTTAAAATGACACGTTATTGTCCATAGATCTCTTGTCTGCGGCTATGGACAAACATTTTGTTGCTAGTTTAAGGTACAAAAAAAAGTTCTTTTACATTTACACTCTAAATGTAAAAGAACAATTTTGTCCATAACGAGGGAACAGATTTACAAGTTACAAAATTGTTTCGTTAGAGAGGACGAATTTCAATTTTGTTCAATCCTCATGGACAAACTTGTTTCCTGTTTCGTGGACAAGACATTTGTCCCAGCGAGTGGACGTTTAAATCCGTCCCCTTTTTCGCAACAAATTTGTTTCCCAGGAGGGGACAATTTGTGCAAGGAACATTTTGTCCCTTCCACTGACACAATTTGTCTTTAAAATGACACGTTTTTGTCCATAGATCTCTTGTCTGCGGCTATGGACAAACATTTTGTTGCTAGTTTAAGGTATAGGAAAAAGTTCCTTTACATTTAGAGTGTACGTACACTTTTCTTTCAGTAGACTTAAAATGACGTAGTGCGTTGCTACTGGTTGCAGTTCATTTATAAGGTGGGCTCCTTACGTCCATATAAACCTTATACAAATGCAGGTATGTTTGTATTATGGATCAAATTGTCCATAATCCGTTTATAATACCGACGGATTTCATCCGTATTTTGGATGATTTGTGATTCATAACACGCAAGGTAAAAATAAATGTCTTGAAATTCGAGTAAATTTCTTGGATTTCAAGGTCGGGTGGATAATTACAAGATTGGCCCTTGAAATTCCAGACTCTGTCTTGAAACCCGCCGCTTCCACGGGTAATCCTTGGAATTGTCGTCTGGTATTCAAGGGTTTTCCTTGGAGCACAATCTGGATACTTCAAGGCTAACCCTTGAATACCAGACGACAATTCCAAGGATTACCCGTGGAAGCGGCGGGTTTCAAGACAGAGTCTGGCATTTCAAGGGCCAATCTTGTAAGTATCCACCCGACCCTAAAATCCAAGAAATTTCCTCGTATTTCAAGACATTCTTTTTACCGTGCGCTTGCACAAAATTTTCCGTGAGCAAATCCGTAGAAGAAAGACTGAGAGTGCGTGAAGGGCAGACTTTATCTGATATTGTTGTGTCACATTTTTTCATGTCCCTACTTGCGTTCTTTTTTTTTTTTGCAGTGTGCTACAATTACCATGGAAACTCTTCCGGACACCGTACTTGTGCGCATTCTAGCACTTCTCGACCTCAAGACACTTTTATCATCAGTGCCACTAGTATGCAGGTATTTCTCAAGAGAACATATCACTCTCAATCGGTTGTTGCTGTTTTTTTGCTCCCCTGTCAGTTTTTCTGCTGCGAAAAACCTTTGTAAGCTACTAACAACTTTTCCATGAGTAATGCGAAATAACTCCTATCTTGCAACTACATCAAGTCGTATTATCACTTGATAAGAGATCCTATTTAGGTTATTGTCAGTTTCAAACGTGTGTGGTCCATCAGATAGGCGCACCTGACCGGTTTATTTCTCATAGTAGACGAAGAGCGTTCTGCGCCCTAGCGGCCAGAGCTGAAAGCAGCGCTGTCGCTCATTAACAAATTAGTAATCCTGCTGCGTAAAAACGTATATTTATTAAGAAATAAATTAGTGCAGGTGTGAGTGTCGTGTCTAACGAGGGGGAAATCACGTACGAGCTATTTCGTGGTATTTCTCTTCTCATTTCCATAATTTCTTATTCCATTTTGGTTATTTCTCGCCTATTTCAGATTATTTTAGGTTATTTCGCGGTATTTCGCAGTATTTCGGAGGTATTTCGCGGATATTTCACCGACTATTTCGCACCTATTCCGCACTATTTCGTCTGTATTTCGGACTATTTCGAGGGAAGGTGTACGAATTCTTTTTCAAGTGATTTCCCCCTAGGTGTCTAAAAGGACCGGAAACAGATCCATCATATTTATTGTCTAGCTCTGTAAAATTTTAAGTCAGAAAAAAGTGTGAACCTGAAGTGATACAATGTGGTCTAAAACCTGTTTATGAGTTCTATTTACCACACTTTTTTCGTTGTTCTTCTTCACTGCCAAAAAAAAATATGTACAAAAATACAAATGGATTCCATACCAAACCACCGAACCCCCGTACCAATTCGTGGGGCACTGCAGGGAATTTTGTTTATCTTAATCTAGATTTTATATGCTTTTTTTTTTAGAGTATGTGAAAGTGTTGTCAGAATTTTTTCGACCGAGTTAAAACTTTCTGAGTTTTAGTGAAAATTGAAAGTTTTAAATTTATGATCTTAGGAAAAAACTTGCACCCAAGGGGAAACAGGCTTTAACTTCGGTGTACGTTTTCTTGAACATCGGTGAACTTCGGCGAAGTCAAGTGAATTTCGGGAACATCGCTGAACTTCAACTGAATTTCTGGAACTTCGACCTGATCAAGAGTCAAGAGCTATGAAAGCAAAAATCACCCTTCGTAATCTCAGTAATTCAGCCCGTAGATATCTGATTTGAGTAGGCTGGAGACACTTTTATAGTAATAAAGCACTCAAAATCGCCAAGTGGGGCCTTGAATATGTACCAATTTATTTTGAACTTCAGTGAACTTCCATGATTTATTAGGAACTTTAACTTTTTTTTTTAACCTTGGGGAACTTTGACAGTTTATTTGGAACTTAAAGGAATCCTGACGTTTGAATTTGAACTTCGGCGAACTCCGTGAATTTCGATATATTTCGGTGAACTTCGGCAAATTTCAGTGAACTTTGATCGAATTTTACATAGCGAACGTCAGTGAACTTCGGCTGAAATTCGGCCGAAGTTCGTATCCCTTGCGAGCACCTCTTGATTTTAGAATTGTTTCATTTGCACACAAGACCACTAAATTGGCCAAATTGGTCGGAAAAGGATCGTGGGGTGGGTAATAATAAACCCATCTTGTTAACTCGTGAAGGCAAGTACTTTTACTTCAAGTTGAGACTAGAACACATGCCTGACGTCCAACAGAGCCATCATTGTTATTTTTAAAACAGATTTGTATAACATTTAGTCATTCTTAGCTTTAGCTAGGTGAAAAGTATACCCTTATAACCCACACTTACCTGTGTAATCTTGTTTTAAATTGTGACATCTCATCTTGGCGATTCTCAGCAAACCGGCCATTTACGTTTTGCGTCCTGTCGAAGCTTTGTGATGTGGTTCCAACAGCACTGATAAAATAAGTGTTCAACTGCTCAACACTTGGAAGTGTGCAACTGCCAGTTGAATACTTGCAAAGTGTGCAAGTCCGTACTTGTTCAATTGCACGTGTTTAATTCGGTATGTGTGCACTTGCAATTGCACACTTGAGTGTGCAACTCCTCGTTTGAACATTCTTTAAATTGAACGCTCACTGTGTAGGGTGTGCTAAACCAAGGAGTTGAACACTTGCAAGTATTCAACTTCCAGTTGCAAACTTGCAAGTGTTGAGCAGTTGAACGCTTAGTTTATCGGTTAGGGTTTTATACCACCTAGATACTAAGAAGCATTAACAAGACTGCAACAGTGGGTGACTAGACTGGAGCAGTTAAAATAAGGGTCGTAGCCCGTTTAGAAATGAGAAGTTCCAGAATATGCCTCTCATCAGACTCAGTCTGAAACCCGTCTTTCGGACAAGCTCGAAAAGACGTAAAATAAGCCACTTTTCGGAACATGTCCGATGCTCTGCGCTGGTGCGACATCGGACTCGTTTCGGACTCGCACTAAAGGGAGGCCCGAGAAAAAGCAGAGGAGACGAGTATTTGATTCCCTGCTCTTCGGACTTGCCCTTTCCTTACCGACGCTCTAACCAACTGAGCCATGCTGACTTCTTGGAGACGATGCCATCGGGCCGCCTCTTCAACTACTCGCCCTATATAGACAAAGCGTCATGCTCTGTAGTGGGCGAACGAAATGACGTACACGAATGCGGTTTTCGACAATTATGTAGGCAAGGGACGCTCTACGATTTCTACTTGAATGCGATACAATACAATTCCAAGGTGGCGGAGGACGATTTTTGTCAACCATCAGTTATTCCTATTTATTTAATCCCTGGGTGAGATTTTTCCTTAGGATTTTAACAGGGTAGGTTCCTAGATATCAGTGTACATGAAATGATTGCTGATATATCAGCAATCATCCATGATCACGCTTCAGTTTTTGGCTAAAATTTCCCTTTAGGTGAAACATTGGAAGGTGGATGGCATTTCCTTATTCCCCGTGAAAAAAGCTTTTAAACGAGCTACTATGTGATAGGGTTCAGAATTGACCGTTCCCCAAATATAACTTGGTTTATGTAACCGACACACAGTAGGACGAAAAGGCGAAAAGTGGGAAAAAAATATTTAAGAACGGTTTTCGACTAATTGGGACCTGCTGATTTCAAAAATGACAACCATTCGACGATACGAGGTCGTTCTATGCAGTTTGCGCCCCTATGAAAAAAATCGCAAGAAGATACCAAAAAATGGATGACGTATTCAGATTCCTTGTGAAAAATTGAAGAAGAAATCATAATCGAAATTGAGTCTGAGTAACAAACAAGGGTCAAAACAGGCGAAAAACATCATTTTTTGGGCAAAATCTCAAAATATCTCAAGTTCCACTAGGAGCAGAAAATTAGGAGTGGTATATTCGGATTTCTGGTAAAAAACTGAACTAGAA
>NW_026267135.1:540763-541964 GCF_000697945.3 Frankliniella occidentalis
GGGTAGCGACGTGAATTTCGGTATCGCTACGGTTGTCGGATTGATATCGTAAGGCTATCGATTCGGTATCGTATCATAAATAATTTCGTCCACAAAAGTAGAACAAAAGAGAAATTACACAAACAGAAGGAAGACAGGGAGGAAGGATATTTTTTTTTACACTTTGTGATTTTTTCTGGAGTTTTGTTATACAATAATTTAAGGACATTTTCAAAACATTATAAATTTAATTGTGCACAGTGTTGTTCGAACCAGAAGGTCTTAAAATATTTAAGTTTTACACAAATTTGTCAGTAAGTGAACAAAAGGAATAATACTTGTCATTATTGCTACCCTCGTGTCAGAAATTTCTCCAATAAGGCTTGAGAAATGAATGTAGGATTGAGGTTTAGAACTCAATACAGAAAATTGTATACCTTAACCTCTCCAGAAAGAAGCTCATTTAACCTTGTTGTGAACACACACACCCACACATAGGGGGCAGCACTGGAGGGAAGTCTGACCGACCCTGACCTACGACAGGAGCGCTCCCAACGTTTACTTCTAGATCTATGATAACAAAATAAACCAGTTCCACATCCGGTCTCTATCGTGTATAGTCTGTCATTTGTGCCTTCCCTACATTGTCACCTGTATCGAGTCTCATCGCACTTTAGTACGATTGCAACAAACCTGTTATGGAAACTCAACAGCTGATTTCCAAACAAAACAAATCCTACGCATAAAGTCCGGGGTTTTCGCCCATTCAAAGTAGTTCCAAAGTACTTACGGGTTTTCCGCCCATATTTTCTTCTTTTGACAGTGCCGGCAAACTTTTCGCTCTTTTCTTGCTCTCAATCTCAACTAACTGCGCAGTTAAAGCAAGTACACTTCCGGCTCCGGCTGCCGGGTCGCCTTCTCTCTGTCGCATACCTGTCGCTAGCGTAGGCTGCTTCGATACGCAACAGCTCGTGAGCTCACAAAAGGTATACGCGAGACGAGAACGACGGGAGCGATATCGTTACGATATCGTATCGATACTGCACTTCTGGCGGTGTATCCACTGGTAAAACAAGTGTTTAATTTTGCACGTCAATTGACGTCTAAGTTCAAGTGTGCATTTTCTCGACACTTTGTGGTGTCTAACTATGTTATACGTCAATTGGTGTTTAAACTTTCGACACTTCCGAAACGTATAGCAGCTGCACACCATATGGTTCCC
>NW_026267135.1:542014-546414 GCF_000697945.3 Frankliniella occidentalis
CACGAAACAGGAAACAAGTTTGTCCATGAGGATTGAACAAAATTGAAATTTGTCCTCTCTAACGAAACAGTTTTGTAACTTGTAAATCTGTTCCCTCGTTATGGACAAAATTGTTCTTTTACATTTAGAGTGTGCAGAGCAACTGTGTGGTGAGGTTTTTCTTACCCCGAGAAGGCTTCAAAGCTCCAAAAATATTACAGTTCTATTCACACTAAATCTGAAATGACTTTCATTGTCCATAGATGCGTTTTTGTGGGCATCTCAGCTAGATGGAGATTGGAATCCAGCTAGTGCTAGTTAGGAATTTGCATCTTAAAGTGGGCAAAAAATAATTGTCCACATAATGGATGCGAATTCGTCCCTTGAGATTCGAAACTGAATCCGGTTGACATGTGCACAAAAACGCGTCTTTCTGTGGACAATAAAAGTCCTTTTTAAGATTTAGCGCGTTTTTTTTTCTTTTCGTGAAAATATTTCCTAATTAAAAAAAAAATATTGGCCTATTTTCGAAACATATCACATATTGTACGAAGCATTGTACGTCGAACAGGCCTACGCCAATTTCAGAAAAAAGTAGAAATAGAAGTAGAAAATTAATTCATTTTCCGTGATGTTTGTGTTCCAATAAGTCTTGAAAACCTGCACCCTATATCTGAAATTATCGATATAAAGGCGCATTTTTGTCCTCATCTCAGCATGACGTAGATTCGAATCCGGCAAGTGACGATTTAGCATCCTTTTTCTAGACAATTATTTTTTGTCCTTCATTAAGATGCAAATTCCTCCCGTTGCTTGATAAAACTCGGCATCCGATTGAGATGTGTACAAAGACGTCTTTCCATAGAGATAATAAAAGTCCTTTCAGATTTAGTGTGTGGGAAGTACTGAAAAGTCCTGGAGGGTCACAGAGTTTGGTTAGGACGATCCTGGAAAATACTAATTTCTGGAACTTTATGAAAAGTTCAATTTTACACTCTAAATGCACTCTGAGCTTTATGAAAAGTTTAATTTTACACTCTAAATGCAAAAGAACAATTTTGTCCATAACGAGGGAACGGATTTACAAGTTACAAAATTGTTTCGTTAGAGAGGACAAATTTCAATTTTGTTCTATCCTGATGGACAAACTTGTTTCCTGTTTCGTGGACAAGACATTTTTTCCAGCGAGTGGACGTTTAAATCCGTCCCCTTTTTGGCAACAATTTTGTTTCCAAGGAGGGGACAATTTGTTCAAGGAACATTTTGTCCCTTCCAATGACGCAATTTGTCTTTAAAATGACACGTTTTTGTCCATAGATCTCTTGTCTGGGGCTATGCACTGTAAATAAAAGTTGGAATTTTCCAACAAAATTCTGTCCGAATAGTTTGGAAACGCAATTTTCCAAACAGCTGTTGGAAAACAAAATTTCCAGTCCTCTTTTTGGAAAGTTCCGAACAACTTTATGTGCAACGTGTTCATTTTCGCTGTAATTTCGTCGAAAAATCTAAATCAAGAATCTATCTTGAAAGCAGATGATACCAATTTAATACTAGCGTATACCTCTGTTTTAATATTTCTAGTTTGATTTTAATTTGTGGTGGTTTTGCATCATATTTTATATGTTTTACTCGTTTATCGTCTTTGACAGGCATTATTATTGCTGAGCTTAACTTGAACTTGAAATTAAACTTTAACTTTAAATGCTCAGCTGTCAGGAAGCGCAAGGGGAGACCGCCCGGAAGACGGCGTGAAGTGAGGCGCCTGGTGTGAGACGTGGGATGTGAGGTGGACAGGCATGCCAACCAAAATCGCGAAAACATTTTAATTTTAGCGCGCCGCAGGCCAAGGTAGACGCACATTTAGCTCAGCTTCACACGGTTTTAACGTGCGTCTACCTTGTAAAGGGGAGGGAGGGAGGGAGGAGCGAACTGGGCGGCAGCCGCGGCCGTTGGGACCCTAGTATTGTTGAGCGGGGGCCTGACGCGACACTCAGCCAGGCAGGCACTCACTCACTCGGTCCCCCTGCGCCAAGGAAATTGTTTTCTGGTCTGCGCTTGGTTCTCTGTACTTATCGAGAGTAAAAGCTAGCTGACACCTTAAAGTTTCTTATATATTCTTTATGTTTAGTCAAAAATTTATGAATAAGGCTATGTTCTTATTTTATCCCATTAGCTGCATTCTGTTTGGTTGCTTGCAATCTTGCAATTCGGTGGCCTAGTGGCGCAGAGGACATATACGGGGAGGGCAGGACGGCTGGCGGCGGTGGCCCAGTATTGTTTGTCAGGGAAGGGGCCAATCCGGCGTGGTATTGTTAGGCAGGGCAAGGAAGGGGCTTGGCGCGACACTCAGCCAGCCAGCCGGACACTATTCCCCCAGCGCACAAATAATGATTTCTGGTTTTGCTCTTAGTTCTCTTTCCTGCTTATCGAGAGTAAAAGCTAGCTGACACCTTAAAGTTACTTATGTTTTCTTTATATTTAGTTAAAGTAAAGCCTAGGTAGGTGGGTGATTCTCAGAATACGGGCCGTTTAGATTCCGCGGCCCTTCACAACTATGGTTTGAAAAGGTTTTTATACCATCTAGATACTCGAAAGCACTAATACTACCTGTTGCAACACTAAAAACCTAATAATACTGCAACAGTAGGTGACTAGAGCAGTTTAAATGGTCAAAATGTGAACTCCATTACGTTCCTAATGTCTGAGTTCATCCGGACTTTGCCAAATTTCGGACAACTTTAAGGGAATAGTCGTCTAAGGCACATTGCATTTCTGGAGTGACATATCTAGGGAACACAAGGAATGAATTTCGATGTGGAAATATTTTTCGTCAGGAGACGACCAAAGTCGTTCTCACTAACTTTTTCAAAAAGTAACGGAGTTCACAATGCACTGACGTCAAACTGGGCAGAGGTAGAGTAACAATTCTACGCCCACAGTACTACTCTGTAGGGACTTATAATGTTCCCCGAAGCAATCGGCAGAGCTCCTACTTCGTCATCGTCAAAAACTGTCTTCAAATTCGAAAGTTGGCTGGTACGCTTGTGCAGTGTGAATACCGTGTCGCCTCCACACAGGCACGATTGCGTCATATCAAATCCCCCTTTCGATGAAAAGGAAGGTTTTGATGTGCTGCTTCTTTTGTGGCTGAGCGGATCCTTGCATCTGCAACCCCGGATTAGTAATGCTTCAATTAGTACCTTCTGACTTGTGAACTCCGTATCCCCTTTTGTAGGTCTGATCTTTGTTTAATTACTTTTAGTTACAGGTAACGCCTTGTAATGACCTAATGAGGAAATATGTAGTAAGGGGTTAATTTAGAACTGTACATTATGAGGTTGGGCATCTGTGGAGCAGTGTCGGGGCGAAAAACAAGTTATTTATTGCAATGTTCTAGTCATACTAAAACTCATAAAATGGGGATGACTGGATGTAAAATATGAGTACGACACACTAGTGGAGCAAAAAAAAGACTAATTAAAAGGGGCGGGACGCAATATTTGAGTTTTATCATTGATTGAACGTGACCACAATGTGGTCTTTTAACGTTACTAGAAGTACGTGATTTGAACTATCGCCACTTTACACGTATCTTTTTTGAAGGTAAATAAAACCATTGCGACCCAAAAACCTAGCAAATTCGACAAAAAAATAAAAATTTTAGGAACTCCCAAATGGCCCGTATTCTGAGAATTACCCAGATGTATGCTAGGCGCGTCGCAGCGTTACAGTGTTTCGTGAGATATCGCGAAGCCTGTTACGCGACACGTGGTCTGGCGTACATCTACCTTGTTTTAAAAGACGGTACAATTTTGCAAGGAATATTTTGTGACCTCTAATGACTCAATTTGTCGTTTAAGGTACAAAAAAAAGTTCCTTTACATACACGTTTTTGTTTATCGATCCCTTCTGGCTGTGGACAAACACAAACACTTCGTTGCTAGTTAAGGGTACAGAACAAAGTATGGTCACGTGGGACTGAACTTGTTAATTACAATGAAGGGCGGGGTCTTTGCGCGCTTGCTGTGCTGCAGAATGGCGGTGTCTGGCGCGCCCTCAAGAACGGCGTGACTGATGTGCGAGGCCTCATCGGGCTTCGAGAGCGGACCACCGACAAGAATTACATCCTTAAGCTGTTGGTCAAGTACGGGCCGCACCTTCGCCGCCTCGCCTTGACGCTGGGGCCGGGTGCCTCTGACTACGTTGCAAAACTTAGCTCGGGCGCCACCGTCCGTGTCTTTTCCCTCATCAGCCAGATGCCACAGCTAAGGGTAAGTCGTACGCTTCTTTCTTCTTATGTTACTGTTATTCAAATATTGTGACGTCACATTGCACCGAGGGGTCTACAACTCGCCTCAGCCGTGTACTTTTGAGTAAAGATTGTAATGATTATAGCGTGATTATAATATTACAAGAAAGAT
>NW_026267135.1:546464-547711 GCF_000697945.3 Frankliniella occidentalis
GGTGAGTTCCTAGACGCCTCTTTACACCCCTCCTGTACCGTCGACGACTCCTGTAGATGTCGTTACGGCGCAAGTAACGTTTAAACCTACCTCTTAGCTATCGAGCCCCACTGGCCTCAATTCAAGGCCACCATAAATCAAGTAAATTGCTGTACTTGAAACAAGAACACGCTTTTTAGCCCGCCCTTCTGCTTTGAAAAAGCTATCCAGCGGGCTTATGCAAACGACCTCGTGTCTGTCTGTCTGTGTGTCTGTCTGTGTGTCTGTCTGTGTGTCTGTCTGTCTGTTCCACTAGAAGGAGATGTGCTAGAGACTTCAAATTTTCAGGATATCTTAAGGTTCACTCCTAGAAAACGAAACGCCTACGGCAAATCCTGGCAACCAACCCTAAGGCGCTGAAAGAGGGTATCAAAGAAAAGGGGGTAGGTCAAATAAGTCAGAAAAAATATTTTTTTTTATGAGCTCCTAAAGGGTAACTCGTGAAAGTAGAACCCTACGGGCGAAAATTTCGTCCGTTTTGCTCTATCTTTTACCGTTTGGGCGCTAGAGGGAGTTTCTCTCACGAAAGTGGCCCAAAAATAAATTTATTAATTTCCGAAAATATTGACTGGTCTCCTAAGGGGTAACTTGTCAAAGTAGAGCCCTATGGGCAAAAATTTCGTCCGTTTGGCTCTATCTCTAACCGTTTAGGCGCTAGAGGGTCTTGTTTGACGATAATAAGTTAACAATTGCTGTAGTGAACAATTAAATGTAAAAGAAGGCCCAGAACCGCAAAAGAGGTAAGAAACTCCCTCCCCCCACCCCAAAAAACGTTTTCTAAGCAGAAGGGTGGGTTGTAGTCGCGGTATTTCACCGTTACATCCCTTTCTCGTGTCTACGGGGCAAATTTTAAGGGCGACGGGCCGAAGGCGCGTTACATCATTTGATTATGTTCTACAGCAAATCGCGTGACAGAAATGGTCGGGCCGCAGGCCCGACCATCGCCGCCGGCAGGCCAAGCAGGCCCGGCCCCTGCCGAACGGAGTTGCCGGCGCAGCGAAGCGAAGCTGGCAACTTCGTTTGGCGGAAGGGCGGGCCTGCTTGTTTGGGTGTAGCCCAGGTGTTCTCTCGCCAGGTCAAGATGTCGCCAGCTTATCAAAATATTTCATGCAAGCAATAATTCTTTTTCATCCGGTGAGCGACATAGTTTATTCCATATCGCGGCGATAACTCTAGGCACCAAAAGTTAATTTGGTGGAAAGTTGCAC
>NW_026267135.1:547761-548265 GCF_000697945.3 Frankliniella occidentalis
CTCGAAAACAGCGAAAAACATCATTTTTGGGGCTAAATCTCGAGATATCTCGAGTTCCACAGGAAGCAAAAAATTAGGAGTGGTGTATTCGGATACCTGGTAAAAAACTGAACTAGAATTATCAATAAAACGATCGGCACTTTTATAAACAAGGCTCAAATACAGCGAAAAACATCATTTTTTGGGCTAAATCAGAAGATATCTCAAGTTCCACAAGAAGCAAAAAATTAGGAGTGGTATATTTGGATTCCTGGTAAAAAACCGAACTAAAAAAATCAATAAAACGATCGGCACTTTAAAAACATGTCATGAAGACATTTTGGAATGCCTATCACATTTTCAGTTAAGAGAAACCCTTTTCTTGCACTCTGGCTTCTATATAAACAAGTCTTAAAAATGACAAAACAAAACATAATTTTTGGCCCAAAATTTTAGAATATTGAGAACTGATAAGAAATAAGGAAATTGCCGCAGAAGAAGTGCTGTTTCTGGAAACGCTTAACA
>NW_026267135.1:550680-558850 GCF_000697945.3 Frankliniella occidentalis
AACCTCCAGGCGACTCATCATCGCCCGATATCGCCGTGTCACATGGGAGGGTAGGAAACAAAAATCCAATCTTTATAGCTATGGTCGGTTGAATCAGTTTTCAATTCTCTTTCCAATGGTGAAGTCATCTTTGTTTTTATTGCAAAGATTTCTTAGAGTATTATACTTTACCCCCTCTCAAATACGCAGTTTTTGCCTCAAAATTTTAGGTATTTGTATCTCGTAAACCGTTTGAGACACAGAGCAAAGATTTGGAGTGGATTCATACTTCACGAATAACCTTTATTTTCGAGTCAAAACCCAAAATCGGTTACCGGATTCGAAACTTTTGGTAGATTAGGGAAAGAACTAAGCTCACACTTGGTCAGACTTGTCCACGGCATCGCTTCCAGCTCCCCAGATAGTTCTTTTCCTTCATTTACTAGTGATATTTTGACTTTGAAGTTATTTCATACAAAAATGTCACAGATTATACAAAAAATTATAAGGAATTATAAAATTATAGAATGATTATAAATTATAGATAAAGATTATAAAAGATTATGGATTATAGACGTGATTATAAGTGATTATAGGGTCGTGTACTATTGATTATACGAGTTGTAGACCCCTCGCATTGCACACTCTAAATGTCAACACACTAACTCTGAAAGGACTTTTATTGTCCGTAGTAAAACGCGTTTTTGTGCACATCTCAACCGGATACAGACTTGAATCCAGCAAGTTACGAGTGAGCATCCCTTTTCTAGACAATTATTTTTTTTGTCCATCATTAAGATGCAAATTCCTCACTTGTAAGCGACGGGGAAGTCACTTACTAGTTAATAGTTCGTATACACCTTTCCTCAAATAGTCCGAAATAAAGGCGAAATAGATCGAAATAGACCCAAAATGTCGCAATAGCCGATAAAACATAATTCAAAGTAGCCGATAAATAACCGAAATGGCCCGAGAAATACCACGAAGTAGGCCGTATGCTACGAACCCTACACTCTAAATGTACACTCTAAATGTCAAGGGACAATTTTGTCCGTAGATTTGCAACGATTTCGTGCACATCCAGAAAGGATGCAATTTTGTTCCTAAAACTAGACAAATTGTGTGAAACTTCACACAATTTGTCCAATTAAGGGAACAAAATTGCATCCTTTCTGGATGTGCACGAAATCGTTGCAAATCTACGGACAAAATTGTCCCTTTACATTTAGAGTGTAAAAGAACAATTTTGTCAATAACGAGGGAACGGTTACAAGTTACAAAATTGCTCCGTTAGAGAGGACCACAGTAAAAACAATGAATCATTTTTTGAGGAAGAAGGAAAAACTTTGAGGAATCTCTATGATTAAGGAAGAGTTCTCCAAACTCGCCTCAGATTTTGAGGAATCTTCTGAAAATGCGGAAGAATCCCACCTTTTGTGAGGAGACTTCCTCGAAATCTGGGGATTTTTTGTCAAACCAGGGGAGTTCCTCAAAGTTTTCCCTTTACCCTCAAAAAATGAGACATTGTTTCTACCGTCACGGATTTCAATTTTGTAGTACACTCCAAATATCTAAGGACAATTTTTGTAACTAGCACCGGACTTCTGTGTGCATAACTAGCTCAGATACAATATTGTAACTACCAACACACATTTAGTGACTAGCAAGTCACAATATTGTATCTGATTCCAGTTATGCACGCAGAAGTCCGGTGCTAGTTACAAAAATTGTCCTTGACATTTAGAGTGTACACTGCTCATCAACATAAGCAGGCGGATTTTTCAATCTGACGTAGATTCTATGTTTTTTTGAGTAAGGTAGCTGAGAATTGACATGCAGGCGTCCCAATCATTCATCTCGAGGCTCAGGAAGTGCGCAAACCGTTGGCCACCCCTAACGAGCTGTGCACACCCTAAATGTAAAAGAACAATTTTGTCCATTTTACAAGTTAAAAAATTGTTTCGTTAGAGAGGACAAATTCCAATTTTGTTGTATCCTCATGGACAAACTTGTTTCCTGTTTCGTGGACAAGACATTTGTCCCAGCGAGTGAACGTTTGAATCCGTCCCTCTTTTCGCAACAAATTTGTTTCCAAGGGGGGGACAATTTGTTCAAGGAACATTTTGTCCCTTCCAATGACACACTTTGTCTTTAAAATGACACGTTTTTGTCCATAGATCTCTTGTCTGCGGCTATGGACAAACATTTTGTTGCTAGTTTAAGATACAAAAAAAAGGTTCCTTTACATTTAGAGTGCACCCCCTAGAGTGGAGGAGGGTGAAAAAACCGGCCGTAACAACTCCAAAATTGGCACTTCAAGTCCTCGGAAAGACCAGATTTTTCGTGAGTCGACCCACAATTTTGTTCTCATTCGAACGGTGTAAGCAAAATTGCGATCGGACCAACTAACCCCCTTCCACACTCACCCCCCCCCCCTCTCGAAGGGGTGAGTTTTGAGGTTCGTCAAATCGAGCTCTATATCCTCTGGGGAAGTACCCTGTATACAGCCCTTGTGTTTGTTTTCGAATCGGGCAACCTCCGGCCAAACCACCCCCGCAATCACGCAACCCCTTTTTGAATATCGGCCATTTTGGAACCTTAGGGTTAAAGTTTCGGCATGAAACTTTCAGGAATGATCCTTTTTGCCACCTGGAACACATTTTAAAATGACACATTTTTGTCCATAGATCTCTTGTCTGCGGCTATGGACTCACAGATG
The DNA here is from genome assembly GCF_000697945.3 of Frankliniella occidentalis. NCBI lineage: Eukaryota > Metazoa > Arthropoda > Insecta > Thysanoptera > Thripidae > Frankliniella > Frankliniella occidentalis. The sequence goes on from NW_026267135.1 coordinate 553,379, forward strand.
CACTCACAGATGAATCTTGCAATGAACAAAAATTGTCCCCTGAGATTTAGAGTGCGTATGATGTGAATTGTGTGAATTGGGTCACGTTCCTTACAATATGATGTCACACGATGGCACATTCGTCATAACGTGGTATTTCCTTGCATTGCTCTGCCTTCAAGGGCTCAGTGATGGTAGGCGTGACGTACCTACATTATAACGAATGTGACATATTTTGTGTGACACAATGCTTATTATATTGAATGTACAACGTCCACGTCATGATCATGACGCCACAGTATTAAAATTACACTCTCAGCCCGTTATTGACAATTCGTATGCAAAGACGAACTTATATTTACAGCAGTATTACTCACAAAATTTCTTGGTAATATGCATTTTCTTGAAAGATGATGCTCACAATGAGTCATTTTAAGTCCACTAAAAAAAATATTTTAATCCGTTTTACAAGCATGCCTTATTCTCACTAAATCTGCACCTGCTAGATTCCAATCTGCAGCTGGTTGAGGTGTGTACAAAAACAAAAACTCGTCTTTCTATGGACAATAATAGAGCCCCAGTAGGGTAAGCATCACAAGGGACAATTTTGTCCGTAGATTTGGAACCGATTCGTGCACATCCAGAAAGGATGCAGTTTTGTTCCTAAAACTAGACAAATTGTGTGAGACTTTGCACCATGATAGTAGGACCTAAGATGGAGAACCGGCATGGGGCCCCAAACCGCTACGCCACTGCGCGTTTCGACGTGTACACTCTAAATGTAAAGGGACAATTTTGTCCGTAGAAATGGAACCGATTCGTGCACATCCAGAAAGGATGCAATTTTGTTCCTAAAACTAGACAAATTGTGTGAGACTTTGCACAATTTCTAGTACTTCCAGAAAGGATGCAGTTTTGTTCCTAAAACTAGACAAATTGTGTGAGACTTTGCACCATGATAGTAGGACCTAAGATGGAGAACCGGCATGGGGCCCCAAACCGCTACGCCACTGCGCGTTTCGACGTGTACACTCTAAATGTAAAGGGACACTTTTGTCCGTAGATTTGGAACCGATTCGTGCACATCCAGAAAGGATGCAGTTTTGTTCCTAAAACTAGACGAATTGTGTGAGACTTTACACAATTTTGTCCATTTAAGCAACAAAATTGCATCCTTTCTAGATGTGCACGAATCGGTTCCAAATCTACGGACAAAATTGTCCCGTTACATTTAGAGTGTAACTCCCGTTCAAGAGAACTTACACACAAAAGAAAAACTGGTTTAGAATCTAGGATGTCTCCTGATTTGCCGCATATAAAAACAATTGTCGAACAACAGTCTGGAAGTGGAGGTATGGAAGCTCAAAGTTACGCCGCCGCTGTCGCGGACGTGGCGCCTCTGAGCGCCACCGCCTGCTGGCAAGATCTTACAAGGGAACCTTTTCAGGTGTAAATCTCCGATTTCGTTGGTACTCGGAAAATTTAAAGGTTATTATAATAGAAGTCGGATGGCACTTGAAATTCTTCCTAAACTTAACATTTACTAGGGGTTTACTTAAGCCTGACACTGTTTTTTGCTTCAAATATCTCTCTACCGCTTTAACGGTTCAAAATAGAGCAAAACGGTCAAAATATTGGCCCACAGGGCACTACTTTGACGAGTTACCCCTTAGAACACTGCTTCACATTTTTTTAAAAAAATATTTTTTTCTAACACCTTACTCCTACCTTATATAGGGGAAAACTAAATGTCAGGTTTAGGAAAAATTTCAAGTGCCATCCGATTTCTACATAAATAACCTTCAAATTTTCCAAGTTTAAACGAAATCGAAATCGAAAGAGATTTACACCTGAAAAGGTTCCCTTGTTAGCCATGCGGAAGTTTTTTTCTTCTTCTTTCCACTCCGAGTACGTTAAATATTGATATCAAAAGGAGTTTGACATAAAATATGCCCCCTATAGTGCAGCATTTTCATTATTTGAGAAATGAAAACAACGAGAATACGCCCGGATAGAGAAGAAGAAAGAAAACACTGCCGGAACGGCTAAGATCTTGCCAGCAGGCGGTGACGCTCAGAGGCGCCGCCTCCGCGACAGCGGCGGCGTAACTTTGGGCTTCCATATCTCCACTTCCAGACTGTTGTTCGACAATTATTTTTATGTGCGGCAAATCAGCAGACATTCTAGATTCTACAACAGTTTTCCTTTTGTGTGTAAGTTCTCTTGAACGGGAGTTACACGTCGCTACGCGCAGTGGCGTAGCTGATCGGGGCCCCAAGCCGGTTCTCCATCTTAGGTCCTACTATCATGTTTACACAATTTTGTCCAATTTAAGGCACAAAATTGCATCCTTTCTAGATGTGCACGAATCGGTTCCATTTCTATGGACTAAATTGTCCTTTTACATTTAGAGTGTGCACCTCTGCTTGCTCGGTCTAGCGCTCGTCCAAAGCGAGGGCGATCACCACGTCGCCGCTCACCCGCCCAAAAACTGCCTGGTCTCGCAAGGGAACTCATAAGAAGGGTTAGTCCCCTATTGTGTTCCGCCTTGGGAGTTTTGTAAGGTCAGTGTCAGAAAAGACGGACGAGAACAACTAACAAGGCGGTGAATATCAGAACAAAGAGTCGTAACTACTCTCGTTCTAGGAAGCAATAACGTATTTAATTAGTAGCAATAATTTTGGTTCGGATTTTCGGATTCGGATCGTTTATTTGTTAACACGGAGTGTTAACGTTTTTAGCGGGTTTACACGCAGAGCTACAGGGGCTCAAAGTCGTTCAAAGGGTTATGAAGTTCGGGTTTCGGAGTTAATCAGCCCCCCCCCCAGCCAAGATGGGTCCAGCTGCAGGGTTGGTATCACACTAAATGTAAAGGGACAATTTTGTCCACAGATTTGAAACCGATTCGTGTACATCTAGAAAGGATGCAAATTTGTGCCTTAAATTGGACAAAATTGTGTTAAGTCTCACACAGTTTGTCTAGTTTTAGGAACAAAATTGCATCCCTTCTGGATGTGCACAAATCGGTTCCAAATCTACGGACAAAATTGTCCCTTTACATTTAGAGTGAGAACTGTATCACGAGAGTACAAGAACTCAACTTTTTCCGAACGAAAAGTTGGCGCGAAACGCGAACAGTTGGTGTAGAGGCGGGAACAAACATCGTTCTCTTGTGTAAATATTTTTGCGAATAAACTCCGTTCCTGCTCTAGTTTCCATTCTGTACTGCAGAATTGAAAATCCCGAAAATGCCCTTTTTAAAATAGAGGACTATTAACGTCCTATACGATCGGAACAAGTTTTGGGTGCCCTGTCGGGCAGGAGGGCTGTTTTAGTCTTTCTTCAGAACTAAACTCCGATGCCATTATCTGTAACTATTACTAATTATTACATCCACGCCTCGGATGTGGGTCGCTCCGGTGCTTTGGAGTCAGTGGGAGTGCCAGTGGGAGAGCAGGCCGAATGTCCGACACTTAGGCAACACGTCAAACACCCTCATAGACTCTAAATGTAGAAGGAATATTTTGTCCATAGAAATTGAACCGATTCGTGCACATTCAGAAGGGATGCAATTTTGTTCCTAAATCTAAACAAATTGTGTGAGGCTTTACACAATTTTGTCCATTTTAAGGAACAATATTGCATCCTTTCTGTCTGGATGTGCACGAATCGGTTCAATTTCTATGGACAAAATATTCCTTCTACATTTAGAGTGTATTTTTTCCCAACTTAATGAAATTTGAGGAGAAACGGCCGTGTTCGATCGGTCGAAGTTAACTTCATACCCAATGTTTTTTGCAGCGCCTGGTTATATCTGATGAGACGCTGCGCATGGACATGTACAGTGGTGACTTCAGACAGGGCTTGCCACAGCTCCGCCACGTGGGCTTTTGCGGCTTTCCTGAACAACCGTGGACGAGTGATCAAGAGAATGTCATGATACTAGATATTTTGAAGAACAGAAAGGAATTCCTGAAAACGATCGACCTGGTGTGGACGAACCACGGCGAAGAGGTGAACAGCATGTTTCCTGGTAAATATTATACTCTCTGCAAAGAATCACACTCGCAATATAAAGGAATAATTTTGTTCATTGAACTGGAACACGCACTAAAAGTGAAGGAGTTGCCAAATACGATGCAAATAGAGCGATATTGTGAAGCCAATTTGACGACTCTTGTGGGAGCGAAATTAATTACATCGCTCGTTTGAAGTAACTTTTCGCGACATTTTTGGTTACGAATAAGTCTCATTTTGAGTCATTTCGCAAAAATTGCTCTAGCAGAGCGATAAAGCCTATACGTCGCTCTATTTGGCTGAGCCGCCAAGCAATAAAAATAAAGAATCTGAATAAGAATAAGAGGCGAAGCCTTACAGTCGAGTGGAGTAGCCCCCAGGAGTTTGGGAGATCACGGCCCAACTTATGGGGATCCAACCTTCCCAATCGTAAAGTTTATAGGGTTGATGTGAGTCAGAGAAATGTTGTTCTGATCAGAGCACTACAAAACTGGCTGCGAAACTAATTTTCGAGCAATTATTACCGTTTGAAAGATAACTGAGGTCAAAGTTAAAATGAGCGCTTGCTTCTAAAACGCCTCACGTTGCAGTCTGTGCGTTGGCAAGCCTGCGCATGAGAACGGCATGGTAGATCTTAGGTATATTTCGTACGCACGAGAAGCGGCGTCGAGTAAATGGGCAAAATGGGGACAAAAAAAAAACAAAGGACGAAAGAAGTTGAAAATTACTTCCCCATGGTAATTAATTGCCAACATAACAAAATCACAAAACAACAGAAACGCATATCGCTTTCGCGACCAGGGATCAGCCTCTTTGTCTATAACAATGCCTTGTAGGGAAAGAAAGGTCACTCTACGTTTTACAGTGCGTTCTGCGATCGTTTTTCACTCTGAACAAGCAGGCCCGCCCTTCCGCAATACGAAGTTACCAGCTTCACTTCGCTCCGCCGGCAACGCCGTTTAGCAGGGCACTCACGGAAAAAAAGAATTTGCTCCCACAACTAACGATTTTGTTTACATAGACATAACAAATAATTTTTAGTTGCAGGAACAAAGAAATTGCTATGGGAACCAAAATTCTGCTGCCACAACTAACGCGTCGCTATGGTCGGCTATGGTAACAAATGCAACTGTTCTGGTTACTAAACGAGGATTTTTTCTTACAACAAACGCATTTGTTACCATAGCGACGCGTTAGTTGTGACAGCAGAATTTTGCTTCCCAGAGCAAATTCTTTGCTCCTGCAACTAAAATTGTTTGTTATGTCCATGTTAACTAAATCGTTAGTTGTGAGAGCAAATTCTTTTTTTCCCTGCTGGTAAAACAAGTGTTTAATGTTAAACGCCAATTGGTGTTTATAAGTTCATTTGTGCATTTTCTCAACACAGTGTGGTGTTTAACTAGGTTAAACGTCAATTGGTGTTTAAACTTTAAAAACTTCCTAAAAGTATAGCAGCTGCATGCCATATGGTTCCTA
>NW_026267135.1:558900-559366 GCF_000697945.3 Frankliniella occidentalis
CAGGGCACTGGTAAAACAAGTGTTTAATGTTAAACGCCAATTGGTGTTTAAGTTCATTTGTGCATTTTCTCAACACATTGTGGTGTTTAACTAGGTTAAACGTCAATTGGTGTTTAAACTTTAAAAACTTCTTAAAAGTATAGCAGCTGCATGCCATATGGTTCCAACAGGTGCGGTATAAGGAGGGGACGACAGGGGGGGGGGGGCGATTCACTGTGGGTTACCTTCATACAGGGGTTTTGTAGCACAAATCGCCTCCCTTTCAGGCGGCTCACTAGGGACGATTGGGGGGGGGGGGGAATCGCCCCCCCCCCCTACCGCGCCTGGGTTCCAATAGGTGTTTGCTCATGTGTGCAGAATCTAAACGTTTGCAAAACGTTTAAAATGTGCACACCACGCAAGTGTGGAACTTAAGCTAAACATCAGGGCCTATGTTTATTAGCCTGTTTGGCTGCTCTACTAGAAG
>NW_026267135.1:559716-562356 GCF_000697945.3 Frankliniella occidentalis
TTGCAACGATTTCGTGCACATCCAGAAAGGATGCAACTTTGTTCCTAAAACTAGACAAGTTGTGTGAAACTTCACACAATTTGTCCAATTAAGGGAACAAAATTGCATCCTTTCTGGATGTGCACGAAATCGTTGCAAATCTACGGACAAAATTGTCCCTTGACATTTAGAGTGTAGCACGCGTAATTGATGACGGCAAACTAGTTGTAAAACAAATCTTAGGACTGCCCAACATAATTCTACCAGTGAGGCTCACAAACCATCAAACATACCAAATTAGTAATACACGAAACTTCGACAACTTGTGCTCTGTGCATGCGTCAAAGAAAATCGGATTTTCCCCCAGAAATAACCGGAAACTTAGCGGGAAATTGTTTCCTGTGACTCTGAACACTGAAATGAGTCGCAATTCCTCACAGTTGGGTTTCGGGTGTACTGAAAAACGGATGTGGGTGAGAGACTTAACTTACACTGTAAAAAGCTTACGAACTAAATACTTTGCAACGTTACGAACAATTTTCGTTCTTTGCATTGCAAAGAAATTGTTCGTATTGGAAAGCGATTGTTTGGTAAGACTAGACAGGGTCTTACGAACAATCGGTTTGCATTACGAACTATTTGTTCGTAAGCTGACGAACAATTAGGTCGTAACACAACGCTTCAAAATCCATCGTAAGCTACGAACGTTTTAGTTTGCATTACGAACCAATTGTTCGTAAGCAATTTACAGTGAACATGCTCGTGGTATATGTGTCCAACTAACTCTATAGTGCACACTCTTAGGTGCTGTACTGAAAATTTGAATACCCTAAAGTGTTGTACATTAACTTACATACACAGTAAGGTGGATTAAAAATTTGGGATTCTGAAAGCCTATTTAGAAAATCTTACTGAAAGAAATACCGTCCAATGGTCTAATATGGACCATCCAAGGTAATTTGGACCACCTTCGTTTGGCTGTTCTTTAACAACACAGTGCAAATATAAAGCAGTCTATTTCTTGGCCGCCATTTTGCTGATTAAGGAGGACACATTTACGTATCAAAATATGCCCCATGGCAGGCGCAATGAGACAGGCCAAATTATCATTCGTGGCCCGTATTAGACCATTTGACGGCGACTAATGAAAATAACTTCATGGCATTTTTGTATGAAATTTAAAATTACTTCAATATTGTGTTGTAAAGTATTACTTCAGTGTGATAAAGCTTCACAAGACGGTATAAAAAGATTAATAAGTATCATTACAAATATGTAGTGAAGCTATGTTTAGAAAATGTTATGAAAATGAGAATGTAATGAAATATTTTTAACAGTGGCAGGCTGCAAGTTCCAATTTTGCCTGCCAGCTACGCTATTGTTGATATGGACGTCCGGGTCCGGTGTGACTTACTAGATGATGTGGTCCGCCACTTTCTTTTGAAGCAGCAAACATTTTTCACTCAGGTCCGTGGTTAATTCGTGAAAGCACTTCTCGGTGCGCCTCTCCCGCCTAAAACTTTTAGGTTATGTAGAAGTCTTCGATTTTAAATAAACGCGTATTTAAGGGAATTATGGCGGCAAACTAAGGGAGGGTGGGGCTACTTGAGCCAGGGGGATGAGCCACCACCCGTATCTCCCCCACCAAGCCCTACCTTCAAAATCAAAAAAACATTCTGTTGAAGAGCATCACCATGCAAACTTTTTCAGGAAGGCTCATAGCGCTATTGTTGTCATCGTGTAAATGGTGGCGCAGTGAATTTTGAAGGCACAACTTTGAAGGAAATTGAGTGAAAGCAATGAGCAGTAATTTTTTTTGTTGTCCGGCGTACTTTTTAATTTAGCCTGGAGCTCTTTTCACTGTTGGATTTTAGTGACATTCAGGAGTATTTTCCAGTGTCGATTTATTTTTTGAACAGTGCTCTGTACCTCCTAGAGTCGCCCGATTAAGAAAGTTACCTATGGGGCACTATGAGCCAGTTTTTGTGGAGTTCCATGAGCCATGACTTTTCTTGATACTTTTCAACAAAAAAGTTAGAGGAACTTCCTTTTTCAGTTTTATTTAAATTTTAGACTATTGGATGTAACCTTGATGACCTTTCGTAAGTTTCGCCATCTTGTTTAAAGGAGACTTGGGTAGGTGGAAATTCCCAATTCGGCTCAAACTCGGTATATATTTGATTCTTATCCTTCCACGTCAAATTTTGTGTTGCACTTCATATTTCGAAATTCCACCCTAAAGAAGAGGGGTCTCCCACTTTGATACTCGTGTGTACGAAAAAATAATCTTGCCTACTATTCTATACTTACGCTTCAATACTCGTGCACGCGCAATTACTCGCGCCTTTCAGCCAATTCTCGTAATTACTCGTTCAGAAACTCGTCGATTGATTGAACCAAGTGTGTAACGATTGTCGTGAGAGACCCTCCCCGCTGCGAAGTTACCCGCACCTGCGCGCCAATACTCGCTCTAACTCGGCCCCTACGTACTCAACAGAGCTCTGCAAAATCGCCGTAACCGACCGACCGAGGCGACCGGCAGGCGGTCAGCTCTAGCTCTGGCCCTGCACCGACCGTGTCTCGGTCAGCGCCGACCGTTTGCAGGTGAGAGGTGAGGAGGGGAGACAGATACGGAGCCCACCTCTCACCTGCAAACGGTCG
>NW_026267135.1:562406-565760 GCF_000697945.3 Frankliniella occidentalis
CAAAACGTTTAAAATGTGCACACCACGCAAGTGTGGAACTTAAGCTAAACATCAGGGCCTATGTTTATTAGCCTGTTTGGCTGCTCTACTAGAAGGAGATGTGCTCGAGCTCGAGACTTGAAATTTGCAGGGTATCTTAAGTCTCGAGCACATCTCCTTCGAGTAGAAGAGCAAGACAAACAAAGGTCGTTTGCATTAGCTCGCTGGTCTGCTTTTTCAAAGCAGAATGGCGGGTTTAAAATAGTCGGTAGGTTTACGACAAAGTTATCCTTCGCAAGTTGTAAAATTACAATTTCTAATCGTAAAAATACGCAGTGCGTATCGACTCAGGATGCATTGACCAGTAGCCGTTTTTATGCTCTTTCAAATTTTACGCCGCTCCCTCCTCCCCCCCACCAAAAACAATGTTGTTTTTTTTGCGCAGGCTATTGACCAGTAAAAAGAGTACTCTCGTAAATGTACAAATATTAGTTCCGCCGCGCTACCGCGAACATGACCATCTGGAACAGGGGTCTCAAACTCGCTGCTCCCCGAGCCAGCCGCGGCTCGCCCGGCCGGGGGACGCGGCTCTCCACTGTAAAAAATCTCCACGGAATTTTCTACAGGATTGACAAGAATTTTGTTGCCACTCTGTCAATTCAAATGTGTATGGTACACATTAAATAAAGTGTACATGGCATGTATGCTTTAATTGACTGAGCGATAGCGAAGCCTATTACTCCAGTGATGATCAAAAAGTTTCGTGTCTGTGTGTTTGTCTGTACGCACGATAAATCGAGAACGGTTTGAGCTAGGAGGCTCAAATTATTTATTGTAGTTTTGTATCATAAAGAGCAAGAACTGTATTGATTTTGAGCCCTCTAGCTCAAAAATTGACGAGTTTAAAAAATCAAAAACAAAAAGCGGAAAAAACTTATTTTGAAAAATATTCCTTTCTACATCTTTTTTAGAAGGAACTCGTGAAAGAAGAAGCCTGTGGCCCAAAATTTTGTCCGTTTTGCTCTATCTCTAGCCGTTTGGGCGCCAGAGGGCCTTCTCCACGCGAAAATTACCCCAAAATATTTTATTGTTTTTTCTCAGATTTTAGATATTTTATGGTTTCCGGTGGAGTAACTCGTCAAAGTCAAACCCCGAGGCACAAAATTTGTGACTTTTGAGCCGGAAGGCGTATTTACGACCGTTCCTTTTGCCCGACTCCGGTGCCAGCGCTGCAGGCCAAGGTAGATGTATGCCAGGCGCGTCGCAGCGTAACAGTGTTTCGTGAGATATCGCGAAGCTTGTTACGCGAGACGTGGTCTGGCGTACATCTACCTAGTTAATGTGTTCTTGGCTATGTATATATACATAATGTGTACTTGGCTATGTATATATACATAGTTAAGTACACATTAACTAGGTAGATGTAAGCCAGATGTCATATGTGTCACATTTATAAATGTGTACATGCCCATGTACACATCTTTTAAAGTGTAGGGGAGAGTGGGGCACCTGGAGACAGGGGCACCTGGAGACAGTCGTGGTATCTCGAAATGTTTGAATTTTCGCGCCGTCGCATCCTGACAGGAAGATGGCAAACGGTCCGTAAACCACTTTCAGAAAGGACGGTGGTTGTCATCGAAGCGGTTGTGGAGTCCTTGGCTGTCAAAGTTTATGTCTCCCCAAAACACGTAAAAGTAAAAATTTGATTTTTTCTTTAAAGCTTCATATTGGTCAATAAGAATTGTCCTAAAAATTAGATAAAAATATCAATGGATTCTGTGATTTGTGAGCTTTCAAATGGCTCAAAAACATGTTGAGTCAGATCACAGGGGTTGTGATACCCAGCGTCATAACTTCGATGTGTCTCGTGGGGCACGTAGAGACAATTTTTGTGGGGCACCTGGAGACACCTTAATTTATGTCCGAATGTTATTAAAATCACGTGATTATCAAAAACTAATGCCAAAAAAATGTATACAGAAATGGTCCGCAACTACAAACCTATGACAGACAGGGGTAAATTTGGAGAGGGAAACATGAAGGCAGCCATAGGAGCAGTAAAGGGAGGCCTTTCATTGAGAATTGAAATTTTAAAATTTTATGTTGACTTTAATTTAAGTATGTAACAAGATGTTAAATTTAGATGTGCTAAACCTATTAGCAGGTGATATTTTTACTTTTATTTTATGTTGACTTTACTGTGAGTAGCATACCTAACAAAATGTTACCTGTAATTACCAAGGCAGAACTGGGCCATTCTTTTAGTGTTATGGGGGAGGAAGGGGAGGGGGTGGCACATGCTATTTTGGCAATAAAATGCACTATTTTTAGCTGCTAGAGTAAAATTTGATGGCTGTCTCCAAGTGCCCCACGGCTGTCTCCAGGTGCCCCAGGGGCAGGGTTGTTAACGATACAAAAAAAATGTATCGCGATACGTTACGATAACATTCACTCCGAGTTATCGTATCGCGATACTATAAACCTCTGATCAAAAATGTAACGCGTTACGTTACGGTATATCGTCGTAACGTCGTTACGATACGGTCTCAAACAGAAAGAGAGCTTTGAAACAAGAACATTGATGGTATTGCGCTATCCAGTCAACACAATGTCTAATTTTTGGGAGGAAAATGGAAAAAATCTGAGGAATTCCCATATTTGAAGGCATTCTCTTTAGATTTCGAGGAAGTATCCTCAGACGGAGCCGAGGAACTTGCCAAATTTTTAGAAAAGATCTTAAAATCTGAGAAGTTTCTTCTCAGATGTGGTCGAGTTCGTCAAAGTTTTCCCTTTTTCCTTGTGATTTCCTGTCCGACTGTAAAATCGCTTGTATCGTATCGACGTTACGACGTTACGTGTCCTCCATATCGTATCGCGTTACGATACACCGTCGGCCGAAAAAGTAACGCGTTACGATATCGATACAAAAATCGTATCGATATCGTCGTATCGTCGTTACACGATAAAATATCGTTAATAACCCTGCCCAGGGGTGGGGCACCTGGAGACATAGTGCATCCTGCACTCAACACACCACCATACCTAAACCGTTCAAAATTTTCCAACAAACAAAACTGATCCAGTTACTTCAAAGTTAGGGCTTTCACCTCGTCTCTTAAACGCGATTCTAACTTTAAAATCCACTGAGTAGTGGATGAAAATAGGCGAAATGTCTCCAGGTGCCCCACTCTCCCCTACATACAACCGTTAGTATACATGCCATGTACACATTAATTAAAGCATACATGCCAGAGATCGGACTTTCGGGCTATTTCGGCTCGCTGCACCGGCTGACCCCTCTGCCGGCAGGCGGCTGTAGGCGGCCGTGTCAACAGCCAGCCGCCTGCCGGCTAGCTGTCCGGGCGACCGCCGCCG
>NW_026267135.1:573960-576174 GCF_000697945.3 Frankliniella occidentalis
CGACCGTTTGCAGGTGAGAGGTGAGGAGGGGAGACAGATACGGAGCCCACCTCTCACCTGCAAACGGTCGGCGCTGACCGAGACACGGTCGGTGCAGGGCCAGAGCTGACCGCCTGCCGGTCGCCTCGGTCGGTCGGTTACGGCGATTTTGCAGATTTTGCTTGCCCGTATCTCAATCACGAAATACTCACCAATACTCGTCGAAACGGATGCGTACTCGCGCATACTCGCCCGAAGTCGCTAACTCAAAATACTAATGTACCAGAACTGTGGGAGTGGGGGACCCCTCGTAGCTTTCGGCTTTAGGCTCTAAGCAAGGCAGTAGGCGTTGCTGATCAGTGAAGTTGGACTTCGCAAATTGTCTAAGCATATTTTGTTATATTACCAAAAAAACATTTTGTATTATTCTCTAAATAACATTTTGTAATCCCAGATTTTTACACTTTTTACATAACCTTAAAAAAATCTTTACAATTTTTAGATGTCGCTGCCCTGATGAAGCAGTTGGAATCTACTCTTGGGCCGGTTATCAGAAACGTCTGCCCAAAACTAAGGACCTTCACAGTTGGAGAGTTCAATTCGTCGGATTCCATCGTTATGAAAACATAATTTACTACTACGAATCAAGAGTTACATCTTTAGCACTGTGTATTTAGCTACGTTGTCATAATCAATGTGAATTTTGTTTTATTTGTATATATGCTAAATACAGAGTAGAGTGAATTTTCGTTGAAGTATTAACTTTAGTCTGCTAATTAAAGTGCAGAACTGTTTTGATGTTACACAAAAGCGACGTCTGTGTTTTCCAAAGCTGCCATGCATCTCCTTCTAAGAGAAATGCATGGGAACGTCTTCACTGGTAAACTAGGCCTAAGTGGTAACTTTTCAAATTGAATATTGTACAACTACATAATTTTACACTTGTAAATGTTAAACTCGTTACGTGTGCACCTGCAAGTTTAACTCATCAGCGTCAACATGAAGTATTGCTATAATATGGAGTACGTACTAAGTACGTCGAAAAGTGCGCCGCGCTGGCTGGCGAAGCTATCCTCTGAAGCCAGTGTGCGGAGGAATCTCACGAGGTAAGTTTTTGGCAGCCTATGGTCTACTGCAACCAATGATGCCCTTGTTTTGAGTGTAGCTACAAGAATAAGAATTTGAAGTTAAGACTTATGATCCAGAGGTCCCTTTCGTAGAAACACGACCCTCACTCTGTCTATCAGTCTGTCCAAGACGCTCGAGCTGTGGCAGTGGCACTTGCCGGGCCCTGCCGTCGCAGCCAGTCGCCGCTTTTGTGCATACTCTTGTTTTCAGTGAAATTTTCCCTCCCGTTCGGAATGCTGCCTACTTTCTTGCCTAAAAAGTCAGTAAAAATCGGGATGTTAGTCATTGAAAAGTCAGTAAAATTAAAAATCCAGAACCTGTGACAACCCTGATGGACAGTCTAGAGGGGGGCAGGCCCGAGTTAACAGTGGTACCAACAGAATGTAGCAAATTGGTGGCTGCCCGTCCTCCAATGAATTTTCCCCTCTATTTAACTACAAATCTTGCGTTGAACGTCCCGAAAAGTAGCTGCCCGTTTTCGAATACATTTCCTCCAATGAATTTTCCCTTCTATTGACCTATTACCAATTTCCCCATCCCCATCTTCTGGGATATTAGTAATAGTTAAATAGAAGGGAAATTCATTCGAGGGAATTAATTCGAAAACGGGCAGCTATAGAGCAGCTACTTTTCGGGACGTCCAAAGCAAGATTTATAGTTAAATAGAATGGAAAATTCATTGGAGGACGGGCAGCCACCAACTTCCTACATTCTGTTGGTACCACTGTTAACCTGCGCCTGCGCCCCTCTGGACTGCCCATTGCTGATGGCAACCGCGCGCCCGTCCGCCCGAGGGCCTCACCGGTACGTAGCCTCGCAGGAGACGGCACTCGGTCTCCTTTTTGGGCAGGGCCACGCCGAGCAGAAGGCATTTTTGGAGAGGCGAGGAAACTGTGATCCAAGCAACGGTACACACTAAATGTCAAGGAACAATTTTGTCCATGGTCAACGTACAATTTTGTCTCCAGACTGGATGCGTTCTTACGCGCATCTTTCAAGATGCAATTTTGTCCAAAAACAACGTACAAAATTTGTACTTTTCTGTTGAGGACAATATTGCATCTTAAAGAGGACAAATTTGTCACTTTTAATAAGTACAAATATAGA
>NW_026267135.1:580234-581522 GCF_000697945.3 Frankliniella occidentalis
ATCCAGCCGCCAGGCACGGAGACCACTGCGCCACAGCGGCGACTAGGAGGGGGGAGGTGGAACGCGCCACTTCGGCAAATCTGGCTTCTGAGAGGCGGGTTGATCGTGATGATCGACTCATTTCGGTTTTAGCAACCAACTTCTCTGTGCAAGCTGACTTAGTTGTAGGAATCAGCCATGGTCTACCAAGCGAGTTGTACTAGGACGAGCTGCTCAACTGTTAGTCAGAATCAACATGCCCGATACAAGCAACCAAGTTGCACTCAACGAAGCGGTTCTGGTCGCTACGGCAAACCCTTTTTTTCCGTGAGGTTGCCGTCGAGAGGTCGTCGCCGTCAGGGTCCGCAAGTCCTCCGGACTTAGAGTCCTAGTCTGCTGGCCCGGCTGAGTCGGCCGGTCCGGCCGGCCCTGACGACCAGGACCCCGGGGTTGCCGTCGAAGGGTTCGCTCGCCCCCAAGGACATGGACATGCGGGCGTCGCCGTATAGGTTCGCACGTCCTCCATACAGCGTCGTGGCCTTTTGGCCTGGCCGGCCCGGACGGCCCCGAGGTTGCCGTCGAAGGGTTCACTCGAGCCCCAAGGACATGGACGCAAGGGCGTCGCCGCCGAGGTTCGCACGTCCTTCAGTCAGCGTCCTGGCCTCCCGGTGCGGGTGGCCACGAGGTTGCCGTTGCTGTCTTGCGCCAGGAGGTACGACGTGGGCATCGCCGAGCAGATGGGGATGGTGGCGGAACGGGGGGCGTTGTGTACCAGACTGCTCCTGTCCTGTGTGTGGCGTTGTGGGTGTCCTTGACAGATTTAGTGGGGAAGAAGGGTACGCAAGTGTACAGTAGACTCCAAAAAACCGATGTGTTTCATATCACCATTGGCTTATTAGAGTGTACTGGACTCATGCTGCCTCTAAGTCCGTCGTAATGTCCGTGTGGTAGTCCTTATCTTTGGGCGGTCCTGCGAATGGCAGCTGCGGCTGGAGCCCCTCACGGCAGCCTGGTAGGCAGGCCCGCACCACACGCCTTTTGAAGTGGCGGCCCACCCCTGCGGCCTGAAGCGTTCGTATTGTATGGGGAATGCCTGCTTACCATTATAACAGACTGCCAGACAAATTATATATTGCCCCAGGGACAATTTTGTCCAGCGCCAATGCACATTCTCCATCATTTTCTGCATTATTAAACCGTTCCCAGTACTAGGGACAATTTTGTCCACTAAAAATGCACTTTGTTTTTGCGTCTAGATCCAGATGCAATTTTGTCCATCTATGAATGCACAATTTAATTGCATCTAGGG
>NW_026267135.1:581572-583255 GCF_000697945.3 Frankliniella occidentalis
TCGAGGGTAGGGGGATGCAAAAAATCAAAATGGCGGTAGGGGGACAGGTCCCCATCAAGATGGCGGACAGTGACAGGTCCCCATCTATACTACTATTACCGGTATTTCCTCCTGATGGATCCATTTTCCACACTTCACTTCTTCCTGCCTTTTGATTCACCGTTCAATTTTCGGTTTGGATTCAATGAGCGCGCACAGCTAAACATTTGACGGTAGCGACAGTGGTTATTATGTAGTAAAGGTTGCCAACTAAACAGAGCGGAATCATTTCTTTGGAGGGATCGTATTTGAATTCAGATGACAAAACCCGTCATTGAGACACTTCAAATTGAGATTCAAGCCATTTTTGATGGTGTACTGCTGGAATTACAGGTTTGGGGAGCAAATAATGACCCGATCGCCCGGCCACCCTACCTGGCAGCCCTGCGCGCTGGCAGATAGGGCTGCCATGCTGTCCACAACAGCGCAAATATAAATTAAACTGATTAAACTTTCCAGTTGTCACATTTTAAGTCTTTTCTTAGCTGAATTATGCGCTAGCATGTCGGCTCTGTTGGTTTCTTGCCTTTTTCAACAAATTTAACAGCGCGAAATGAGACAAGTGGGGATTATCACCCCTAATGGCAGCCCTGGCCACTTTCCACTTTCCACTTGTCGGTCACTGGATATACCCCAAGCAGGCCCGGCCCCTGCCGTACGAAGTTGCCGGCGGAGCGAAGCGGAGCTGGCAACTTCGTTTGGCGGAAGGGTGGGCCTGCTTGTTAACCTTTGCTGGAGCTCTTTCTTTCGTGGCCCATCTGGAGTTTTGGGCAGGCGGTGAACTTGCCTATCGACGGATTGATGTTGGCATGCTCCTAAAATTGTGAGAAAGATCTCACCCGTGATAAAATGGTCCTGTGCACAACACGTGCACAACGCGTGCACAACGCGTGCAAACTGCGTGCACAACGCGTGCAAACTGCGTGCAAACCACGTGCACACTTGTGCACAACGCGTGCACACTTGTGCACAACGCGTGCACATCGCGTGCAAACCGCGTGCATACCACGTGCAAACCGCGTGCACAACGCGTGCATACACATTCTGTGCACATCGAGCTTGCGCACAAGGTGGGTTCCCCTGTCGCACCTGAAGATGTGCGCATCGTGTGCACAACGCGCGCACACCGCGCGCACACACATTGAGATTGCGCACAAGATAGCTGGAGATGTGCACATAGTGTGCGCATCGCGTGCACCAGGCGTGCACGACGCGCCCGCACCGTAGGTCTCTGCACGCCGCCTGGTGGGTATGCCATACATGCTATGCAACGCACCGGTGTGTAGAGGTTGCCTATCGTAGCTGTGCCAAGCGCGCAGGCACCTCGTAGCCCGCCCGGCCCGGCCAGAGCGTTGGATTTGAAATATCGCGGGCCCGAACGCGGCCGGCGGCCGGCGACATTTTGTTCTTCCTACTTACATCCGCGGATGGGTTTGTTTATGTTGTGTCTTATTTTTGTTTGACTCTCAGTTATTTTCTCACTTGAGGCAAACATGTGTCAGTTTCGTAAGTACACATATAGTTTTACCTATCAATTGGTTTCGTGGTGATGTTTGCTACCCGCAGAGAAAGTGGGGCGGGACCGACACGTCCACAGTAAATCCGTCCACAGAATTTGCGCGATGAGAAAACACGTCCACAAGT
>NW_026267135.1:583305-584073 GCF_000697945.3 Frankliniella occidentalis
GTCCGTCGTCCGTGTAAGAGGAAGGAGATGAGCTAGAGCTGCCGGCAGGCCAAGCAGGCCCGTCCCCTGCCGAACGGAGTTGCCGGCGCAGCCAAGTGGAGCTGGCAACTCCGTTTGGCGGAAGGGTGGGCCTGCTTGTTGTGTACTAAAACAGATGTTGAAGGTGGAAGTTTTCATTCGTCTATATGTTTCAAAGGTAAACTCGACACGTGAAACCTACAGAGTTCTTTAGGAAATCCCAAAAAGGACTTTTCACGAGTGTTTCTTCGTGAAATCCCAGGATTTTTCTAACAGTGTATGTACACATGTTTCAACGTGTACATGCCCATGTACACATCTTTTAAAGTGTATATGCCACGTTTACTAACGGTTGTATGCACACTTTAAAAGATGTGTACATGTACACATTATTTAAAGCATAACTGCCATGTCACTCTAAATGTCAAGGGACAATTTTGTCCGTAGATTTGCAACGATTTCGTGCACATCCAGAAAGGATGCAATTTTGTTTCCTTAATTGGACAAATTGTGTGAAGTTTCACACAATTTGTCTAGTTTTAGGAACAAATTTGCATCCTTTCTGGATGTGCACGAAATCGTTGCAAATCTACGGACAAAATTATCCCTTTACATTTAGAGTGTATACGCTTTATTTAAAGTGTGCAATGTACACATACGTAGGGCCCCGTGCGTTAACATTATGCACGGGGTAGCTGAGCGAAGTGCATCAATACAACAGAAGACGTAACAAATATTGAACAAAACTAT
>NW_026267135.1:584123-586684 GCF_000697945.3 Frankliniella occidentalis
CGTATTGTATGGGGAATGCCTGCTTACCATTATAACAGACTACCAGACAAATTATATATTGCCCCAGGGACAATTTTGTCCAGCGCCAATGCACATTCTCCATCATTTTCTGCATTATTAAACCGTTCCCAGTACTAGGGACAATTTTGTCCACTAAAAATGCACTTTGTTTTTGCGTCTAGATCCAGATGCAATTTTGTCCATCTATGAATGCACAATTTAATTGCATCTAGGGAGGTGGACAATTTTGTCCATGGCAAGATGCAATTAACTTGTCACTATTTTTATGGACAAAAAAATGTCCCTTGCCATTTAGTGTGTAGAGAAAGAATGCCTGATATTTTGAATTAGGCGTCGTCTTTGATCCATGAGCATTGTTTTAAAAACCCCAGCCGGCCCGATCAATGTCAGGACCAGCCGTAAACGTAAGTTAATCTGTCGTGTTCAAAGTCCGTCTCAACGTTAGCGGCGACGTATATTTATTTAATTTTCCGGAAAACCAGACTCGAGCGCCAATAAATTGAAAGTGTTCCGGATTATTCTCAAAAAGGCCTCTCCAATGGTATTGAAGAGTGACTCATCGGCTCTGAGTCACTGATCTATACTATTACCGTTCATCAGTACTGGTGTTACAAACCAGGACGTCGTTTTTTAGCCCGCCCTTGTGCTTTTAAAAAGCATTAAAGCGGACGTATGAAACCCCAGTCGACAGGCCTTGGTCCCAAACACATCCCGGGTACGACCCAGTTGGGACGCGGGATGTCCTAGCTGGCAGGTCCCTCAGTACTGCCGAATGCGACTCCAGTTTGGCCCTGAGCAAGTGATGGGGACATCCCACCAGGACGTCCCATGGAGACACTGGTGGGAGCTTCTGATCACTATCTTTCACCCGCGTAAAAAAGCTACGCGTAAAGTTGTCATAAATTTCTCGCCGAACTTATCACCGGAAAACGTGAAAACTGTGGGAAATCTATGGCGCGATTTTATCATAAGTTTATGACTTGATAATGAGCTCTGCGCGAGTCGTTAACTCGTTGGTAAAGATCTCATGATTTTCTGCCGAAAAGTGTCAAAATTGTCTCGCCAGATCGGGCCCACTCCACGAGAAAATTATGACATATCTTTGTGCTGAGAAGATTATGACCTCCCTCTGACGTCACGGAACTTGTGACGTCACGGGCCCCCACTCCCCGGCTTCACGCGCGCTTTTGCTCCGACTTCAACGCTAAGTGAGTGAATTTTAAAGGAGGGGGTTTGCGACTGATCAGACAATATATCAGGTAGGAAAGAGGAGTTTATTCCATTTCAAAGCCATTGAGGGGCGTACAGAGGTATGGATCTTCATTTGGTAATTTAAAAAAATACATAACACATTGTAGGTCACTTAACTGTACTACATCATTTAGCTCACTAGAGGGTTGACATTTAAAAATATGGTCAACTGTGACATATTCACTAGCAAAAGCCACTGTTGTGTTGAGTGGTTTAATTACTGCAATAAGGAACTTACTTCGACAGTTGCAGGTATCAATGCACTTACAAACAATTTTTACAAAAATTTCAATCACTCCGTACTTTATAAGATTATTTTTGTTGTACTCTACACAGTAAGGAATTCGTTGCCAACGTGGATAGGACTTGGAAACATAAAGCAGTTTGTCTTTTAGCAGACGATAAAATAAACTTATTGAAACATTGTTTTGGTCTGTCAAACACAAAATGGATAGCAAGTCATTTAATTATTAATAACAGAAAAAGAAAGTAATCGCAAATAAAATGACTAGGCTTAACAGAGAACTGTTGCGTTCCATTAATCACAAAAATATTGTCAGGTGACATAAAAGAAAATCAGTCTTCATGAAACATTCACAAAATTCTTAAATTAGAGTAGTAAAAAGAAAAATGTCTGAAATCTTAGTCAAAAATGTAAAAAAAAATCAGTTCCATCATTTGCGTTACATTAATCACAAATATATTGTCAGGTGACATAAAAGAAAATCAGTCTTCATGAAACATTCACAAAATTCTTAAATTAGAGTAGTAAAAAGAAAAATGTCTGAAATTTTAGTCAAAAATGAAAAAAAAACAAAAAACAGTTACATCATTTGCAATGAAAAAATACAACGATAATAGGGTATTTCGGGTAAGCGGAGCGGCGGAAACGGAACCGGCCAGTTCACCGCTGGTTGCATCTCTGCTGCTGATGCGCGGGGGAGAGGGGGAGGCGGCGGGGCTTGGCAGAGTCTACTGCGCATGCGCAGTTCGCAGGCTGAGACGGATCCAGTAGCTGCTCGGCCGTTCCGTTTCCGCTGGTTCGCTTACCCGAAATACCCTATTTCTACAACTCCTTAAAGTTTAAGTCTCTTGACATGTCAAGACCGTCATGACCCTTCTGCCACACAATCATTGTGGGCTTAAGAGGGGGAATACTAATACCGTCTACTGAGAGATCCACACTATCAAAAGGTAGATGTACGCCAGACCACGTCTCGCGTAACAGGCTTCGCGATATCTCACGAAACACTGTTACGCTGCGACGCGCCTGGCATACATCTACCTTG
>NW_026267135.1:586734-586900 GCF_000697945.3 Frankliniella occidentalis
CAGGGTATCTTAGGGGTCACTCCTGGACAACGAAACGCCTGGTGCAAATCCTGGCCACCACCCCTAAGGGGGTGAAAGGGGGTAACAAAGAAATAGAGGTTGGTCCAAAGAGTAGGAACAAAATATTTTTTTTATGGTCTTCTAAGGGGTACCTCGTGAAAGTAGA
>NW_026267135.1:589947-590372 GCF_000697945.3 Frankliniella occidentalis
GACCCAGTCACGCTCGGCAACCATCTACTTACTTTCGATTTGTTAGGCAATATTATGGTCTCACACTTCAAATTCTTACACAATATCGTCGCGCGTAATTTCTGTACTATTCCAATTTTGTTTCACGTCGTATGTTTGCCCACAACATTCCTGTCTATACTTCTAGATCATTAAATTTCAATTGGATCCCACCCCTAACCTCGGCCTCGGCGTTTAATGTGTACACTATCGTGAGTCAGGGCTACGACATAGCGTGCTGGTTGGCTGAGCGATTAGCGAAGCCCATTACTCCAGTGACCGGAAAAGTTTTATTCTGTTTGTCTGTCTGTTTGTCTGTCTGTTTGTCTGTCTGTCTGTCCGCACGATAACTCGAGAAAGAATTAGGATAGCGACCTGGGATTTTCAGGGTCGTTTTGTATCATAAA
>NW_026267135.1:594767-604631 GCF_000697945.3 Frankliniella occidentalis
AACATATTGAACCTGAAGCTAATTTTGGTTTGGATATGGAAAAGGGGGAAGAAGAAGATAATGATGACATTCACTATCCCAACATCAGAGTGGAGCCAGACCATCCGCTTCTGGCAGAAGCTCGAATGCTAGGAGTCGAGAAGAGGCTGCACATAATGCATAATTTACCATTACGATGAATGTTGTACTACGTTTTTCTGTCTTACCAAGATCTCCTTTTCACCAATATGTTTTTGATGAATATCTTATTTTATTTTCTCTTGTTCAAATTTAGCAGTAGGGTAGAGGGTGTAATTCAAGACCACACTAGAATGTTGTACATTTTAGTATTTTTGACCCGCACTTGTCCAAATAGCTGGAAAATAAAACTTGAATATATGTTTGTCTTCAATGAATTTATTATATGACAATATATGACAATACATTTTATATCACAGAATCAAATTGTTAATAAATTTAAAATAAGATTTTCTTGCTGATTGCTTCAGTGAAAAAAGTTAGTGAAAAAAAAAGTTTTTTCAAACAAATATAAATAAACAAAAAAATATCATAGCAGGGGATAAGATAATTTCATTTTTCTTATCTTGGAATTGGAAGCCAAAGGGCAAGATTGGGCGCTTTGACAAAGTTATTTCAAGGTTGGTTCGATACTTTCATATTGCTTGGAATAATCTCTGTGATGTCAAAAGACAGACTAGGTTTTATAAAGTAGCTTTTTTCTTTAGTTTAACTATCACAGAATCAATATTAATATTACATTTCAAAGAATAAGATTTTCTTGCGGCGACGCCGGACATAGCAAAGTTATGTTTGATCATAAAATAAAAATAATGACACTTTTGACACTAAGATAGTAAAGATAATGACAAGTAGAAAAAGAACTGTTTCAACAAACATGAATAATTAAACAAAAAATATCACAGAGGATAAAAGAACTTCATTTTTCCAGGACAGTATCTGGATCAATTCCAGCTCTTATAAGGGAAGCCCTGGCAAGTGCATTGGCAGCTCTGGCTAAGTTATTTCTAGCTTTGATATTTTCATTGGTTTGCTTTAATTTTTGGGCTGCCAAAGACAGCTTCGGTTTTACAAACTTATTCGGTTTTCCTAAATTTGGCAACTCTTGCTGAACACCCTTTTTCCACACTTCCACAGAACTGCCTGCTGCCATAGTAAATTCTGGCTTGCTAACAACACTGTCAGAGAAAAGAAGGTTCATAATGTCATAGTATGGCCATGTAATTGCACTACTGCTGCTTGATCCTGTTGCTCTTAATTGAGTTAGAAGTTTGTCATAGAACCCTTTCAGTCTGTCCATTTTTGATATGACTGTTGCTAGAGAAAACTTCTGTGATCTGGCTGGGTATTCAGTTTTCAGTTTCATAATTATCTCTTGCCAAACATGATTGTTGCGCACAGTTGGTGAATCAAATTTGTCTTTCCTTTCAACATATTCATGAATTAGCAACAGAGTCTCCTCTGAGGTCCAGCCATCATCTACAACACAAAAAGGGAAACCATTAAAACCATAAACAAACAGTCATGCAAGAAAAATAGTTGAGAATTTCTTACCATGCCACAATGGTTCAGCATAATGCCCGAGAAAAGCTTTGATTATCTGGGAATGTTGCCATTGCTTTTCTGTTTCAGTGCCAACAATTTCTCGATAGTATGTCACCATGCTTTTCTTTCTGCACTTTAAAGCGTACATAGTAATTGAATGTCCTTTATCTGTGACTTCCTTCAAGGCAGCTTCATAATGCACACCTATCTGTGTTCCTCTTTTATATCTATTGTTCAAAAAACTAAGAGCAAGTGCCGATCCTAAGGGATCAGGATCATTTGGATCCACATTAGAACCACTTTGAGGCACACCCTCTGCATCATTTACTTCAAGCATGGAGCAAGTAGATATGTCCTCAGCGTCCTCTGTTGTGGGGGAACTTGGGAAAAAATCCTCAGCATCGTCCACTTCCACCAGTGACTCACTTATTTGAGCTAAATCATCTGTAGGAGGGCTATCAAGCCTACTTCTCTTTGTATTATCCGCTAGATAGGATATTGTGGTGTTTGTATCTGATTGAATAATAAATGTGCATTATACTCTTCTATCACATTTTAAATTATTACCAAAGAAACACTTACTTATACCTGATTGCCCACTGGCGGCAGAAGTTGTAGAAATTTCATAAGTAGCAGCGTGTGGAGGTTGATTTGGGAGACTAGGTACCTGAGAACTTCCAGGCAGGCTAATAATTTGTGGAGCAGCAGAAATATTTGACCCAGGGGTAGTTTGATGTACAGTTGACTGAGGTCCAAGATAGGTATCTGGATCAATAATAAATTTGAATTACATTCTTGTATTAATCACAATTTTTATTACTGCAAAGAAACTTACTTGAAGTTGATTGCCCACTGGTGACAGAAGAAGAAGTTTTTTGAGTTGTAGGGTGTGGTGGACGATTTGGGAGACCAGATACCTTTGAATAACATCCAGCCACACTAATAATTTGTGGAGCAGCAGAAATACTTGACCCAGGGGTAGTTTGACGTACAGTTGACTGAGGTCCAAGATGGGTATCTGGTTCAATAATAGATTTGCATTATATTCTTGTATTGATCACAATAATTTATATAACTGCTAAAGAAACTTACTTGAAGTTGATTGCCTACTGGGGGCAGAAGTAGAAGTAATTTTATGAGTAGAAGGGTGTGACGGACGATTTTGGACACCAGGTACCTTAGAACTTCCAGGCACACTAATAATTTGTGGAGCAGCAGAGATATTTGACCCAGGGATGGTTTGACTTACAGTTGGCTGAGGTCCAAGATAGGTAGAGGATTTTGTATCTGGTTCAATAATAAATTTGCATTATATTCTTGTATTGATCACAATAATTTATATAACTGCTAAAGAAACTTACTTGAAGTTGATTGCCCACTGGTGATAGAAGAAGTTTTTTGAGTTGAAGGGTGTGGTGGACGATTTGGGAGACCAGATACCTTAGTTCCAGCCATACTAATAATTTTTGGAGAAGCAGAAACATTTGACCCCGGGACGGTTTGATGTACAGTTGACTGAGGTCCAAGATAGGTAGAGGACTTTGTATCTGGTTCAATAATAAATTTGCATTATATATTCTTGTATTGATCACAATAATTTATAAAACTGCTAAAGAAACGTACTTGAAGTTGATTGCCTACTGGGGGCAGAAGTAGAAGTAATTTTATGAGTAGAAGGGTGTGACGGACGATTTTGGACACCAGGTACCTTAGAACTTCCAGCCACACTAATAATTTGTGGAGCACCAGAGATATTTGACCCAGGGATGATTTGACTTACAGTTGACTGTGGTTGAAAAAGATAGGTTGTGGGCTTTGCATCTGGTTCAATAATAAATTTGCATTACATTCTTGTGTTATACACATTTCATATATTATTGCTGAAGAAACTCACTAGAAGTTGATCGGCTACTGGTGACAGAAGTTGCATGTGGCGGTCGATTTGGGACACAAGCAGGTCTGGTGTCGACTAACCTATATACTCTCTGAGTACCACTTTGAGAGACTGCAGAGTTTGAAACTAGTGGGAAAAATTTGCATCATACAATTTTCTTAATGGTACTTTTTTTTTTCAAAACTACTGTCAAAGAGACTTACTTGAGACTGATGGTCCACAGGCAGCTGAAAACTGAAGGGCAGGTCGAATTTGACTTGGAGTATTGGAGGTAATAGGAATAAGGGCTGGACGAATTTGATTAGCGGCCGGGGTAATAAGCCTAAAAGTCCTCCTCAAAATGTTTGGTTTCCCTCTACCTGTACCACCTGTTATGCAGTGCAATACAATTTAGACACATAGAAGTACACAGAATTGTAATAATTCTAATAATGTATCAGTAGCTGTTAATTACGGTTATCATTACCAGTAGTATAGATGGGGACCTGTCACTGTCCGCCATCTTGATGGGGACCTGTCCCCCTACCGCCATTTTGATTTTTTGCATCCCCCTACCCTCGAGGGGTGAAAAAAGGGTATCTTTTGAGTACCTAACATAAACCTAATTTTTTGAAAAGGGTGTCTTATGGGTGTCTAACCCAAACCTAATTTTTAAAAATGGTGTCTTATGGGTGACTAACCCAAACCTAACTTTTTGAAGGGTGTCTTAGGGGTTGCTAACATAAACCTAATTTTTGAAGGGTGTCTTTTGAGTGTGTAACATAAACCTATTTTTATATGGGTTGTCTGAAAGGGCGACAAACTCCCACCTAACGTTTTGAAGGGTATCTTAGGGGTGTGTAACATTAACCTAACTTTGAATTAAAGACGTGTATGGACATGTCTTATGGGTGTGTAACATGAACCTATTTTTTGAGTGGGTGTCTTAGGGGTTGCTAACACAACCTAACTTTTTTGGAAGGGTGTCTTACCCAGCAGACACATATGTCGAGATGAAAGACCAGGTGTGTTGTAAGCACAGCGAATAAAATGGCAGAACGGCTCAGTGGTCTAAGGCGCCGACGAGTTAACCGTCGAGGCTTCAGGTCATGGGGTCGAATACCCCCGCCGTATCTAACATTTTTTTTTTCTTAACAAGCAAAAACATTTTTTAAATTTTATTTTTTTATTAATTTTTATTAATTTTAAGTTTTTGGGGTGTGGACTCAAACACGTCTGTATTCATACCATAAGCCTATGCGTTTCGCATTTCTCTCTGCACAGGAGTACATTTGGTGTAAGTCTGAACCGTTGTGATCTCTTACTGCCAAATAGGGTAGTTTACTGAGCCTCGGACAGCCAAGGACTCCAATATCTATGACGTTGGCATGACGCACTATGTTTTGAAGGATTTTTTTCTTTTCATCCCCCTTGACATAGAGAGTGGTGTAATGATATGTCACCATCTTTATGTAGTCTTCACTGTTGGAGTTTCTGCCCTGTTCCCACGCTATGCCGTGAATTTTCTCGGTGACATAGGCATTGTGTTTGAGTTGGGCGGGTGTGAGAAGAGAGGCTGGGTAGGGTGAAGCAAATATTTCTGTGTAGCTTAAATCAAAGAATGGGTCATATTTGCTGAACTCCTTGATGATGTACTGATCATCTGATCCCCTCAGCATTTGCATGTCGCAGAAAGCATACGACATGGCGAAGTCGATCGGATGAAACCGAGGGCGGGGCACAGAGAATGAGCAAGAAGGGCAAGCCATGATGTGCACACCAGAAGACGAACCGAAGGAATGACTGATGGGCGCGAGAGCCCTTCTTTTATACGTGCGTTCCGCCGCTCGAGGCGCCACCTATCGGCAGGTGTCGGAAATAATAATATTGAACGTGTCTCAACGTGTGTTGGACATCCGCGCGCCTGCCGCGCCGCGCGCCTGCCGCGCCGCAACCCGCCCGCACGGCTGCTGACTGGGTTGCCTACCTGCCAGTGGCCCTCGAGCGCGTAGCGTCCGCTCGGCTCGACTCGGCTCAGTTCGCTCACGGGGTGCAGGGAGTGCGGCCAGAGGCTCTAGACCCAGGGTGAGCACCTCGTGGTCTTCACCCTGGTCCCGCACATGAAGGCCCTGGCGGTGGAGGGATCGTAGCCATGCCTTGGCTGTGTGCACGGCGAGGAGGGAGGGGAGCGCGGTCCCCCCGACCCAAGCCAGCCGGCACCAGAGCTCCGACTCTGGTCGGCCCGCTGCGCGGCGGGCAGACGCGGGGGTGAGGCGGGGAAAGGGAAGGGTTCTCGCGGGGCGCGCGGGGTTGGAGGGGGGCAGCGCGGCTCGGCTGGCGGGCGAGACAGCCGGCGCTCAGCGGCATTGTTCGTCTGAGTCTCGAGCTGTTGCCATCGCCCTCGCCATGGACCTCATTCAAGGGTACGGTGCAGAGGACACGTCGGCCTCCGGCTCAGCGACCAGCTCATCATCCTCGAGCTCATCATCCTCGAGCTCATCATCCTCGAGTTCATCATCCTCGAGCTCATCATCCTCGAGCTCATGGTGTTCGTGTTCGTCTCCTAGCAGCTCAACGTCCGCTGCGAGCACGTGCGACCAGAGCGGCGATACTTTGATCTTGGACCATAGCTCGTTGTTGAGGGAGATGGATGCGCTGCTTGTAAGTACCTCTGATCCATGTGTTTCTGTGAGGACACTGTTTTTGCGAATGAATTTTATAAAACCAATGTCCTCAAAAACAGTTCTATGTCAAAATAATGTTCAAAATGCGATGTAGCGGCGGTAACGCGTTACCGTGTGGCTCTCTAAGATCTCTCTCCGCAAAAAGAACACGAAACGACATAGAGTTGTTTTATTTCAGTCGATCATCAACCGCGTAGCCGCCCAATGCGGCACGACTCGCGACATTTTGCTGCCCAATGCAGCCGGTTTGTATTTTAAAGGGTGAGTGCAATGTGTGCTTAAGCGAGAAATCGCTCTGTCCTTCCCTGTTTTTTTAAAGTGCACTCGGCATGATTTGCCTTGTTGCAGCTGTAAATATCACGCTTGCATGCTTTTGAGGTTAAAACGTGTTGAATCTTGTCTGACGCGGCGGCCGCGCGGCGGCCGCACCGTGAGACGCGGGTAGGGCCGAGGGCGCGGGGAGAGGAGGAAGGGGTTCATCGCCAGGCGTCGCCAGGCGCTGGCTCAGACAGGCGAGGGGCGGGTGGAGGGGGAAGGCTGTTTGTCGCGCGCTGTGCTGTTGCTACGCCGGGGGACCGTCCGTCAACAGGGGTCGATTGTAAATTTGTGGCGCGTGTGTGTGAGTGAGTGTGTGTGTGTGTGTGTGTGTGTGTGTGTGTGTGTGCGCGCGCGCAGGGTCGGCAGCGCCCCGCCAGCCTGAGTGTCCGCGCCCAGGTCGGGAAAAGCAAGCGGTGTCCTGGTTGGAGGCAGGGAAGGGGGAGGGGCAGGGAGGGAATCAGCTGTTACTAACTTTGCTTGCATTACACGGGGCCTCTGCTCAGGGAAGGGGTAGGCAAATGCCGTGATTGTACAACTGTGATTAAAATGTGTTTTTTGACCAATCTTTAACAGTCGTCCAGCTGGGAGGCCCCCCTCATCGTCGCGACGCCATCCCCGGTGCGGAAAGACCACGATGCAGCCCTGCCTCTTTCTTTGTCTTTCGGGACAGAGGCATGTGACGGCGTAAGTGTCACTTACCCCCCTCTTTCTTCCTGGTTCAACGATGTGTTCGTGTACTGTGCCAACTCATGCGTACGTATTTTGTTTCATAGTTTGAGGTTGAGGAACTCAGCGGCACTGAAGCAGTGGATGTCCTCCCCTCATTTGATCTCCCGGTCCTCGTTGACCCACTCCCCGTCGAGCCGGTGAAGCACCTGTTCGTTGGACGTCAGTCGGAAGTCTCGAGACCGGATGAAATTGCTGCTAAGCCTGAGGAGGAACCCCTTCCTTTCGAACTCGATGGAGAGGACTTCCCCGCCCCCGTGGAGCATGCTGCGCATGACGCAGGTGCGTCACCACCTGATGGCGTCATGTTGCCGTTAGTATTATTTTGCTTGAGTCCTTAGCAGTACCGGTTGTATCAGAGCGTACGCTTTCAGTCTAATGGTTTTCCTAGTCCCTTTGGCCCTGCGCCCACAGGAGATACAATCTCACAAGCGTCCGCTTTGATACGCCCGTGCTCATTTTGTAACAGCTTTTTTTTTCTTAATTTCAGGGAGGAGATTTTCCAACGACGAAAGAGCAGCCGAAAGCGACCACACACCCCTGCGCCTAGGAGGGCAACAGCAGAGTTTCAGGGGCCATCTTATTCTGATGCTGTGATGGCACATCCTATGCCAGAAGTACCGTTTCCTGTGTTCCATGTACCACCTCCCCCGCCTCACACTGTGCAAGTGATTGTAAGTAAAAAAAATTAACACTGTGCTTTTATTTGTTTTTTAAAAAAGATTACCCTCCTAATATTTTTTTGTCTTCAGAACAATGTTGATATGAGGGAGATTTTGAACGCCAAGAGGGCCAAGAGGGCCAAAGTTAATGAAAATTCAGCACAGAAGAAGAAAGAGTAAGAAGATGTTATGTATTTAATTCTACTACTGTTTGTATTTAATTGTACAGTGATCATTTGCTACTAAAGTTTTTTGTTCGAAGCATTCCACATTTTGTCTTGTTATTATCCTTTTATCTCTGTTGAATCAGATTTTTAAATGATAGTTGGAAATTTTTTTTGAGAATACTTGTCAAAGGATTTTATGTTTCATTGTCAGCGAGTAACTTTAAAGAAACTATCTTAAAAACTAGAGAAAGAAACTTAAAACTATTGTGAGAAAACAGAATTTTACTTAGAAATATTCTCTGGCTTAAGCAAGGCGTTCATGTTTAAGCCAGTTGAAATCGTGGCTGAGTCTCGATAAAGTTGTGTCATGAGAACTAATGAAGTAGGTTTGTCACATCACTAAGACTAAGTAAATCTATTTTGGAATGATATTCCATTTTTAAATCTAATGTAAGTAGAAAAGAAAAACATAAGAAAGTAAGATGCCTTGTGACTTTTTTTAACTTGATGTCAACGGCTTTTGACTCGGAAAAGTTTTATCTTTGACTATCACTAAAGTAAATGCCTCACACTAATGAGACTATGCATTCCTATTTTAGAATGCTATTCTATTATCAAACTTAAAACTAACCAAGCAAAAAAAAAAAGAAATGAAAGATAACATTAAAGTGTTTAGGGATTTTATATTATATTAGTTTTTTTTTGGTTTTGTGTGTGTTTTTTTTAAATGCACTTACTGTCTCATGGCTGAGAACAGTTTTTCTTTGAGGAAATCAAAGTGGTAGCAAATGAGTTCTCTTTTGAGAACTTCAGGGAAGGGAACGGGGGTGTCTGTCTGAAAGATTTCACTCAATAGTGTTTCTCTCTCCTCCGCTTTAAGGTCTAGGATAGAGGAGGGAGTTTTGTATCCCTTTTCAAAGGCTATGTCCTTACATTTGCTTATGTAGTCAGGAAAATATTTCCTTGCATCAACACCCAGACAGAAATTTTTGTGAAGTGTGTAATTGAAAAGAAAGTTTAGTTTATGCATCATGTTCCATGAAGTTTCAGCCAGAGTTATTTTAAAAGGGGAATCTGAACGTTGTATGCAAACGTGAGCCCACTTGTTATTTTTTTCATGGACTGTTACACTGACTGACACTCCGCCCAAAGTGAGTGGCCCCAATACTGTTTTAGCCTGTAGACTTTCTTTAACTTGTTTGTGAATAGGATCTGAAATCAGATCTTCAAACTCATCTGTGGACATTCTGATCCAAGTTCTTTGCCCTCCCATTCTCACATCTCCCAGAAGCAAAACATATGGAGTGAAGTTGAACACATCCAGACCAATCCTAACTGTTTTTGATGCTGAATGTGTCAAATTATAATCTTTGTAAGAAGACTGCATGGGGAGCACAAGTAGGTCTGCAGGCACGATTTGTGGTTCCTGATAGATCCCTAGTGCTTCTTGCAGCATGCGATCTACGTCAGGGCCGTACGCTTGATCCCAAATTTCGTTCAGGTCCACTGAACTAATGAACTCAGGCTCGGGCTCCACTGGGTTTGGGCCGTACACATCGCCTACATGGTACCCTGCGCCATTGAAGACAGGTTGATACCCGTCCACAGGGAGATCAGGGGCCGATGCAGCCAACTGAGCGAAGCTAGGGGCGGAGCCAGAAGGGGTGGTGGTGGCCTCCTGGACGAAGCCAGGGGTGGAGCCAGGGGCAGAAGGGGTGGTGGCCTCCTGGACGGCGCCAGGGGCGGAACCAGGGGCGGAGCCAGGGGCAGAGCTAGGGGCGGAGCCAGGGGCGGATGGGGTAGTAGTGGCCTCCTGGACGGCGCCAGGGGCGGAACCAGTAGGGCCGGCACCAGTAGGCTGCGCAGTCTGG
>NW_026267135.1:604681-605724 GCF_000697945.3 Frankliniella occidentalis
CGCAGATTAACTCCATCTGCTACTACTTTGACGTATGAAACCACGTTGCAAGCGACGGTCAGACGTTGCCTGTAACTCTAGTAATGATTTTCTTAGTTGAGACATTTTCCTAAACAGGCGCAAGCGGGTTGTAGTGACAGTATGCAGTATTTATACACCTTGTCGCCTAACTTTATGAAACCTGTTTGCTGAAATGGGGAAAACATTTTGCATGATTATAATAACCGGTGCTTTTTATTTTGATATTGTTTCGGTCGTGTACCACTAGGTTTTCGTTTCAGTGTGCAGCTTAACTCTATCTGTTGCTACTTCGACGTATGAAACCAGGTTGCAAGCGACGGTCAGACATTACTCGTAACTTCACTGACGATTTTCTTAATTAAGACATTTTCACAAACAGGAGCAAGCGGGTTGCAGGGACAGTATGCAGAATTTTTCCACCTTGTCGCTAAACGGTATAAAACCTGTTTGCACTAATGTTGAAAACATTTTGCATGAATAAAGAACCGGTTCTTATTATTTTGGCATTGTTACGGTCGTGTGCAACTAGGTTTTCATTTATATTCGCTGCTTAACTCCACCTGCTGCTACTTCGACGTATAAAACCAGGTTGCAAGCGACGGTCAGACGTTGCCTGTAACTCTAGTAGTGATTTTCTTAATTGAGACATTTTCTCAAACAGGCGCAAGCGGGTTGTAGTGACAGTATGCAGTATTTTTAATACACCTTGTCGCTTAAGCTTATGAAACCTGCTTGCACTAAAGAGGAAAACATCTTGCATGATTATAATAACCGGTTCTTAATATTTTGTTATTGTTTCGGTCGTGTGCAACTAGGTTTTCATTTCAGTTCGCAGCTTAACTCCAGCACGTATGAAACCAAGTTGCAAGCGACGGTCAGACGTTACTCGTAACTACACTGAAGATTTTCTTAACTGAGACATTTTGCTCACGCTGCTTCACCGTATGAATCCTGGTTGCAAAGGACGCCCAATCATTGGCTGTTAATCTAGTAGCAAGTTGTCTTTGTTCGATTTTTTTTTT
>NW_026267135.1:613065-619641 GCF_000697945.3 Frankliniella occidentalis
CGGCGCTGCAGGCGCCGAGGCGCGGGTATAAAGCTAGAGCGGTCGGAGCGGTCAGGCATCATTGTCCCTCCGGCTTCGTCCGCGACACATTGTCCCTCCGGCCTCGTCCGCGATACACCATCTCCTTACTCCTTCACCACTCCTTCGGTCTTCGTGCCGCTCCTTCGGTCTTCGCGCCGTTCCTTCGGTCTTCGCGCCGTTCCTTACCCCGTCTCTTCACTCTCACCGCCATGGACTCATCCAAGTTGTTGGAGATTCTGGACGAGTGGGAGGAAGGCATGTTTATGTTTCCGGAGCTGCTCGCAGAGGCGTACAAGACGTTTCTCGGGCAGCTCGTTGGGGCCACTGCAGCAGAGCGGCAAGACCCAAGGGTCATTCCGTTCTTGCTTGCTGGGTATCAGGCGTACTTGAAGGACCTGAGGAGGTCTGATCCTCAAGCAGCCCTAACTTACAGCATGGCCTTGGCCATGGTAGGCTGTGGTTCAAATGCGCCACCTCGGGCCACCACGCCTCCGCCACGCCCTGCTTCACCCCCTGCAGAGGCGCCACGCCCCACTGCACCACCGGTAAGGCCCACGACGCCACGGGCCGCCACGCCGCCTCCCCCGAGGTCGCCATCCCCTCAGCCAGGCCCCTCTAGAACACGCTCTCCCTCACCTCAGCCAGGTCTGTCCCGCTCACCAGGAGCAGCCAAACGCCATCGTGAGGAGGAGAAGGAGGAGGAGGAAGGACCTACCTTGGAGGTAATGCAGACACGTGAGCGGGTACTCAAGCGATTTAAAGACATTAAGTTTAGAGAAGAAGTGATAGTTATAAAAGGTTTGGGCGAGTCACTTCCCTCTGAAGCTCTCATGACCTCCATGTTTGATAAAGTGTTAGAACGACAGCGCACAGCTGTAGGGTCAAAGGACGACGACATGGTAGTCCTTGAGATCGCTAATAATCACAACGTAGAGAATCCTCTATGGTTCTCTATGAGACGTGCAGACCAGCTTTCAGGTCAGGTCGTTATCGACAAGTTGTCGCGAGTTCTGAATTCCAATCAGCAGTTTTTTTCTGATGGGCAGATGACTGTCAGCTACATACACGTTCCCACTCCTGAGGCAGGAGGCAGACGCACGCATGGCAGGTCTGTCAATGAGACGATGGATGAATGGCTTAAGAGGAAGTCAGACGCGGCATCAATATGGTCACCTCAAAACACGAATGACAGCATGTGTCTTACACGAAGTGTTAGTGTGGCTATTGCTAAATACAATGAAGAACGCAGAGTCCTGTACAAAATAAAAAAAGATGTGGGTAATGTGCTAACAGAACAGGCACTTTATCTGTGCCAATCGGCAGGCATTGACTCACAGAAATCATGCGGTCTGGCTGAAGTCGCTCGACTGCAGGAATTTCTTAAGGCTACCTATAGGATCATTGTCTTCACAGATAAGAAAGGCAAAGACTGTGTTTACAAGGGGGACTATGCAGTGGGCTTAAAAAACATATATCTCTTGCTTCACAAAGAGCATTTTTCTGCAATCATGTTTCCTCGGCAAGCCTTTGATTATGATTATGACTGTGAAAAGTGCGCTGTGTTCTTTAATAAGAAAGGAGAGCATCAGTGCCAAGGATCATGTTGGCGGTGCTTTGGCCCGGACCCTCATGATCAACCTGGGGTGGTTCTTGAGCGTTGTGGAGACTGCGGTCATCAATTTGCAGGACCGGATTGTCTAGAAAATCATAAGACCATCAAACTACACCGTGCCACTAAAACAAAGTGTGAGACATTTAAATTTTGTGCGTTGTGTTCTACAAGTTATAGTACTCAACGTGAGGCGTCACATGTCTGTAACACAGTGTACTGCCAGTATTGCAAACACAACGTCAGGGAAAATCACTTATGCTACATGACGCCGTGGTCTGAACGAGAAAAGCGCCCTAAGTGGAAATATTTGACGGTCTACTACGATTTTGAATGTTCTCAAGTGGACCCCATAGAGGGAAAAGACGACATTTTTGAGCACAAACCAAACCTTTTAGTGACACAAACTGTCTGTGATCAATGTAAGCACATCGATCAAAATGAATATTTTTGTGAGAACTGCCAAAATCGCCAGCACATATTTCATAATTTGGATGACAAAAATATCAACGTTGTCCAACAGTTTCTCACATATTTAAAATCTTTCCCTGCAAAGACAGAAATTTTGCTCGTAGCACACAATGCAAAAGCGTATGATGTGTTGTTCATTCTTCAGGAGCTGATAGCTCACGGGCTTAAGCCCGAAATTACACTACAGGGGGCCAAAATAATTTGCCTTAAAATAGGCAACTTCAAGTTCATTGATTCATTGATGTTCTTACCCATGCCACTCGCTGCTATGCCAAAGAGCTTTGGTCTTACCGAGCTCAAGAAAGGCCACTGGTGCTATCTGGCTAATCGATCAGAATTTTATTCTTATGTTGGTCCTATGCTTGATAAAAAGTATTATTGCAGCTCAGGTATGAAGGATAAGGCGTACTATGAGTTTGAGCAATGGTATAAGGATCAAGTTGAAAACAACTATGTTTTCAACTTCCGCAAGGAACTGATCGACTATTGTATATCAGACGTAACGATCCTCAGACAGGCGTGCCAATCCTTTCGCTCTCTTTTCTCGGAAAAAGCAGGGTTTGATCCAATGTTCAACTGCATTTCCCTCAGCGGTGCGTGTATGGCAGCCTTTAGGAGAAACTTTCTACAGAAAGACACGATTGGTATTGTGCCACCAGGGGGTTACCACGGAAGGGGGAAGCAAAGTCACGTCGCTCTACAGTGGTTAGACTATGAATCATTCAAATTAGGGGAAACGATCAAAACCATACACACAGATCGTGAGGTGTCCGTCCTGGGCCGGCGTGTCGATGGATATGTTGAGATTTCTCTCATTGACAACACAATTGAACGCAGAATTTACCAGTTTCACGGGTGTTACTGGCACCACTGTCCAAAGCACTACCCCTCAGAAGAAGGCTGCGGTGTTAACCGTTTTCAACAGACTCAGAAAATCACCCAGATGTTCCGTACACATGGATATAAAGTCATTGAGAAATGGGAATGTGATTTTAAATGGGACATGGAAAATGATCCTGATGTCAAAAACTACTTTGAATCACACCCTACACAGAGAACTCAGCCGCTCAATCTTCGTGATGCCTTAGCAGGCGGACGAACAAGTGCATTCAAAGCGTATTACAAAGCAAATCTGAAAGAGGGCGAAAAAATAATGATGGTCGATGTTATCTCTGAATATCCTGCAGCCAACCTGCGGGGAAAGTATAGTTTTGGGCACCCTCGCATTTTTTTGGAGGGTGACCCCACTATGCCAGATGTACATGAGTGGAACGGAGTTATCAAGGCAACTTTACTACCTCCTCGGGATTTGTTCATCCCCGTTTTGCCTTACAAATGTGGGGGAAAATTACATTTCCCTCTCTGTCGGCTTTGCGCTGAAACTGAGAGTGAGGAGATTTGCTCTCATGACAATCCAGAAGACCGACAGTTGACGGGAACGTGGTGCGCCCCTGAAATCAAGCTCGCCGTTCTGGAAAAGTCATATCAGTTAAGCACAGTGCATGAAGTGTATCAATACCCGGGGGAAATGAAATACAATCCTGAAACTGGGGAGGATGGGCTCTTATCAGCCTATGTACGCTGTTTCATGGCACTAAAGATTCAGGCAAGTGGTTGGCCTGAAAACTGTGATACACCAGAAGCACAGCAAAAATACGTGGAAGAAATATTAAAATGTGAGGGAATTACAATAGACCCAAATAAAATGGAATACAATCCTGCCCTGCGTCAGCTCAGCAAGCTTATGCTCAATTCATTCTGGGGTAAATTTGGCGAGAAATGCCTAAGGTCAAAAACAGAATTTGTGTATGATTATGGGGAACTGATGCACATTATTTCAGACCCTAAAAAAATTGTACAGACTCTTCTGCCTCTTTCCGAAACATGTCTCCAAGTGTCTTGGAAACCGGTCAATGACAGCGAAGAATCTCTCCCAACCTCATCCCTTCTTCACGCTGCATTCACGACATGTCACGGTCGCATGCAATTGTACCAATACTTAGACACAGTGCGGGAGAGAGCTATTTACGCTGATACCGATTCCTGTGCATACATTAGCCGCCCGGGAGAGCCAGAGCTGCGTCTGGGAACTCACTTGGGGGACCTAACAGATCAAGTCAGTGAGCAGTTCGGCCCTGGAAGTTTCATATTAGAAATGGTCTGTGCAGGACCTAAAAACTATTCATATTTGGTGGCAAAGGGGGGTGACCCAAACAATGTAGGGGTCGTTATAAAAGTGAGAGGAATCAATATTAACAAGTCATGTGATCAACTTGTCACATTTCACAATCTTAAGGCTATGGTCTTAGGACAGAAAGATGCTATAACAGTCCCGATTCCAAGACAGATTGCAAGGCTTCCGGGTTGGAGAGTTGTCACCCGTGACACCTCTAAGAAATGGCAGGCAAAGAACTCCAAGAGGCGCCGTGTCGGCGAGGGGGACACCGTTCCCCATGGGTACAATCGCTGGCTTAATGCTGAGCAGGAGGATCAAGCATTACTTGAGGCCCTTGAAACTTTGAGGGACGCCTAATAGATAGGCAACACACTTGCGCAAGGGAGGAGCAGGCTGGCCCTATAAAAGAGAGACAGGCACACAATGAGTCATCAGTCTTGACAATGGAGTTGAGGTTTCAACACCCCTGTACGGCCCTAGTGGTCGGAGGGACGGGGAGTGGGAAAACCCATTTCACAAAACGTTTAATTGAGAACAGAGCTGAAATGTTTAATGTTACACTTGAACAAATCATTTTTTATTACTCAGAGTGGCAGCCTCTCTACGAGGACCTGCGGAGCAAACACTCAGTGGATTTCAGACAAGAACTCCCCCTCCTCGAGGATCATCCCCCTGGCCAAGGGCCTAAGTTGATCGTCATTGACGATTTTATGGATGAAATAAAATCACACCACGAGGAAATCCTTAAGTTTTTCATCAAGGGCAGTCATCATCGAAATTTATCCATTTTCTTTTTAAGTCAGTGTCTCTATCCTGACGGCCTAAGACAGATCAGCCTGAACTCTCACTATATAATTCTCTTTAAAACCAGTCGAGATCTCGCTCAGATACGAACGTTCTGCATGCAAGTTGATCCTACACATTTTCGCGCTCTCCTTGAGGCCTATCATGATGCTACAAAAGCTGGCTTTACATACATCTTGTTTGATTTCAAACCTTCACAACAAGAACACTTGCGCATGCGTACATCCATTTTTCCTGGCGAGTCCACGGCCGTGTACATACCCAAGGGAAAGTATAAAAGAGAGATGGATCACTCATTAGTTCATTAGCACACGATGGCCCCTCGCGTGAAAACGCACAAAGCGGTACTTCAGGTTCTGCAGGCTGCTAAGCCGAAGCTACGTAAAGCTATCCTCGATAACTCCGACAAGGCACTTGTCTATTCGATCTGTGAGATCTGCGATAATCTTCTGAGTGGTAACATTCGACTCACTTCAAGTCAGAGGGCCAAACTCAAAAGATACCGCTCTCAGATTCGCCGTCTGGCCCAAAAGGGTGAGGGGTGGAAATCAAAAAAGCAAGTTCTTCAGACAGGCGGGTCTTTCCTACCGCTTTTACTGTCGACTGTAGCATCCGTTCTCCCTAGTCTTTTTAAATGAATCACGTTAAAAAAATGATCCTTGTGCCACACGAGACTGTGGCCAGGATGAATGACACAACACCATCCGCCATTCAAACTCAATCGAGCTCACTTGACTCAGAGATGGAAAAGATTATGCGCGATAAAAAATATGCAGATGATTCTGAAAAGTGGAAAGTTTATAATCAGGTTTTACAGAGGTATTTACATTTTACAAAAGAGCGCACAAAACCTCTACACATTTCTCTCGAGGGAATCACACAGGAAGAGGAGGATGACGATGAAAGCGGTGCGATGCTTCGTCGACAACTCTCTGCAGCGCTGCCAAAAACATATAAAGCACATGCACTCAGAATATTTGATTATTTAAAACAGGCGGACTCGAAAATCACATGGGATTCTGCGGGAACCGTCTCGATTAACAGCAAACCTGTTCCGAACTCGAATATTATCGATCTTATTTCCGACCTGACACGAACACGCAAAAATTTTGAGCCTGTGGGACTTTCAAATTTTATCCACGCCTTATCTTCTATTAATTTTCCATTGGAGCTAGTGTCTAACTCAACCAGAAGATCTGACATCATTACGGCTAGGAATCAAAGTGGTTCTGGGCTCACAGTGATCAGAAGTACAGGGCGTGTTGTAAAACCTAAAACACAGTTTAAAAAACATACAAAAAAACAGACAAAAAAAGGTAATAAAAAGCAAATTAAAAAAACAATTAAGAGACATGGTTGGAAAACTTGGTGATGTATACCACGATCCTGCCCACCCTGCGGCTTACGGAACAGCCTGGAAGCTGTGGAAAGCTACAGGGGAGAAAAAAGAAAAAACAGTTAAGTTTTTGGAAGGGGAAGATGCATACACACTGCA
>NW_026267135.1:624711-628130 GCF_000697945.3 Frankliniella occidentalis
TCAATCTTTCTAGGATTAAATTCCTGGAAAATGATCAAGAGAGCAAGGCGTTTGTTCATCTACACACTAGCTTACATCACCGATGTGGCCAACAAGGCAGCAGGTCCTTTTGCAAACTACATACACAAATGTAAAGTGACATTTGCAAGGAAAGGCTACCGCACTCCATCTTCAATCACAAGTATTCAAAATGATGACAAGAGGGAAGAACTCTTGTTAAAATTGTTTAAAAAAGTCACATCAGACACACCTCTTCCTTACTTCCTCCACAATGAAATGCACTGCTACCATCTTGACTTCCTCACAGAAGCACTATTCACAGCCATGAGGGAGTAGAGACAAGTCAGAACACGTCCTCAAAAATAGGTTTATGTTGGCACTCAAAAGATACCCTCTCAGAAAAAATTAGGTTTATGTTTAGGCTACACACCCATAAGACACCCTTCCAAAAAAATAGGTTTATGTTACACACCCATAAGATACCTTTCAAAAAGTTAGGTGGGAGTTTGTCGCCCTTTCAGACAACCCATATAAAAATTAGGTTTATGTTAGCAACCCCTAAGACACCCCTCAAAAATTAGGTTTGGGTTCCATAAGACACCCTTCTAAAAATTAGGTTTAAGTTAGTGACTCAAAAGATACCCTTCTAAAAAATTAGGTTTGGGTTACACACCCATAAGATACCCTTCTAAAAAATTAGGTTTAAGTTAGCAACCCCTAAGACACCCTTTTTTCACCCCTCGAGGGTAGGGGATGCTCAAAAATCAAAATGGCGTCAGGGGGGACACGTCCCCACCAAGATGGCGGACGGTGACAGGTCCCCTACTTTACTACTGGCGGTGTATGAGAAATTTAGATGATGGTGCCGAAAGCTCGTAGCTAGTCGACTAACCCTTTTCTGTTTTATATCCGTTTCCATCTCAATTTTAGGAGTGCATCTGATGTTGCAAATCGTTTTCACAGACTTGCATCGATTATATTTGGCGTATTATCAGCCGCCACCCATAAACAAGCAAAGAATTGTTATTAAAATTAAATGCTGAAAACCTGAGGTGGAGGGAGACGCCATCTTGGCTCTATCTCGCCAGCAGGGATCGGAAAACAGAAGCCTGTGCGAGGCTACTTGGCCAACTCGTTATTCGCAGTCCAGGGGGAAAACTTTTCGCACTGATAGTACCAACTCGCCCATGTAAAATTGCCCTACACCCGAGAGCCATTTTCATGTCAATGTTGGTCATGGGGTGGGGGGGGGGCATGAGCAGCGACACCTGGTGGTGACGAGAGGCACCTCGTCACCGCTCGGCTGGCAGGGGCAAGGCAGGCCAGCCCGCAATACTGATGTGTAATGGGGCTGCCTACCCGCCAGGCGTCTCGCCAGTGAGGCAGGCGTACAGAGGATAAGGATCTTGTCCTTTGTCCCACCCCGCAACCGCACCCGGCAGTGCTCGTTCCGCTCGTCCGCCTCTGCTCTCCTGAGCTCGAAGCGCCCAACGCCCCACCCATCCTGGTCCAGCGCGTAGCATCGCCATACCAGGGTGTTGTCCACGACCTGGAGTACGAGTGCAGCAGCCGCAGTAGGCGGCGGTTTTAGTGAGAAGGGACTCCCGTCCTCTCCGAACACGGCGTTTGCTGATAGCCCCCCCCCCCCCTTTTTCCGGCAGGCAACTCAGCTGATGAGCCAGCGCGCCTGCCTCCGGGGCGGTAAACCGGGACTAAAACGTACCATAGTGGACTATTCAATCGTGAATTAGTTTGAATTTGATGTAAATTTGGCTTGAATTGGTTTTGAATTGGCTTGAATTGGTTGTGAATTGGCTTGAATTGGATTGAATTGGATTGAATTGGTTTGAATTAGATTGAATTAGATTGAATTGGATTGAATTGGATTGAATTAGATTGAATTGGATTGAATTGGATTGAATTGGATTGAATTGGACTGAATTGGACTGAATTGGATTGAATTGGATTGAATTGGATTGAATTGGACTGAATTGGAATGAATTATGTTGAATTGGTTGAATTTTGAATTAGTGGTGTACAAAAAATTCCGGAGTTATCCACCCCTCGGGTTGTCATTATTCGTGTCATTAATTGTAAGTGTATGTTGCAGAGGCCGAATTGTGGGCAGCACTGGCCTGTCTCCCACGCCTCGTGAAGGAGGACCCTGACCTGTGGATCACCCGCATCAGGGTATGTGTGTTGAGAAGCCAGAACCCTATGCGTTTAGCCATGCCTACCCACTAGAGTCACACTCAATAATTTTTTTTCCCAATTTCCAGCCGCTCCCTCATGGGCAGCCATGCGTCGTGATGACGCTGCCGCCGGGAGCCACTGGGACTCACGCTGGGGCCCAATTCACCCCTCACATGGATGGGGTTGTCCTTTCAAGCGACGACAACATGTCGTTGGTGACTTGCTTTGAAATGCTTGTCCAGGCAATTCACATAGGTGGAGTAGAGTTCAGCAAGAACACGAGGAAGTCGTGGTGGTTGACGTGTGAGACCATGCTGGACATTAGGGACGAGGGCTCCACATCTTGCTCCAGCCGTCCCTACCGAACAGGTCTTCAAAGATTGATTACTTCCTAGTGGCATTATGCGGTTCATTTTTAATAGTGCACTGATGTATAAATTGTGCAAGTGACACACACTCCAAAGTGTTGAACACCATGTGGCATATTTCTATGTAGGCAACACGAGTTTTGAATAGTTAGAAGTGTTCAACAGGTGTGTTGCACACTTTTCAGTGTTCAACTTGAGCGTTGATCTACAGTGCTCGACTGTCAAGTTGAACATTTAAAAGTGAGCAACACACCTGTTGAACACTACCCAGCCGAAAATTCCGGTTACGGTTACGGCTACGGTTACGACTACGGTTACGGTTACACTCGTAAATTGGACCCATTTCCGGTTACGGTTACGATTACGTTTACTGTTTCTGATACGATTACGGTTAGTCAGCCCGATTACGGTGAGAACGTTCCGGTTACGGTGATGAAGTATTGGCAGTAACTCAAAGCCCCCATGAGACCAGAGCACATGTCGCCCGTGTAAACTTTTGACGCCGAGCACAATGGTGGTGTTTTCGTTGCGGTATCTCTAACAGTTCTCAAGATAGCCAGGGGTTGAAAATTCGACTCTTTCCAAACTCCACACATAGGTTTGACTTATGTCTCCCTTACGTTACCCTTAACCGTTTCTCCCTGCAAAGCTTAGTTGGCTGAGCGATTAGCGAAGCCCATTACTCCACTGACCGGAAAAGTTTCATTCTGTTTGTCTGTTTGTCTGTCTGTTTGTCTGTCTGTTTGTCTGTCTGTCTGTCCGCACGATAACTCGAGAAAGAATTGAGATAGCGACCTGGGATTTTCAGGGTCGCTTTGTATCATAAAAAGACAGATCGAGTTCAAAGATGAGCATTCT
>NW_026267135.1:628180-629196 GCF_000697945.3 Frankliniella occidentalis
CAGAGGGCCAAACTCAAAAGATACCGCTCTCAGATTCGCCGTCTGGCCCAAAAGGGTGAGGGGTGGAAATCAAAAAAGCAAGTTCTTCAGACAGGCGGGTCTTTCCTACCGCTTTTACTGTCGACTGTAGCATCCGTTCTCCCTAGTCTTTTTAAATGAATCACGTTAAAAAAATGATCCTTGTGCCACACGAGACTGTGGCCAGGATGAATGACACAACACCATCCGCCATTCAAACTCAATCGAGCTCACTTGACTCAGAGATGGAAAAGATTATGCGCGATAAAAAATATGCAGATGATTCTGAAAAGTGGAAAGTTTATAATCAGGTTTTACAGAGGTATTTACATTTTACAAAAGAGCGCACAAAACCTCTACACATTTCTCTCGAGGGAATCACACAGGAAGAGGAGGATGACGATGAAAGCGGTGCGATGCTTCGTCGACAACTCTCTGCAGCGCTGCCAAAAACATATAAAGCACATGCACTCAGAATATTTGATTATTTAAAACAGGCGGACTCGAAAATCACATGGGATTCTGCGGGAACCGTCTCGATTAACAGCAAACCTGTTCCGAACTCGAATATTATCGATCTTATTTCCGACCTGACACGAACACGCAAAAATTTTGAGCCTGTGGGACTTTCAAATTTTATCCACGCCTTATCATCTATTAATTTTCCATTAGAGCTAGTGTCTAACTCAACCAGAAGATCTGACATCATTAGTGCTAGGAATCAAAGTGGTTCTGGGCTCACAGTGATCAGGAGTACAGGGCGTGTTGTAAAACCTAAAACACAGTTTAAAAAACATACAAAAAAACAGACAAAAAAAGGTAATAAAAAGAAAATTAAAAAAACAATTAAGGGACATGGTTGGAAAACTTGGTGATGTATACCACGATCCTGCCCACCCTGCGGCTTACGGTACAGCTTGGAAGCTGTGGAAAGCTACAGGGGAGAAAAAAGAAAAAACAGTTAAGTTTTTGGAAGGGGAAGATGCATACACACTGCA
>NW_026267135.1:639046-642249 GCF_000697945.3 Frankliniella occidentalis
GTCCACCACGCCCCGCCCGGCCCCGCCATGCCAAGCGAATAAAGTCAACGGCAGGTTATATGTTTGGGGGGAGGGGGGGCCTGGAAGAACACGCCTCAGGCCTCCCTCAGGCACGTCGGGCCGGGCCAGCATACCAACACCAACACGTCAGGGAGGGGGTTGGGGGGGAACGGCAGGCACAGGGCGCGAACAATAGCCGCCCTCCTCCTCCTACCCCCTCCCCTCCCAGCCATTAAATGGGGTGGGAA
Source organism: Frankliniella occidentalis (assembly GCF_000697945.3). Taxonomy (NCBI): domain Eukaryota; kingdom Metazoa; phylum Arthropoda; class Insecta; order Thysanoptera; family Thripidae; genus Frankliniella; species Frankliniella occidentalis. The sequence goes on from NW_026267135.1 coordinate 639,295, forward strand.
TGGGCCGGTCCGGTGCGATCGGATGGGGAAGAGGGGGGGGGGGTGGCCAAGCGACTTGTGTGTGTGTGCGTGTGTAGTACACAACACATCAGGGCACGAGCGTACAACAATACGTATCATTCCAAAAACGCCGCGTTAGGGTGTGTTTTCATTTCCGGCGTAGATGACTGTATACAGCGAAAATATGTTTCTCAGGTGACAAGTCGCGGGTCTGATATCACTATCAGAGCCGCGACTTTGTTATTCGTTTCCGGCGTACTATTGATACGGCATATGTCGACCTCGTGATAGAGTACTTCACCTCGTCAATCATTGAGAAACGCCGGTGAAGTACTATACTATCGACGTCGTCTCGACGTCGTCACAAGTGTCACAAGTGTCACACTGTTTGTGCGGCATGTGTCGTATCCTGCGGTCACTTGTTAGTGGCCCCTATGGGGCGCAGCGTGGTGATCAGAAAAATTAGAAAAAAAAAGGTGCACGCTTTTATTTATAGCGGGTGAGATCGCACGGATCGTAAGCAACTTCAACTCGGCCCGTGCCTTCGCGGGCGGCTCGCGAACCGCGGCTCATCTGCTCGGGCCTTGCGATTCCCTGGTACAGTTTAATCGGATCAAGGAAGCCAGCATGTCTCTCCCCACCCCGGCCTTGTCCCACCAGTGCAGTGCTCTGCCCCCGGGCTGGGCTCGCGTCGAGGAGGTTGCCATACACTGAAATACATCCACCCCCTCCCCACCCGCATCAGTATGCTGCTGCAGGAGCAATTCGAAGTGCATCCAAAGGCGTTTCGTTTTCTTCGTCTCCTTTGAAATCACAATAAGTTAAAAATGCCGTTTTCATGTTTTCGTTCGCTCTGTCCTGTATATTACACTTTTCCTACCCCTCTTCCTCCTCCCCTTTTCTCGGCTGTCACTTTTGCCGCCAACGCAGCTGCGGGGCAAGTGCGTGGCTGAGGTTTGCCGCGTTGAAGGTGGGGGAGGCGAGGCCAGCAGCTGTCCGGGATTATTATCTGCCCACGACCCGCCCCCGCCCCGCCTCCGCTCGCCACTCTCCACCGCACCGCCGCGCTCCGGCGACGGTCAGCGCTCACACGGTCGTGACAAAATTAGAAATGTTTCATCTCGGTTTGGACAGGCTGAGCCGGGCGCGGCGCGGGGGGCAGCGGGGCAATTGTGGGAACCGGGAGCGCAGCCCCGGACGTGGGACGTTACGACAACACACGCTAAGTGAGTCGTGGTTCGTCCGCAAAAAAAGGAGGGGGGGGCAAAAATAACATAATCTGAGCGCGTATTTGACCCCACGCCCCCCCCCTCTCCTCCACATACCTCACCTTCCCTCCGTTCCATTACGTCCCCCATAAACTGTGCTCGTCGCTGGCACGACCAGCCCTTGCCCGGCGAGCCCCCCGCCCCGCCACATTCTCACAGCACGCCTGCTGTGGCTGCCCATCGTCGTGGCCGATAGACGATAACAGGTTTTATTCCCGTTGCATTCAAGGAAGGAGGCATGCTGATACGCCAATTTTGTTTGGCTTCTCGCTCTAGCTCATGTGCGTAAATAAATTGTGCGAAAGAATATGCAAAGGGGGAGAGAGTGTTAGACTTGATATAGGGACGAGTATTCGCGCTGCGGGCCTAGCCACAGGTTGTATCGGTCGGAGCGATGGATCGGACTCGGACTACACTACCGTCGAGGGGCGGGGGCGGGGGCAGGTCTGCCAATCCTAACGCGATTACCTGCCGCCGCCGGCCGGCCAGCTGCTGCCGCCCCCGGCCCCGCCCCCAGGCCCCGGGTCGTCGTCTAGCCCCGCCTTTTGAAGCCCCAGTGGCCCCCGTCCCGTGGCACCAGACCAGGATCGCGCCGAGTCCACCCCCGACCCCTGTTCGCCTATTCCATCCCAACTTTGTTGATGTATATGTATACCTCCTCGGTGTTCTACGCTCAGTGTTGAGGTCCGTCACACCGTAAGCGGCGCTGCCTCCCCACCAGCCTCCTCCTCCTCTACCACACTTGCCTCCCACCGCGGAAGTCGAAGCGCACTCCGCCCGCCCGGGCCGGAGACTGAGGGAGGGAATCATGTGGCGGGAAAGCCACCGGAAGTTGTATTACGGGGCTCTGGAGGGGCGGGACGCGGTGTAGGTACGGTAAGCGCGGAGCGCCTGCGAGGGAGCGGGTAGGCAACCCCGCAGCGTCCGAGCGCGCCGCGTTGCCTACCCCCGCAGGCTGCTCTGGACGACATCCCCCGCGTCACCTTGACGGAAGGGAGCGCCTGCGAGGGGGCGGGTGGGCAACCCTGTAGAGCATCCGTGCGCCCCGGCTGCCTACCCCCGCCCCGCAGGCTGTTCAAGTCAACTACTGGATGGAACCTGGATCCTTGAAGCCTGGGGCCCAGCACTTTCTCAAAGAGCGATACACGGAATTTATCTGGTTTTGGGGCGTCGTTGTTTTCTTTCCGGCTTTTAGATAGATTCTAAGTCAATAGTTAATGGATACCGAGGGTAAATCACTAGGGTGCTAAGCGTTGGTCTATTTCGTGGTATTTCTTCTGCCTTTTCACGGTTATTTCGGATTACTTCGGATTTCGGACTATTTCGCGGTATTTCACGGTATTTTGGTGGTTTTTCGCGATTATTTCACAAACTGTTTCGCGTCCGCGTCTATCTCGGGGGAAGGTGTACGAACTATTTCGCAAGTGATTTATTTCCCCCTCGATGGATACACTATCGCAAAACTCTTTTCTATTTAGTAACTTTTAAAAAAACCTGTGAGAGTTATTCGCATGATTTACATACTTGGAGTAAGACGTTTTTTTGTGGCAGAAAATATTTTTAGCAGATCTCGAGGTCAGTGCTGAAACGCTTTTCCCTGAGCGGGTGTCATACATATTCACACCATCGCTCGGCGTGAGCGAGGGGGACAAGAGAAAGACACAGAGGGAGAGAGAGAGAGGGGGGG
>NW_026267135.1:642299-642617 GCF_000697945.3 Frankliniella occidentalis
TAACAAGTTTATTAAATTTAAAAGTTTTCCTTAGTTTTGACAAAATTGTGTTGAAAAGTCACAACCATTCTTACTTTTAATACCAGCATCCAGAACACTTCTTAAAAGTCGTGTAGCTTTTGACCACTGGACATGGAATTTTGGCGTTCAATATAGTATTGGGTGAACAACATATCGAATTTAGATAGGCGTAATGTAGCTATGCCACTGCCATATGTCAAAAAAGCAAGTTAACAAACATACGCCGTCCGACCAAGCACATAGCTACTCTGGGAATGCCCCTGGACGGAGCGCCGCATAAGGTCGGGTGCGAGCGCT
>NW_026267135.1:642667-644821 GCF_000697945.3 Frankliniella occidentalis
GGGGGGGGGAGGGACGACCCTCTGCTGTCCATCGCGAGGCCGGCTCTATGCTCCTTCTCTCCCCCAAGCTCGGGAGTATAGTTGGTTCACTAAATGTAGACACCATTGGCCTGGAGCCTGTCCCGGAGCCCCATTGTGCGCGTCATAACGACGCGGCAAGCCGGGTCCGGGCCACCCGAACGTCCCTTTCCTAGGGCAGCCAAGAGCGAGTGTGGGGAGTGCGCGGGGGCGGCCAAGGCAGGCTCAGGCAGCGAGGCAGGCGCGGGCGTCTCCGGCAGCCCTAGACAGGCTACCTGACCCTTGTAATGTGCGTAACCGAACAGCTTATTGCGTCGACAAAGAGAGCCCAGCGATTGTTTCGATTTTCGTTTGTGTTCGTATGGTGTCTACATTTAGTGAACCAACTATAGACGCGTGGCCGCGCGGTCTTCTCCTGACCAATCCGTTCCGCGCCATTGTCTTTTCCGATTTGCATCTCCGGGACTTGAGAACCCCGTGACAAAAGAAAACAGAAATAAAGGAACGCCTCAAGAAAAACCACCAATACACCCCCCCCCCCCAAAAAAAAGAGAAAAATAACATTAGATGTACGTAGAAAGTACCTAGTGGAGCTATTTTTTTTTCAAGCCACATAATTCTGCAAGAGAAATAGAACAATGAAAGCCCTTATGTGAGTATATCGCCCACACCAAGCCTTGTGCTCTTTGATCGCTGTCGTTGTTCTTTACCCACGATTGCATTCCTGCTCGACCATTACTCATCAAGCTCTTTCGGTAGAATCAAAGTGCTGCGCTCGACTGATATGACTCAGGCAGCTCCTCCGTACCCCCCCCCCCCCTCCCCCGCGCACCTGGTGCAAGCGCGAGACTGTTGTGCTGCTCTGCGACACATCTCCATATCCATGTGGTTTGGAGCGTCGAGTGTCGTGGCGGGGCTTGGCGGGGCGAGGCGAGGCGAGGCGTGGCGAGGCGAGGCGTGGCGTGGCAAGGCGTGGCAAGGCGAGGCGTGGCGGGGCGTGGCGCTCAGAGCCGGCGGCACACAGTAATTTGCTCTTCCTCATTGCAGTGCTGTGTGTCTGTCCGCAGTCTGCCCAGTTTGTAGCGTGGCAGCCAAAAAAGGGAAAAAAAAAGGCAAAACACAAAAACGCGCGCTCTTCGCTGCGCTATATATTATACTCGCCCGCCGCCATCTATTCCTGGCTGGCGAACACGTTACATTGTAGCTGGAAACTGACCCAGTTTTCATTCAAACAAAGGCACAAAACACCCTCTCCCCGGGCACTATGAAGTTTCGTGCCTTTCCAAAGGCACTAAACTTGTATGGAACTCATATGCAGCTAGCCAGCTAAAGGTGTCAAAGGTCTCATTTAGCGCCTTTCCAAAGGCATTAAACTTTCTTAGCGCCTTTTAAAGGTAGGGATTCGCACCTTTGCTTTTCAGTGTTGCCCCACTTTTCCTGTTTTATACTCACAAACTTCCGTGAGCGTAAACACATGACTGTTATTATCATCGGGTAATTTATTTGAGCTGTACTGCTAGAATAATAAAAATTATCGCATTCATGTTTTTTAATTAAAAAGAAGGAGATTTGACGGAACACGGGAGAACTGGAAATTAGACATGCACGCCGCGCCGCCGTTGCGCCGCCGCCGATATAGTTTGGCCCGCCGCCGCCGCCGTTCAAAAATCTGCGGCGCGCCGCCGCGCCGCCGCCGTTAAAATTGTCGGCGGCGTAGCCGGCGGCGCGGTCCAAATTCGTCACTTTTGGAGCAAAATTGGTGCCCAAAGACAGGCTACCAAACGTGCAGTCCTCTCACTACTTCGACCCATTCCAACAAGAAGTGATAATGCTCTAGACCATTAAAATTGTTGTGAATTTAACATTTTTAATTCGACATATTCAAAATTAGCGCTCATTTGAACAAAAAGCGCCGGAAACGCCGCCGCCGCCGCCGCTGGTGCACTGGTAAAACAAGTGTGCAATATTTGCACACCAACGTGTGCAAGTTGTGATTTTGCACATTACATGGTGTTTAACTCAAGTTGCACACTTGCGTGGTGTGCAAATTTTAGACGTTTTGTAAACGTTTAAATTCTGCACACTTGGACACACACAGTTCTATGCTGTCAATAGGGAAACATATGGTGTGCAGCT
>NW_026267135.1:644871-645759 GCF_000697945.3 Frankliniella occidentalis
GGGGCAGCTTCTAGAGGGACTTGCCTTTGCCGCCGCCAGCAGCCAGCACCGGCGGGGCGGGGTGTTGTGCTTTGCTCCAGTTAGCCGGCGTCGTGCACCATAACCAACAGGAGGTTCCCGCCTCGGGGGACGTGACCCCCCCAGTGACCTCCGCCACTCCCCGTACCCGGACACCGCAGCAGTCGTCCTCCCCCGGGGGGAGTGGGTCGCCTCTAGCTTTGCTCCAGCTCGTCGTCCCCAATCTGGGCAACACGTGGCCCGCACGAGCAGAGCTAGCTGGAGCTGGAGAAGGCAAATCCCCCTTTTTATTCGCCGAGAACGAAAGCGCGTGCGCGCGAATATGTAAAAATGCTTTTGGGACCGAAACCGGTTTGGCGCGCTATGGGGCAGAGACGAAAGGCGACGAAGGGGGGGCACAGCGGAAGAAGCAGACAGAAGGCCCAAAAATATACCCCTGTCGAGGCATATCGGGAAGACTCCGCGGAGTTGGAAGTGAGCACTATTACTGAGTAGGTAAAGTTGATTATTTGAAAGGAAAATAAAAATATTCTCCTTCTCGGCTCTTGATAAACATGTCTGATTTGTGGTGATAACTGGGATGGGAAGTGAGTCGAAGTCAAGCCTACAGCAGCGAGGATCGAGGGGAATAATGAATAACTACAGTTTTGCTCTCGCGGAAGCAGAGATGCGGCTGATTCTGCCCCACAGCTTCCCACCGCGGCGGCGGCCGCACTGACAGCAGTCGCTATGACGAACAATCCGCGCAAAGTGCCCCTGAATAACTGAAGGAAGGCTTTGCCGCGTCCGCGGCGGGGGGAGGGCTCTGAGCAGCCGGAATAGATTTTTTAAAGACGGAAAAACCCCACGAAAAATTGCGGAAGAAAAACA
>NW_026267135.1:645809-655656 GCF_000697945.3 Frankliniella occidentalis
GGGGTGAGGTCCCCGAGGAGAAAAGTAGTAGCTCTGTCCCGTCCGTATGCCCGTCTGTCGGTCTGTCTGTGATTCTGGAGCTGCAGAGACGACCCCGGTGAGGCTCGGCCGCCGCGGGGAGCCGGGCTGGGTGCACAGCACGGTGCACATGTTTCGCATCAGCAATGCATGACATGAGCGGCAGCGGCAATCGGGGCGAGAGAGGGCGAGAGAGGTTTAGGGGGGGGGGGGTGGAGGAGGGGAGAGGAACAGAGAAAGAGAGTATTCACCTACCTATTATCTGCCTCCCCGCCCCGACCCAAAGGCCGGCTTACACCGTCAGTCTCGACGTCTTTGACAGGTTAGGGATAGTTGGAAGCGGATTCAAGAGAAGCGAGACTTTAGACTGCCGTACAAATGGTTTAATCAATACCGTATTCATTCATAGTGATCAAACGGCGCATTTTTATTTTGACAGTCTCAATTTCAGCGAACAAGTTCTTCAACATGAACCACGGTGTCCAAGGGATTGTGGTATTTTGGAGATGGGGAGCACCCTTCCAGGACAAGAGTGGCGGCGCGTACGGGCGGTATGGCCACCTTGTCCGGCAACATTTGCTGGAACGGAGAGCGGTGTTTGTCCGGACCCCACTCCATGGCGACCCGCACGTGCAGCTCGGGCTGGGCCGTCAACAGCGCCCTGACGGCGTCCTTACGCGCCAAGCGGCAGCCGGAGCCGTGCACCGAGACCAGGCGCAGGGCGGGCTGGGTCGCGGGGCTGACGGCGAGCAGGATCTCCTCGCACGCCTGTCGGCTCAGCTGGCCCACGTGCAGATCCCGCAGCGCCGGCAGCTGCGGCAGCGCCTGGAGCAGCACCTGCAGCAGCTCCTTCTCCCTCGAGGACCAGATGGGACAGGCGATGTGCAGCTTCTCGAGGTTCGACCGCTCCGACGACGCGAGGGCCCGGAAGCAGTCGAAGTGGTAGAGGTAGCCCCTGATGTTCACCTCCCGCACCTGGCAGGCTCGGCGCAGCAGCTCCGCGGCGGCCGCGGCCGCGGCCGCGTCGGGGTAGCCTGAGCCCATCATGGTGATGGTGAGGGTCCGCAGGGTCGCGCACTGCGCCAGCACCTCCATCCCGCGCTGGTCGTCGAGGGCCACCTCGCGCAGACACGGGAGCCCGACCAGCAGCTGCAGCGTCGCGGTCGAGAGCGACAGCAGATCACCCTCTTTGGACCCAACGAAGTGGACCTCCTCTAGGGTGGCGGCGTGGGTTCTCAAAACCAATTGCGAAAATGATTCGTCCGTCTCAACTGCAGCGTGAAATCTCCTAATTGAGCTGGACACGACCTGCGAGCACGTTCCGAGGACGAGGGGGAGGGGGCCGGTGCTGCCGGTCGAGACAAACAGATCAAGTTCTTCCAGCCCGGGTGTTGAGATCAGCGTCCGAAACAAGATGCAGACGTTATCTTCACTCATGTAGGGTTTATCAACTATTTCCAGGACCACTCTAACCCTCCTCAGCCGGCCAAGGGACGCCTGATGCTGGATCAGTCGGGCCGCGAATGCACCATCTTGAAAAGTCACAAAGCGTTGCGTCCTATCCCAACTACCCCTCACCTCCAGACCTTCGACGGCGCACGTGGTCGTGTGGAGGTGGCCGCAGACGCCCTTGCGCGACGGGGGAAGCACAGTCAAGTGGCGCAGGCACGGCGCCAGGCGCGACACCGGGCAGGTCAGCCTGTCATTCTTGTACGGCGACGGGATCAAGGACCTGCGCCTCCAGACCTCCGGCTGCAGAGCGAGCTCGCCCAGCCTCCGGCACACGAGGCGGCAGGCGAGGAGGTCCTGGACGGCCAGGTGCTGCATCACCAGCAGCAGCACGTCGTCGGGCAGCTGGTCCAGGGTCCGGGGCTGCGAGCGACAGGGTAAAAGTTTTAGTCCGTAGGCTATTTCAATAATGGAGCACGAAGAGAGGGAACAACAAAACCGGATCTAGAGAGCTGTGATGGTGGTGGGTGCGGGGAGGAGTGGTCGAGAGGAACCCAAATCCGTCCGCCATCTCTTCGGGCTAGTTTCCGGCTTGCGAAGGTGGGCTGTTTTCGGTCATTTACTTCACTCGCAGGTCAGCTCGTCAGCTTAACTGGCTTAACTCGCCGTCCGGTAAACGTATATCGTCAATACACCAACACTACTACGTAGTATGGTAACGTAGGGGAGGAAGGAGAGGGAGAGGGTGAGGGTGAAAGATAGACAGAATAAAACGGAATAAACGGGAATAAACTACTGAGAAATCTAAAAGTACCCCCAGAAATCTTTTGTCATTTAATTTAAATATTCACGATATTAAATTTTACGTGTGTGTCGTGTGCTCTCTTGTGCGGGGTGGCTAGGGTGTGTCCGGATTCTCTGCCGGTTCTGCTGGAACGGCTCGGCTGGTTTGCTCTGCGGCCGTTGCGTTGCGAGCCGCGCCAGCCCCGCCATTCGGCTGCTACCAACACCCGCGACGCCGCGAGGACGGCGAGCGCCGCGAGTGCCCCGCGAGATGACAGGCCAGGCCGCGAGTCGCGAGGACATGCACCCCTACGACGAGGGTGATCCGCGCGGTCGACTCGCGAGACTGCCCCCCGCCGCGACTTGCGCCCAAGCTTGCGCCGTACTTGTCGCGACTGTGTGGCTGCCCTGTTCGGGCCTGTCCGAACACCAGATTCGGAGACAAATATCGGTGGAACCCGCCTTAGGAGTACCATACATCGGTCCGAACACTGCTTTCGGTTAACACCCAGAAGTTGGCTGATTTTGTAACAGTCTGGGTGTGCGGACATTGTCCTTAACCCCCCCCCCCTTTTCGTATCTTATTTCCTATGTCCCGGGCCGCGATAGGCGCAGGGCGCCACCGAGCACACAACCCGACTTGTGCTTCTAACCCATATCATCCACCGACGCCGCCCACGCCGAGCTCCGTCTCGCTCAACATACCTGTTCAGAATTGAGCCCATGAGTCCGTTTGCAGGCCCGATGAGGTGGCCTCCGGGTCGGCTTGACGGTTGTCTCCATGTCTCTTCTCACACTCGCGACCTGTTCAGAAAGCACACAAGTTAGACGACAATAATAGTTCACTATACTTCTGGCTTCTACGGAGGCACTGCAACCCCAGACGCCAGCCGAGCAAAGCGGAGGGCAGGTGTGGGAATTAGGTTATGTCGCTTTGTTGCGGGTCCGCACTACAAGGCAAGTCCCCCGCTTGTTGACCATTTTAGGATAGGCGCATAGAAGAGAAAGAAAAGAATGATGTAAAGGGACACGAGGTCTAACCATGGACTTACTTGCTAACTTGCTGTGCAAAACTAAGCGAGAGAGTCGCAGGTCGCGGGCGGGCGCTCGCTTCAGCTTCAGCTCGGCTTGAACTCAGATGCGAGTGTGCTCACGCGGGGATGAGAAATATAGGCACACTCGGAGTATGAGAATCAAATTAATCGTCGTCGGTATCATAACGTAAGAACCTTTGTTCTCATTAATTGTACTCAGTAAGTGTGCTGTTTCCGGGATCTATAATCTGATCGGCGACTCCCAAGCGCACAGAAAATTACAGCGGACACCTCTAATATTTTTCCCTCTCGATTTACCTTGCACCAGGCCTATGTTGGCAGTAGGCTATCGGAGGGACTGGCCACGGCCACGGCCTTCACTTGCTAGTGCGCGGTGTCGCGGAGAGCAACACGCAGTCAAGACGACGGAAAGGTGGAGCTCTCCGGGGAGAAAAGTAGAGCAAATGCCGCAAATGCGTGACGTGCGCGCCAAACGGAGCGAAAGAGGGGGAGGGAGTAGGAGTAGGTGAGGAATGGATGCAGGGGGGAGGGGGGAGAGTATACTTATTCACCTTTTACAGTCGCCTCACTATAAGGAGTAACCTAGCGGAGCGATAGCTGTTCGCAAAAATTCTTATTAAAGTGTCTAAACGTAACTGTCTTGTAACAGGAATCATCCAGTGCTAAACGATAAAGTTTGGTCCATTATTTAGTATTTAGTTTTCAGCCGTGCGATTGTTAGACTAGAAGTTAGCTCATCACGATGGTAGGGACTATTTTCTTAACGCGCAATGTTCAAGTTACTTCTTATAGTGAGGCGACTGTATCTGCCTCCTCGCCCTGACCAGAGGTCGGCGTTTACAAGAAAGTCGCTATTTTGGATTTTTATGTTTTATTTGAGAGAGTGGACCTCCTCCTGGGTGGCGGCGTGCGTTTGTAATACGAACCGGGAAAAGGGTACGGCCTATTATCAGCTGCCTCCCCGGCCCAGCCAAATGCCGGCTTCTCGACTTCTTGACAAGTTAGGGATAGTTCCAAGCGGTTTCAAGAGAATCGATATTTTGACTTTACAAATGGTTTAATTAATATCGCATTCTTGCTCAATAATTTTTAAGAAAGAATGAAATGGTCTCAACATCAACTGACAAGCTTTTTAACAAATATCACCGGGCGCGAGCGATGGTGGTACAGTGGAGATGCAGAGCGCCCTTCCAGGACAAGAGTGGCGGAGCTTTTGGAGGACATGGTCTGGAGGAGCCCACTAGCCACTTGCTGCTTGCCGGACTTGCACTCGTCGCAAGGGTGCCGAGGGTCGCAGACGGCGCCGTAGGGGAGGTTGTCCGGGCCCCAGTACCTGGCGACGCGCACGTGCAGGTCCGGGCGGGCCGCCAGCAGCGCCCTGACGGCGTCCTCGCGCGCCCAGCCGTGCCCGCAGCCCCGCACCGAGACCACCCGGGTGGAAGGATCTGAAGACGAACTGCAGTCAGAACTCTAGTAATTTCATCATAGCAGTTAAACTGTAGTTAATCTGCAGTTTTTCCCGCTTTGTGGCCCTACGTCCGAAAAAAATGCAGTTAAACTATAGAAACCTATTCTTCAACTTTAGTTTAACTACAGTTTAACTACAGTTTTCGACTATAGTACTGAGTGCGGATCTTTACATCCGGGCAGGCGCAGGGCGGGGTGGGTCGCGGGGCTGATGGCTAGCAGGACGTCCTCGCACGCCCGTCGGCTCAGCTGGCCGACGTGCAGCTCCCGCAGCGCCGTCAGCCGGGGCAGCGCCCGGAGCAGCGCCTGCAGCAGCTCCTGGAGCAACTCCTCCTCCCGCTCGGTCCGGAACGACTGCCTCCAGATGTAGCAGGCGATGTGCAGCTTCTCGAGGTCAGACCGCGCCGACGACGCGAGGCCGCGGACCAGCTCCGTGCAGACGGCGGCGGACACGTAGCAGCCGATGGCCCCGCCGCGGATGTTCACCTCGCGGACCTGGCGGGCTCGGCGCAGCAGCTCGGCCGCGTCCACGGCGGCGTGCCCATCCTGGCCGTTGCCCGTGATCGTGATGATGACGGTCCGCAGGGTCGCGCACCGCGCCAGCACCTCCACGCCGGCCAGGTCGTGGTGCACCGCGACCTCGCGCAAGCTCGGCAGCCCGGCCAGCAGATGCAGCGTCGACGTCGAGACCGGGATCGACCACGAGACTTGGCCGAAGTGGACCTCCTCCAGGGTGGCGGCGTGCGTCCCCAGGACTGATTGGGAGAAGGGGTCGACCCCGTCGATGGCGACGCGGAACCTCTTCATTGAGCTGCGCACGCGGTGCCCTACCTGCTTGCACTCTGTGAGGGAGATGGGGCTGCGAACCCCCAATTGAGCGGTCAGGCAGAGTTCCTCCAGCCCAGGTGTCGAGGCCAGTGTCCGGAACAAGGCGGAGGATTCGGATTGACTCATGAGTTGTTCATGTTTACTATTACACTTGTACTTGATCACCACTCTCCTCAGGCGGCCGAGGGACGCCTGGCGCTTGACCAGCCGGGCAGTGAGCGCCCCTGTACCCGCGACCGAAACCGTTGTGAATGCGGAGTCCACGTCCAACTCCAGTTCTCGGACGGCACACTTGGTGCTGAACAGTGGGTGGCCGCAGACGTCCATCGTCAACGGGAGGACGACGGTCGCGTGGTGCAGGCAGGGCGCCAGGCGCAGCACCGCGCAGGTCAGCCTGGTCCTGCTGCCGGACGCCCTCGAGGACGTGCCCAGGGTCCTGTGCCTCCAGGCCTCCGGGTGCAGCGCCAGCGCGCCCAGCCTCTTGCACACGAGGCGGCAGCCGTACACGAGGTCGTCGACGTCCAACTGCTGCATCACCAGGAGGAGCACGTCGTCGGGAAGCTGGTCCAGGGTCCGGCGCTGCGAGCGACAGAGTGAAATTTTTAACCCATGCCAGAACAGCATCGCGTTTCCTTACGGAAAATCGGAAAAGGCCCGTATCCAGAGAGGTACAGTAGGGGTAGGTGAGGGGAGGAGCACCGGGTGGGCAGGGGTCGCTCCCTACGCCCGCCACACCTCTCTTGATCCGGTTTAGTACTTCTTCCTTCCTTTCCGAGCTATAACGACGTATCCTATTATTTGGTTTGTTATGAAGCTGTACTAATCGCAAACGTGTACCCCCCCCCCCCCTCCCGCGAGCTTTGCGAGGCGACGAGCACCCGACACCCGAGCTGACCCGTCTCTTCTCCCCTTTGACGCCCATCACACCGAGTCCCCAGCTCGCTCAACATACCTGCTCTTGTTGGTCAGGAACTGTAGCTGCCGTCGCGTAGGTCCGTTTGCAGGCCCGAGCTGGTTGCGTCCGCGTCGGCCTGCGGCCCTTGAGTCTTGGCTCGCGGGTCTTCCTCTTCCTCTTCTTCGCCATGTCTCTCCCGCGATGCTCCTCACCTTTTTAGAAAGCACAGGTTAACCTAAAGCGTCCTAAAGTCTTTGCTTGGACTACGGAAACCGCTCTTTGCTACTTGCGACGCCAGTCCGGACGAGCAATGCCTAGCGGAGCTATTGAGGTTATGTCGCTTTGTTATGGTGCCGTGATACGCTACGCGCCACCATCTCATTGACCTTTTTGGACGGGTGGATGGACGAGAAAGCAAAGATTGATGCCGTGCCTGTGACTCGGGGTTCTCCCGTGAGACTTACTTGCAAACTACCGTGCAGAAATAAGTGGAACGAGAGAGATGAGTATAAGACTTGCTTGTGTGTGCTAGCGTTCGCCTCGTCTCGCACCGAGATGGGAGATGGGTGGTGCGTGTTCGCTGGGGATGAGAAATTTACACTCGGCGTATAAGAACTCTTAACCGCTAATGCCGAGGGGCGGGCCGCGCACTCCGCGGGGGCACGCGGAAGGAGCGTGACGTCGCAGAGGGGGGCGCCGTATCCTTCGCTTTGGACACGTCGCGCGAGGTGGTTGGTACGCGGTGCCGCGGCCGCGGAGCGTCGCGGGCACGCGGCACAATGAAGGTGGGGGTCCCCGAGGAGAAGAATGGTAGCTCTGTCTGTCTGTGATCCCGCTGCTGGAGAGACCGCAGAGACGACACCCCGGCGAAGCTCGGGGAGAAGCGCACGAGGTGCACGGCGGCACTGTGCACATGTTGCGAACCAGCGGCAATGCTTGACATTGCGCGCTATAGCCGGAACCGCAGGAAGAGAGTGCAGGCGCGGTTTTAGGTGACCGGGGAGGCGGGAAGGGGAGGGGAAAATCTGTGGCTGGCCTACATACAGGGGTTTTGTATTGCAAATTGTCTATCTTTTAGGCGGCTTTCTAGGGCTGACCCCGGGAAAGGGGGAAGGGGGGGGGGACGACTGCCCCTGTCACCACCTCCCTTATAAAACCGGTCAGAGGGTGAGAGGAGGGGGAAGGGGGAGTGGGAGATAATTGAATTGGGGAGTGATCGCCCATAGGTCTCCCCGCCCCACGTTGAGTATAAGTAGTTTAAAGCTGTCTAAAGAGAAGCGGAGATTTAGCATTTGGAATGTTGAAGAAAGCGTCAATAACTGGCATAATAACGTTTAATACATTTTACGGCAGTACAACGAACAAGTTCGTGTACATTTGTAAATGTTGTTCAAGCATGAACATTAATGGTGGGATGAGACACCTCCTAGTGGTCGGCCTCATCACGCGCGCCTGTCCTTCTCTTGGATCTTGACCTGCAGCCCCGGGCGGGCTCGGCGCAGCCTCTCTACCCCGCCGCCGCCGTACGTCTCAGGATCCCCCTCCCCGACGATGATGTTCAGGGTCAGCAGCAGCGGCCCGGACTTGGCCAGGACCCCCAGGCCGGGCTGGATGTGGTGCAGCGTGAGCTCGCGCAGAGTAGGGAGCCCGGCCAGCAGGTGCATTGTCGAGAGCGGGACTCGGTGGTGCGGCGAGAACGACCCGAGGACGTGGACCTCCTCCAGGGTGGCGGCGTGCGTTCTTAAAACAAACTGGACAAATGGGTTGGCTCCCTTGACTGCGATGTGGAATCTCCGCAGTGAGCTGGGCACTGGCTGGAGCTGCTGCTGGAGCTCGGCGCACTCGCTGAGCTCGAAGGGACGGTACAAACTGACGTGGAGCCGAATCTCCTCCAGCCCAGGTGTCGACATCAAGGTCCCAAACAAGGAGGGGGTGTCAGCCGCGGCGTGACTCACGACGCATTCATCGTACTTGACGGCCACCCTCTTCAGCCGGCCGAGCGTCGCCTGGCGCTGGATCAGCCGGGCCGCGTGTCCACCCGCAGTATAGTGTGTCCAGTACACGTCCCGCACCTCCAGTCCCCCGGCGGCACACGTGGTCGTGAACAGATGGCCGCAGACGCGTGTGCGCGGCGGCAGGTCTACGGTCATGTGGTGCAGGCACGGCGCCAGGCGCAGCACTGGGCACGTCAGCCTGTTCCCGCCCGCCGAGCGGAGCGTGCTCAGGGTCCTGCGACTCCAGGCGTCCCGGTGCAGCGCCAGCGCGCCCAGCCTCCTGCACACCAGGCGGCAGGTGAGGAGGTCGACGACGTCCAGGCGCTGCAAAACCTCGAGCAGGACGTCGTCGGTTAGTTGTTCCAGGGACCTGAGCTGCGAGCGACAGAGTGGAAGTTTAAGTCAATCGCGTACTTCAATGTAGCAAGAAAAGGAAGTGGAAAAAACAAAATCGGATCCTGAGAGCTGTGGTGCGTCCCCACGGCCACTCCCGCCACAGCTCTCTAGATCCGGTTTTGCTCTTCTTGCAAAGGGTGAGACCTCTCCCGCGCACTCCCGCCGCACTCATCGCGAACGAGCTGCAGCTCGCTCAACATACCTGCTCGTCATGTTGGGCAGGAATGGTCGCGTAGATCCGTTTGCAGGCCCGAGTTGGTTGCGTCCGGGTCGGCTTGCGGATCTTCTTCTTCGCCATGTTTCTCCCGATGCTCCTAATCACCTTTTCAGAAAGCACAGGTTCACCTAAGGCAACCTAAAGTCTTGCTTCACTACGGAAGCACTGCGACGCCAGCCCAGACGAGCTATACCTTGTGGAGCCAGGTTATGTCGCATTCTTTCCCTAGCTAGGCTAGTCCCTCATTAACCATTTTAGAAGGAGGATGAAAAGAGAAAGAAAAAAGAATGGTGCCGTGCCTTGGACTCGGGGTTCAATCATGAGACTTACTTGACAACTTCTGTGTACAACTGAGCGAAGCGAGAGAGACGAGTGCAGGAGTTGTTTGTGCTACCGCTCGCTCGCAGAGATGGGGCCGTGGTCACTGGGGAGAGGATGAGGAATTTACACTCGGAGTATGAGAACCATTTATCCACGAAGCCGAGAGGTGGGCCGGGTGGCCAGCGAGGGCGCGCTGCCCTCGCTGGAGAAGGTGTGGAGGTCCCCGAGGAGGAAGTAGTAGGTAGATCTGTCTGTCTGTGATTCCGGAGCATCGGAGGCGACCCCGATGAGGATCGGAGAGACGTGCGGGGTGCAGATCATCACAATGTAAATACCTGCATGTTTCGCACCAGCAATATGACATATTGGGCGCTAACCGGGTGGAGCGTGGCAGGTGCGGTTTATCCAGCTGACCGAGGGGGGG
>NW_026267135.1:659771-660895 GCF_000697945.3 Frankliniella occidentalis
ATTTTCACGGATTTTTTTTGGTTTGGATAAAACCTTGTTTTTTCTTTCGGAAAATTTAAATCTCTAAGCCGGGGGGAGGTGCCGGGCATGGCACGGGTGCGCCGCGGCGAGGAAGGAGGAAAGCCCGAGCAATTGCCGCGCAATCTCATTCTCACAAAGCTGCCCCGCCAGCAGCTAATCATATTCTCGGCGCCGACCGACGGCGCGGGATTTTTAAAAGAATTATTCGAAAGAGCAACCCCCACGACGACGGCGGCGACGACGCTAGATCGTTTGGGGAAATAAAAGAAAAGAAAAGAAAGATACGATCTCGCATCCGCACGCAAACTTGTAAGTTATTTGAAACTGTTTTGACTGTGTCGGCTCTTAAGAAGTGTGTGTGTGGAACTCGTTAAAATGGGAAAGGTACACACGACTTTCGGTACAGGTGTGGTATCTCGCTGAGTGCCATGGCCTTTCGGTGCCGCACCTTTTCAAGAGACATTCAGTTCATAAACACCCTTGACAAATTCGAAACGCTATCGCAATCTCGTCCAAAAAACATATATAATGATCGGCGTTGAACTGATAAAGTCGCTCGCGGAACCAGCGGAACGTCGTTCAAACACAATTTTCTCACTGGGTATTGATGCGGCATAGTGCAGAGCTCTCAATGCACCCGCAGGTCGCATCCACACGCAAAAAAAAATATGGCACCCTAGCTATTTTTTTAGCACTGGTGCTAAAAATTCGTCAGCATAGGCCCAGCTAATTTTTTTAGCTCCAGTGCTAAACTTTTAGTTGTACAGCTAACTGAAGCAATGGTTTAGCTGTATCACCAATACTATTTAGCAGTACAGCTAAATATTTTATCCTGTAGCTACTTTTTTGGCAGGGGTGCCAAATTTGCCTGCTAAATCGATTAGCACGGAACCGATTTTTATTTTTTTCCGTGCAGTGCTGAGCCGCGCGCTATGAAAAGAGTCGGGGTTTAGAGCCGCCCCCCCCCCCTCCGGCCCGTATTCCCCATATATATCCAATCCCACTTATTTAAAGCCTGCTGTGCCCTCCGTAAAGCCGCGTCGCTATGTGACAAATCAATGCTTTTGATCCACGTCATGCGAGTGAGTGAGTGAGAAGGAAGG
>NW_026267135.1:661109-661577 GCF_000697945.3 Frankliniella occidentalis
GGCGCCTCGCTGCGCCCCCCCCCACCACACCACCACCCCATCCCTTATTTGCTTCCTGCCGAAAGCTTGCTGATGCTGCTGTCGGCTGGGCTGTCGCATAGCTATATCGGCGCCGGGGTAAGGAGGTACAAATATCATGGGGCGATTAAAGGGTCATTACCTGCCTCCACTATGTGACCCCATAGTACATGTACCCCGGGGTACAAATATCACGCGGTGGCGAATGCCGTACGCCGGTGCGGCCCACCCGGCGGCCCGTGCAGCCCCAGCGCGGCCCTCTCGACAAGCTTACCAAAGTCGTCTTCCCCGGGGCTTATCCGCCGCCGCGCGCGCACAGAACGGCTCCGCCATGATGGCCCGGAATAATTGAATTGTTTTGGAGCAAGAGGATCATACTCAGGCTACACTCTGGCGAAAAAAATATCTGCAATTTAACGAGAGTTTTAAAATTAAGTTTAGATAAAGTTT
>NW_026267135.1:661627-664687 GCF_000697945.3 Frankliniella occidentalis
CTGTGGGACAACTCTAGAAATGTAACCTTGTGGTACTAAAGAACAATATCCAACCCAAAAAATTAAGCCAAAAAAATAATGAAATAATTCTATTTTTGAAACGAAACTGCACGGTTTTTTTGATAATCACCCGGGTCTTTGATTTATCCAGCATTACATACTTCATGCTGAAGGTTCGATTGCTTCCGTACATCTGACTTCTGAATAGTATGTGGACATGTGAGTGTGTGCTTGAATGTTGTACTTTTAGGGTGGGTAGCAGTCTGCATTTCATTTGTAATAGTATGTCCAGATTGTACATAAGATATGTTTGATGACATGTTATCGGTACTGTGTATATTGGGCCTGATGACAGAATTACTATTTAAGTCGTAGGTTGTCTGCACTGTAACTAGATTTATTGTTAAAATTAACATTACATGTGTCAATATGGAACTTAAAAGTGTCCCAGTAACATGTTGGAATAAATTGTGACACTACGAGTAATTGTTAATCTTCTTGCGAGCAGTCTGCGGAGGGGCTCCTATATCTTCTAAACTCGAATTAGGTCTGCTTATATCTGTGATGGTCGCTGTCCTAAGTCTTCAGATGATCGCAGCCTGCTCAAGTGTGTACAGGCATTCGGATAAACCTGCACGACTATCACAACTGCAGGCTTACCTGGATGGCCTGAACCATTTGCTAAGACGGTCATTCGTTGTTGCATTGGTCCTGTTTGCGAGTCGTTGGCCTGAGTCTCCTGTCTGCTGTTGATCGGACCCTTGGCACCATCTGCCTAAAATGCATGAAAGTTCTAGTTAGGGGGGGGGGGGGGACAACGAAACACCACAGTGGCAACAAAAGTACCCGTTAAGGGGGACAATAACGACCCGCGGAGGAGTACAGGGACGCACCACAGGGAGGACATTTGTCACCGTGCGTGGGGTACTGATAGACACCGCAAGGAGGCCGAGGTGACCCCTCAGACGAGTACAGGAGGACATCGACAAGGAGGACAATAGTCCCCGTGCGCGGGGTACGGAGGCACACCTCAAGGAGGACAAGGGTACTGCTAGACGGAGGACAGGGACGCACCACATGGAGGACAGTTGTCGCCGTGCGTGGGGTACGGAGAGACGCCTGAAGGAGGACATCGACACGCCGTCGGCGGCCGGAAAACAGGATCGAAGTACCCCTAGGACGGATACAATTGTCCTCATTAAGGCGGCCACAGACCTCCTCGTAGGGTGAACTTTTGGAGATCCACATAAAGAGGACAATTAAACTCTCTAGCTTTTACAGTGCGGCTGCCGTTCGGGTGCCGTATGGGTGGCGTCCGGGTGCCGTCCGGGTGCCGTCCGGGGGCCGACCGGGTGCCGACCGGGTGCCGTCCGGGTGCCGTCCGAGTGCCGTCCGGGTCTCATCCGGGTGTTGTCATCCGGGCCTCGTCCGGGCCTCGTCCGGATTCATCCGGGCTCTCTCCGGGTCCCGTCCGGGTCTCGTCCGGGTAAGGGCCGCCACCTTATGTATGTACTTGCAACCTCTATACGAGCCCCATACAAATAAGATGCGGGTTGCATACTGGTGGTATACTAGCCTTGTAAGTACATGCGGATTGTATGCAGTTCGATAGAAATGGTGTATAAATTTCAAATACATATCCTGTGAGCGCTTATGAATTGCACAGAAGTTAAATTGAATGATGTACACGAGCCGTATACAAGTCGCATACTGGCTTTGTATGGGATTGTATACAGAGTTTATGTAAAAGTCATACACATACAACTTGTATGTTAAGTGCATCCCAGAAATCACTCAAACAGTGGTACCGGGTGTCCCGGCTCTTACATGCCAGTACGTTGGGTTGCCTATGCACTGGCAGCAGGGGCTGCAGGCAGGTGCGGGGCGGGTGGTGGAGGAGTGGCAGCTCCCCCTCCCCCCACTCCTCCGCCACTCCGGACACCCGGTACACAGATAAAATGCAAAGGGTTATATCATAAACAAATCAAACACTTCATATAAAGTTGAACAAGTTGTGTCTAATTGTCACAGTTAAAAGAGTTCGCACGTTAAAAACTTGAAAAACAAGAACCAAATAAAAATATCCTGACCGACAAATAAAAAAAACTCCTAGAATATTTCTTTTTGAGAAAAACGGGATGGAATTAAGTAATTGGAACAGATAAACATTTCTGCTCAAAATCTCTGAACCAAAAAAAAAAAAAACTTACTTGACATGAGAAGCACAGCAAGATATAAGAAATAATTTTCAAAACGAAACAAAGCAAATTTAGCTTAGAAGAAGAAAAGCAGCAAATTATGCTGGACTAAAAAAAGAGGAAAGGGAAATTGAATTTTAAAAAAAGGTCAAACATTTGACAAGCAGACCAGAGCAAAATCAGAGTCATATTCATGAAGGAGTCGGCTAACTTTGGGACTGACCTACTTGAGCCGCTTCCTCTTTCTTAGCCTCTTCTTTAAGACGGGCTTCAGCACGCTCTTCACACAATACATTTCCCATGTACTGTTTGATGGTGGCAGGAGGGGGAACTCTCCAGCCTTTCTTCAATCCCCGGTGCTCAACAAAGGCTGGAAAAAAAAGATAAAGAAACAAAGAAATTAATCAAATAAATACTGAAATTGATGACAATTTAGCAGATTACTTACCAGTAATTGCTTCTACACCCTTCTGATTCAGCTTAGTTCTAACTTTAGCCAGATCCTGGCCCTTGGTCATGGAAGGCTTTCCGCTGACAGCACATTTCACGAGCCTTCGTGGTAAACATTGCTCTTGTCAAGAATCTTGTTAGCAAAGACACGTTACCACACGTGTTCTTAGCTTTGTTTTTCAACTTCTCTGGTACGTATGCTTTATTGTCTTCCCACAGTTTAACATTAGCAACCTGGAAGAAACAAGTAGAATTAGTAATGGCAGTACTATTTTGAGTGAACAATAGATGAAAAGTGAGACTTACTCCGTTGTTGGAAGCACTCCACTGAAAAGTTTCACCTTCAAATTTAAACTCAATTACTTTAAACTTTGGAGCTCTCCTCTTGGAGGTTTTCTTTATCTTCTTGTTA
>NW_026267135.1:664737-665539 GCF_000697945.3 Frankliniella occidentalis
AATTAAAAAAAATTAAATGTTTGTTTTTTTTGTTAATTTTAGGAAAATGGGAAAAATACGGTGAAAGTACAGTTTCAAACTGTGCTGTATAACATTTTTGTTTTGTTTTACAGTGTAGGTGTAGGCCCTCCCGAGAGTGCATAGCAGCAGCAGCAGTCTCGCTTGCGGCCCGCGGCGGACGCTTAGTGCCGGTGAAGGTCGGCGGTTATGTGTGTATGTGTGTGTTGTGTGTTTCGGCATCCACGGATGCAGCTGTGTGTCATCTCGGTGAGCCTCCGCGGCACTCCAGCCCCGCCCCAAACGGCTCAGCAGAGTGTGTACACCGTCGAACCAGCTGCTGCAGTGAGCCTGTAGATGCTCCACGCTCTTCAAGAGTGTCGGAGTGTTTATGTAAATCACACTTGAATAATTATTAGCTAAACGACCACCTTCACTTTCCACGGAGAGCGAATCCTGACAGAATGCAGTTTCCTCGCACTCTTGGCAATTATGACAATTCTGTTGTTGTTATTTTGTACTCTGCCTGAGTCACGATGTTGACGCCCGCTTTTGAGCAATCCTCACTACTATCGCAATTGGCAAAACACAACACTACAATTATGGCAAGATGTCGCTGGTTTAGCGAGTGATGATCCATGCTCTAATACTAACTAAGTCAAATACACCATAGTATATGCAAGCTTAGTGATTAGCAGATAGATTTTCAAAGTATCTGTCAAGTATGAAAATTGTTTTTTTACCTCTCTTTTGTGTTGGGTCGAAAAGGGGTCAAGCCAAGTCCGGCGGCAGGCTTACGAGTCAA
>NW_026267135.1:665589-666308 GCF_000697945.3 Frankliniella occidentalis
CTCCTCCTCCCTCGTGTTCCATCTCCTCCTCCCTTCCATTTTTCCACTATTCTGGAGCGCTAGAAAAGAGAGGGGGAGAGGCACCACCGTCACCCACCACCACCACCCGTCCTAGATCACTAGATTAAACCTAGAGTGGTTGCTTTAGCTATCCTAGACACGAAACTTGCCGTTGGTCGCAGAAGTGTAGAGTGAAGGGTGAGTGTCGAGGCCCGGCCGGGGGCACCACCTGCGAAGGTCCAAGTTTTCCGAGGGAGTCCGCCCGTACCCCATGCTTCCGTACCCTTAAAACGTCTTGTGTTTTCGTAGGACAGGGGCGACTAGAAGTAAACAACATTTCGTACGGTTGTTCGACAACCGAAAGAAAGAAAAGAAGGGGAAAATGGAATTGGAGGAATTCCATTTTTCAAAAATGCTGTCCGGAGCGTCCGTCGACGGCCAGAACGAAAGTGTGTCCCGCCTGTATACGACCTTCCTGCCCACCCCCCCCCCCCTTTCCCCCGTCCTTATTCACCCCATCTAGATCCCCGGGGGCGTACCCCCCTTCCTCCCTCCGGGTCCCCCGGGTGCTCACAGCCTCATCATCATCTTCCGGAGGGTGGTGAGGGGCTGGTGTTCCGGGGTGCCCCCCCGCCCCCTCTTGATCCTCTTCCACTCCACTAGCGTCAGACCTAGAACCCTCCTGCCGGCCTGCCCTGGCGTCTTTACCGTGGCTCCCC
>NW_026267135.1:666488-668206 GCF_000697945.3 Frankliniella occidentalis
CCCCCCGGCCCCGTACTCTGAGCGGAAATCCTAGACTACCGCCATTCCCTTTAGCTTAAACCCTTGCTGGCCGGCTGGCCGGTCGCCCCGCCTCCCTGCCATCCCGCCTCCTATCCTTCCCAGGCCAATTGGCTAAACAGCCAATTGTCAGTAATTTACCCCCGGGCCTCCCTCATGTCTCGGCGCTCAAAGCAGCGTGTAGTGTCCGACGGGAGTGTCGAACAGGACGACAGCGAGGGGGAGGAGGTTATGACGGCCGCCGCCGCCTCACAAGTGCTCGCGCAGCGGCTCGTCAAACTCAGAGAGCCGCGACTGTGCTAAAACACACACTCTTGGCGATTCAAAAAGCGCGGCAATAATTTCCGGGAAAAAAATCGTAACTCTTCCTTTAAAAAATGGGAAACGTATAATTTTTTCAGAAAAGTTTGATTAATTTTTACCTTTTTAGAAAACAAAAATCTGCCCACCAAAAGATTTTAAACTAATGTGTTTTCTGAAAAGGTTTTCTAGAAAAAAATTAAATTCCTGCATATGCACTACAACCACAACGCCACTTGCTGTGAGCAGCGGTGCAGATTGAGGCTCTATAGAATCCGGACCGCCTTGCGCATGAATGTGCATATAGAAAGGCATAGCCACACGTCATACATAATGCAGTCAAACGCGGGAACTGCAAATTTATACATTACCATGTTTATTGCGGCGCATGTCGCCACGACAACCGGTGGCCCTGCCCTGCCGGCTCTCGCGGTCACAACACGGCCACCTCCAGAACCAGTGGCCACACAGTGGCCACGACAACTTGCCACGCAATGGTCACTCAGTGGTCCATACTCACTGGTCACAGAGCGGTCACTCAGTGTCCAACACAGAGGTCACACAGTCGACGCACAACACACTGTATTACAAAGTCATTCAGTTGCGTGCAAAGCAGCAACAGCGGACAGGCGGCTACGCTTGCGGCAGACACTCCGGGAAGTGCGCTGCAGCCCTCCTCGAGCCAAGGGGTAAGGGGGGGGGGGGGATGCCCAAATCCCAATGTGCTAATCCACGCCGCTTTGCAAGACAACGAGGCCGCCGTCTGCGCGGTGCTTGCTGCGCGTCGGGGAGGGGAGGAAGGGGCCCGCCACCGTCGTGCGTCACGGCTGGCGCGGGAGGGCTTGCGCCGTCGCTCCATGATCTCCAGGAGCACTGCACACCAGCAGATTTCCAATATTTATTCATGAACTTGCCGTTGTGTGTCACCGGCGGCTCGGCTCATGGGTCTGACGAGCGTCGCGCGCACTCCCGAACCTCCCGAAGTCGTCTTCGCCGGCGCCGAGGCACCTGCTCGCGCTGCAGGTGGAGCACCTCACCTGCATAAACTAAACAAAAAATCCAGGCTATGAACCATTAAAATCTTGAGACCTGCCCACGTGATTTTTTCACGTTGGCTGGACTGTCATTGTAAACTGCTAACCACTCCTCACTCTTTACTAACGCAGTCTCTTCTCGTTCTTCCACCAGGTCCTGGACAAGACGTCGCCCCTCCTCCGTCAGCATGGCGGCCCCCGTGGTGAACGACGAGGTCGCCAAGGACCCCGGGGCCCAACAGCCGCACCACCAGGGCTTCTCCGACGAGGACTTCGAAGGTGAGCGCCGCGCCCCTCCTCCAGCGTTATGGCACCCCCTCACGCCATAGAGGGCCCGGGGAAAGAATGCAGGCCCTCCCTCCCTCC
>NW_026267135.1:668870-669387 GCF_000697945.3 Frankliniella occidentalis
CCCCCTCCCCCTATGTCTCTCTCTCTCTCTCCCGGCGGCCTGCTTTGGAGGAGACGGCCGAGGGAGCTCGGCATTTATTATGCAACATGCACATCTATAGAGGGGCTTTGTGGAGACTTGGCGCGGTCATAGAGAGCACTGTGCAAGAGAGAAGTGGAGAGAGAGAGACAGAGATAAAGAGGGGAGGGTGACGATGATGATTAATACTTGACAGCGTCCAGCAGAGTAAGGGCGCGATACAAGAAGGGAGTGAGAGGAGGGGAGGGGAGGGGAGGGGGAGGGAGGAAGTGTTCTTGGAGCCCTGTGTGCGCCGCGCACCGTCCTTGGACTGTTGGCCGTATAGTCGTGCGCGGTGCTACGTCTCTCCCCCGCTCCGGGGCGCGGCGGCCGGTGGCGCATAGGTGCACGTTGGGCTGCACACCTCGCAGGGGCTAGAGCGGCTCTGGCAGACTTACGGACGGAGGAAGAGAGGGGGTCGGTCAACAGAGAGGCACAAGGGGTGGCTGGGGTCAGGAGG
>NW_026267135.1:670162-672248 GCF_000697945.3 Frankliniella occidentalis
CCGGCTAAAAGGTGATGAACTCATCTCGTCTCCCGTCCCGTCCTGGCTCTTGCCTTACGCTCCGCTTTTCGGGGACAAATTATGTTCACCATCAAGGGAATGTGCTTTTATAATAGCTCACAGAGTTCACAGTTGATAATACCAGTTGATTTTTTTTAGTGCGATGATAATGTTGCCCCTCGAAGAATAATGTGAAATTTTAACTACGGGAGTAGTTTTAAATAAAAGTGCTCTCGCCTACCCCTGGGAAATGACGAAAATTTTGCAGGACTTCTTATGGACTATCCAGGAAGGGCATCCGTTATTCACCGTTACGAAACTGCCAAATCCTACCGATGCAATTTAAGCTCTGATAGCGCCTGGTAGGTAGGCCACATCTTCTCTACTGTACATGCTCGTAGCGCGGGTTGGCCTACACCGAGTCTCGCAGGCGCCGAGCCTCCGTAATTTGCTGAATGAATCCAGCGAAAGGCGGTAAATGTACTTTCTGCACAATCCTTCAGCCTTCCTATGGAGGTCCTGAACGAGTCCCTCGGAGAGCAGGAACTACTACTCTGAGAACAGCCCCGGCATCGACTGCAATCGACTGAACTCTTTTGTTTGTCCTATTCAATCAAATCAATAGACCTTCGTGTTCTCTCTCCTTCGGGGGGAGTTGGCGGGGGCCTTAAAAAAAAATTGTCATGACGTTGGACAGTCTAAATCGAGTCAAAAGTTTTGGAAAAGGGAAAGTATTTCCGGGGTGCAGCTGGCAGCTGGCGAAAGGCTACAAGGGTAGTTTCAGCACCGCCCCCTACTTCCACCCTCCTTCCCTACCCTACCGCTCCGCCACCGTCCCTCATCATGCCAACATAAATTGACAGGGAAACTTGTTTGCCTACGCCTTGCCGACTCGCACATTATCCCGTCTGCGTGCCCCACTGCGCGCCCTCCGATCTCCTTCCTGCCCCCACCCCACCCCCCCACCCCTCACTCCCCGGGCGAAGAGGGGTCCGGGGAGGTTTGGGGGGATTTTCGGAGCAAACAACCGACGCACCATTTATCTTCGCCTGTCGGCGATATTTTTTTTATTTATACGTATATATATATCCGACAGTCGTGGTTGTCGGGCCGTAGCCGTATCCACGAGGGAAGACCTCAGAAACGCTCCTCTCCTTCCAGAAAGTCATAACCCGCGTCGTGGGGCCCCGACACGCAGAGTCTTCCTTTGCCATATGCCCCCCCCCCCCTCAAACCGACCTTCAGCACCCTTTTAACAGACTTGACTGCAGTCAAGGGAAAGTACGTAAATTACATCATTAAATACGTGCGTACCTCTTTTCACGGCCCTTGCAACTCACAGGCACACCAAGGACTTTAAAGGTGCAAATAAACTGGTTCATAATCGCCTGCAGCTAACATTTTTGTCTGAATGGATTATGTGCTATAATCCCCCCCCCTCCTCCAATAAAAATAAAATATCTTGGCCTTTTTCAAATTCAATTTAATTAAACAGGTGCAGCCGGCGTAAATAAAAGCAAAAAAAAAAAATGTTCATTTTTTAAAAATCTCCCGCCCTTTTCTTCTAGCCGTGCCGCCGCGGTATAATAACCCGGGCGACTTTCAATCACAAAACTCTTTCCGCGCTATTACCTCGCCATCTCTCTCATCGATTGACCGGCCCCGCCGAGGAGCGCCGCCGCGCCGAGTTTCTCCAATTTCGCAGTCGGGTCATCGTTCCACCCTGCTGACCGCGCAGCGCACCTCGCCCAAGGGCCCCGGTCCCCCGCCCCGCCCCGTGTGGAGAAGGTCAACCCTTTCCGTCTCCCCGTCCTACACCCTGTCTCTCTCTGTTAACTCCCCGATTCTCTCTCTCTATCTCTCTCACATCAGTCCTGTATTTTTATTTATTAACATTTTTCGCGCTCTTTTTTGTACTGCCCTCTTTGTTTCTCTCTGCGTTTCTTTTCTCTCTCTTTATTTTTATCGCCACAAAATCCCCCTTTTACTGGCGCGTCCGGGGGACGCCCGCGACTGTGGCTCCGCATCCCGATCGCTCCGTGACGTACTTCCTCCTCACTCGCTCCGCCCTACTCCGCCCGCCCCG
>NW_026267135.1:672328-675328 GCF_000697945.3 Frankliniella occidentalis
CCCCGCCCCGACCTACTACTCCACACCGCCGAACGCCACCGCGGAGAACGAAACCACCCCTGCGTGGTTTCTGAGCGCTCATGGCAGAAAGAGGGCAAAGGGGAGTGGAGGGATAGGGGCAATCAGCACCTGGCGACGGCCTCCCCAAAAATAGATTAAACATGACATGCATGGTAGAAAGTTAATTGCACGACGTTTTACACACACCCTTGTGTAGTTCAAAACTCTATATGCCACATTTTACAAAATTGTGCTTAAAAAATATAAGCGCGATCATACTTTGGGATTTGTATACTTTTTGCCTGGCTCTCTTTTCCACTCGCACTTTGCATAGCGTTCGTTGGGCACTTTCTTTTGAGTAGTCGCACTCATGCACCACACTTCATGCATGCCATACAGTCATTTTGCACTGCACGCTGTTTCCGTTCCGTAGTGTGTAGTGTTGCGTATTCGTCACACAGAGAGAGTGACGGGCCGTTGTGTGTGCTCCGCAGGCCACCGGGCGGGCTCCGTGTTCGTCGGCGTGCACATCCCGGGCAACCGCAGACACTCGCACCACCGCCGACACCACAAGCACCGACACGACGAGGACGACGATGGAGCGGACCGACCCGGTACGTCCGTCACACAACTGCCCACGACACTGTATATGGTTGTGCGCTGGACAATTCTTAGTCAGTCCTCAAGACTGTCTTTACCAGAGAGGCAATTTTGTCCGTATTAGTTCAAAATATTTCTAGGTGGGTTATTTTTTGCACGTTGTTTTAACGTTGTGCTGGCGGCGGTCTCTGGGCTGTAGCTTCAAAGAACAGTTCAACGGTGTTGCGTCAGAGTTCACCGATGCTCCACACCCAGCAGAATCGTCTCTTATTTCAAGTACACGCTGACCCAAGATTAAATTCACTCTTGAAACAAGTCAATATATTTTCTTTGCAACTAGATTTTTCTCTTGTTCGAAAGATAATGTCAGCTTGTTTCAAGCTACACCCAGAAAGGCGTGTTCTCGGATCATGTGCAATATACTTTGAATCGAGTGCAATGTACTTGATAGTCTCAACCCCAGTCGTGCTCGACTATACAGACTCAAATCAACCCCAATTCGTTCTCAAATCGTTCCCCCTCGCGCTTGAATGATACGCACGTTCTTGTTTCAAGGCTAAATTGGGCTTAAATTGAGCGCAAAAAAGCAAAAAAACAACAACTTGATACTCTTAAGCACACGCATTTTCTGGGTGAAGAGTAAAATTGATCTTGCGGGGCAGCATTTACTAGAAACAAGAAAAAATGTGCTTGAATCAAGAAACAGTTTTTCTGCGGTGCTCACGGTGCCAGGTGTCAGAGCACGTCACTTTGAGACCCTCCGTCTCCGTTCCTCGAGCTCACTCGCTGCTCTGGGTCGGACCTTGCCGCAACAAGTCTTCCAGTAGGTGCGCCGAAAGGGCACTTCTCGTCTTGTTGACTCGCCGCGGCAGGGTCGCCCGCGCATCACAAAAGGACGCGCGCCGCCCTCGCGTCGGCGGCAGGACAATGGGAGATTAGCTTCACCGGCTCGTAGGAGGAGCGGTTCGGACTGGCCACTCCTCGCCCCACCTGACTTGCTCGGTGGAGGGACTGGAGCCGATTTACTCTACTTTTTTGTGTGTGTGTGTGTGTGTATGTTTTTTTGTGGGGGGAGGGGGGCGATTTACTTTTGTACCGCAAATTTCCTCTAAGAATTAAAATGTCTCTTTTTCTTTTTACGTAAGTTCAAGATAGATCCGCTTTTTCAGGTGTGTTATTATTTTTTCGGTTTTGTTTTTCCTTGTTAAGAAAAGAATTGTTTCTGCGTTGTTTTGTTTCTTTTTTTTGACGAGATGCGTCGTATGCTTTCGAATCACAAAACTCTTTTCGTTCTAAAACAAAAGGCTGGGGAAAGACAAAATAACGGTGTAGCGCAATAACGACTGCCGCTCCCCTCCACTACGGCAAGCACACAGCAGCGCCCCGCCGCCGGCCGGTTCGTTTTCATTCCATTTTCACATCGACATTCACGTTCAAGTCCTTCATCCCCATTCCCGTCCGCGCGCCGGAGCCGCAATCCCGGTGTCCGCTTAATTGTTTTGCCCTCCGTTGTTATTTTCGGTAATTAACTGGTGCCTCGTGGCGCTCCGCCCCCCCTCCCCCCTCCTGCTCGTCGCGGCCGCCGTGAGCGCACGATGGGGAGGGGGAAGGGGAGGGGGGAGGGGGGGGCACCGAAAGCAAAATGAAAATAGGGGGCTTTGGGCTTTGGGGGGGTGTTTGAAGGGGTGTACTGCACACGTACGGCGGAGGGAGCTCTCATTTGGAACAAAAAAAAATACAATTTTAAAAGGATCGTGCAGAAGTTACGTACGTTTTTCTTGTGTCGTATACAATTGCAATTTAAATTTGTTAATGTACTCTAGCATTACATTGATTTTGAACTCAATCGATGAGAGCAAGTATTGGCTGTCGTAAATTTACAACACAGTTGTCAATCGTTTATTACGAAATGTATCGTAGATTTACCGAGATGTTTTTCACAGTGCAGTTTTTTTCGGTGCGTGTACGCGGGCTCGGCGCCTGCGAGACTCGGGGTAGGCCGCTCCGCAGTGCACGCATGCGCTGCAGTGGGGATGTTGCCTACCTACCAGGCGCTACGACAGCTGGGCGTCGTGTGGACACACTTCTAACTGCGCACCTGCACGGGTTGTTCCCACGCTCACCCCGCCTCCGCGTCGGGCCCATGGACCGTATGCGGCCATATGTTCGCCTCCGTACATGTCTCCGTACGACCTGGGCGAGCCAAATCGAGCCGAGACGAGCTGAGCCAAGCCGAGTCGAACCGAGTGCAGCCGAGTCCAGCCGAGGCCGAGCCGAGCCGAGCCGAGCCCGAGCCGAGCCGTCCTCCGGCTATTTTACGGCCCCGTTATTGTTCCGGTGGCGCTTATGTGTGTTCTCGCGCGGGGCGATATTGTGGCAGAATGTAGTAGGCGGGGCGCG
>NW_026267135.1:675918-679358 GCF_000697945.3 Frankliniella occidentalis
TGACCCGGACGCCGACGGACGCCGACGTGCCGACGCAGCGGGGTGCGCGGCGTTTATCACCGCCGAGGGAGAGGGTTCCCCGGGGCGGTGGGGGGTGGATCCGGAAAGCGGAGGAGGAGGAGGTGGGATGTTGTGCGCGCGAAAAATACGAACACGTCGCGGCACTTTATCACCCGCCCCCCAATTAATACATTTCTTCTTCTTCCTTTTTTTTTGAAACGGCCGGCGTGGCCTTCCCGCGCTCCTAGGGTGGGAGCGACAGAAAGGGATGTTGGGGTTGGGGTGCGGAACGGGCGAAAGGGCCGTTTTACGGGCGGGGATTTTCAAATTGACGTGGCGAGAGCATTCCGATGGGGTTTTAGCGGTCGGGGGATATTGTGTGCGTGTGTGTGTGTGTGTCTGTGTGAGTGAGTGAGAGAGAGAGCGAGAGGGGGGGGGGGGGGAGGGAGAGAGAGCAGGGCGTTGATGAACTGTGACACAGTACAGCTGATGTGCCCCTTTCTGTGTCTGTTTTTGCGCAGTGCCCATGCTGGGCCGCAGGGGCAGCCGCCTGGGCAGCATATGCGACGATGGAGAGACCTGTAAGTGCATTCCTGAAAGGTTTTACACAGCAGCAGTTTGTTACAAAAAAAAATAAATAATTTAAAAACATTATCAAATTGATATCCGCAAAGTGCACTACACTGTGCTGTCTCACTTTCCCGTCCCGCAGTCACGCCGCCGTCGCAGCGGGTGCAGTTCATCCTGGGGGAGGACGCCGACAACGGCGCCCACGAGCCGCACCCGCTCTTCTCCGAGATGGGCGAGCTCTTCCACGACGGCGATGAGGCCGAGTGGCGAGAGACCGCCAGGTAAGAACCGATTAGGGTTGAGGGCCCAGGAAAGTTTCCGGAAAATTTCCGAAAAAAAGGCAAAAAATGTCCGGGAAAATTTCCGTTTTTTTTCCCAGGAATTTTCGGGAATTTTTCGGAAATTTTCCTTGAATTTTGGAAAATTTACAACTCTAGAACCGATCCGGTTCGAAATTATGGTGTAAATTAGTAGCTTAATGGTGTGGGACGCGAGTCCGAGGGTGACTCCACGACGCCAACCTCTCTCCCTCCAGGTGGATCAAGTTCGAGGAGGACGTGGAGGAGGGCGGCGACCGCTGGTCCAAGCCGCACGTCGCCACCCTCTCGCTGCACTCGCTGTTCGAGCTGCGGTCGCTGCTGCTGCACGGCGCGCTGCTGCTCGACATGGAGGCCTCGTCCCTCGAGACGGTCGCCGACATGATCCTGGACAACCTCGTCAACGCCGAGTCGCTGCCCGAGGACGCCAGGGAGAAGGTAGGGAGATTTTAAAAGTGGCCGGCAGTAAGCGCATCAAAAAAAAAAAAGAAAAGTTAGAAAAAAGTCAGAAAAAAACACACAAAAAAAACAGGAGTAATCAGAAAAAAATCAGAAAAATCATTTTAAAAAACCGGAATAAAGTCAAGGAAAAATTCTGAGAAAATCAGGAAAATTCAGATTGTTGGCCGTCTCACTTGACCTGTGCCTCCGCAGGTCCGGGACACGCTGCTCCGGCGGCACCGGCACCAGCACCAGCGGCGGCGCGAGAACTCCGCCACCAACATGACCCGCCTGCCCATCATCCGCTCGCTCGCGGAGATCGGACGGAACCACTCCACCTCCAAGAGTGAGTATCCTCCTCGGTACAGCCGTGTCGTCTCGGCTACTCGGAATAAAAATATGATGATGTATATTTTTGTAGCACACTGACTTGATTTTACCATGTTGTTGCTTGTCCGAGACGCGTGGAAAGGCAAATATGTGCGGGTAAGGGAGGGGGGGGGGCACTGGAAGAGAGTAAACGGGAAAGGGGGGGGGAGCTCATAACACGAAAGTCATCAAGGAAGAACAATGCGCCTTGGGCTGCACAGCAGAGCGGCGGGGGCGGGGAGGGGGGCGGCCCGGGACGGGAGCTAGGGGCTTCGCTCGACTCTCCCTCGAGAGCTCCACGCCTGCCCGGCGCCGCCGCCGGCTCGCCCGGAAACGGCAGAAAATCAGCAATTTCCGCAACATGCGATACGGTGGGCAAATCAGCCTCACTCTCTCTGCCAACTTTTTATTTTTTCCCCCGCTCAGGTTTCGCGGGGGTTTCAACGTCACTGCTTGATAATGAGAGCCTGTCCTCCCCCTAGTATTGTTGAGTATTGTTTTGAAATGGCACCACCGTTCACAAAAATAGGAAAGGTCTCAGACTCGACCGTTCAACTCCACAGGGTTGTCCACAGACCCCGTCCTTTCTTTTGCTTATACAGTATCGCATACAGGTGTGCGGGCTTCCTGGATTGCCTACCATAGCTCGCCGTCGTTGCGCCTTGTGGCCCCGTACGAGTATGCAACCCGGCCACACGCCTGCAACCTGTTGAACCGCGTTAGGCTCCCTGATCCTAAGCATAAAACGGCGTGACGATCAACATTTACATATTTTTTTTTGGAAATGATCCTGTTATTGTGAGCGACCGTCACAAATGAATCTGGGCCAGCGAATCTGCAGCGCCAGTGCGGTGCTCGGTCACGTAAGAGTGTGGAAAGGGGGTGGGGGTGAAAGGTATCAGTCAGCGGCGCGGCGGGGGCGCTCGGCGGCGCCGGCCTCGTTCTCCCGCGAGAGCCCCCCGACCCGACATCGGATTGCGTGCAGCGCGGCCGTGCTGACCTAGCGCCGCCCGCCCGGCCCGCCGCCGCCGCGCCTCATGTGCGGTGGTCCGCCTGTCTTCCGCAACCCTTCGCCAACCCCTCAACCGAGCCCTCAACCAACCCTTCGGCCCTGACGCAGCCCCCCCTTCCCCCTCCTCCCCTCCTCCCCTCCTCTCCCCCAACTCCTAAAACCCCTCCCCAACGCGCCGCCGTGGTGGCTCCCCTTCAATTTCAGCCGTGCGGTGTGCCCCTCGGGTCCCACACGGCCGCTTTGCCCCGCCCCGCTTTAGCTGCCCTGATTCTGCCCGCCTGCCGTGGATTTCCCTCTGACCTGCTCCCGTGTTCTCCCCCCTACTGCCCTTGCCCCTACCACCAACCACCACACAGTTGGTCACTATACTTACTTCCCGCGCTTTCTCAGTCCCTCCCATCTCCAATAATCATCCTTTTCTATCTTCTCCAACCCTACGGCATCTTTAAAGAAATTTTAGCCGTTAACAAGAATGTTTTCCTAAAGAAATTTTGAGAACTTTTGTAAAACGTTTTTGACACACCTCTCATATTTCTCCTGGAAAGTCGGTGCGAGTGACGTTAAAAAACAAGGAGAAGAAGGGGGGAGGCTCTTTTCATTCTGGTATAGACAGTCCGAGACAGTCTCTTGGGAACCGAGGGGGAAATCACTAGGGTTCGTAGCGTACGGACTATTTCGTGGTATTTCTCCTACCATTTCGGTTATTTCTCCTGCCATTTCGGCTATTTCCC
>NW_026267135.1:689363-689864 GCF_000697945.3 Frankliniella occidentalis
CCCCCCCTCGCCCCCTCAAACAAAAAGAGCTGCATTGCATTGACTCGCCGGCTTTGTTTTGTGTACGCCAGGACCCCCGGAAGCGCAAGCAGGAGAAGCTCAAGGACGACATCGACCCCGAGCTCCTGGAGCAGAAGCTGCGCGAGGAGTCGGGTCTCTCCCGGACGGGCCGCCTGTTCGGCGGCCTCATCAACGACCTGAAGCGCAAGAAGCCCTTCTACCTGTCGGACTTCACGGACGCGCTCTCGTCGCAGTGCGTGGCCTCGTGGATCTTCCTGTACTTCGCCTGCCTCTCGCCCATCATCACCTTCGGCGGGCTGCTGAGCGAGGCCACGGGCCGCAACATGGCCGCCATGGAGTCGCTCGTGTCGGGCTTCGTGTGCGGCATCGTCTACGGCCTCTTCTCCGGACAGCCGCTCACCATCCTGGGCTCCACGGGCCCCGTACTCGTCTTTGAGAGTATCGTCTACGAGTTCTGCGCGTGAGTCTCGGCAAATTCTA
>NW_026267135.1:689914-690562 GCF_000697945.3 Frankliniella occidentalis
CTCTATTTCGCCTCTATTTCGCCTTTATTTCGCCTTTATTTCGGACTATTTCGGGAGAAGGTGTACGAACTATTTTGCAAGTGATTTCCCCCTCGTTGGGAACTGTTCAAAAACTCCTGGGTTAACTGTATACTTTTCTCCGCAGTGTCCCGTTTCTCCGCTCGCTGTTTCCGTTCACCCCGTCTCTCCTGGGCCGGCGGAGTGTTCACGTGTGCTATCGCACGCACCCGCCGCCCCTCCTCCTCCTCCTCCTCCTCCCCATCCTCCCACCTTCCTGAGGCCCCCACCCCATGTCCTCCAGCTGCCTGATAAGGTTTGAAGCGACGCCGACGCCGCCGCCGCTGCGGGGCGCCGTCAGGACGCATAAGACGCCGTCGCCGACGACGCTCCCCGGAGCGCGCCGCGGGACGGCGGCGCCGCCACGACGACGACGGCGACGTGCCCGCCGCACCACCTCCCCCCGGGACTTCCGCCCCGATGCGAATCGGTTTCGAGGGCGAGGCAGGTCCGGGGTCCTCGGGGGTGGGCGGAGTGCGTGGGGGGCGGCACCGCATGGGGCGCTCAGGAAACCAACCGTAGCGGTGGCGGTTGCTTCAACGGGTACACGCCCAGCAGCAGCAGCAGCAGCAGCAGCAGCAGGAGTGGATA
>NW_026267135.1:691098-696092 GCF_000697945.3 Frankliniella occidentalis
CATCACAGCAGTCAGAGAGCCGCCCGCAGCGCCGAGAAGTGCCCCATGATTCGCCGGCCGCCAGACGGCGGTGGTGGCGGTGAAAGGTCGTGATCGGATCGACTACTTCGACGACTAGCCAGCGAGAGTTTGTGTTCTGCTCTACTCCTCGTTTCAAAAAAAAAAAAGAAACTATATTTATAATAACATCCGGTCGTCTTTGTGTGTTCTGTTTGTAGGGACATTGTTACATGTTGTCGCATACGGCAAGCAAAATCTTAACTACCCCTTTCAGCGGATCTACTGTAAGACATAATAAATTTCATCTCGCAAAAAAAGAACATGAGAAGAAAATGAAATAGTTTCACGCAAGCTCCGACATTCAACAATCAACGTATAGCACTTGACTTTTTGAAATTTTTCAGTGAGTAATCTTTTTGGTTCCCTCTCAAAGAAGACGTGGGTTTTTCATATCCTCACCCCCCCCCCCGAAAGTTCCAATGCGAGAGGGAGGGAGTAGGGCTTAGCGGGCGCAAAACCAAACCGCGATATTAAACCCTCTGGGCAGCAGACAGGCTGCGAACAAGGGCGCTGGCAAACACTGAAAGTCAACAAAGAGTTTATAATATAGGCGCGCCCTTCTTTACTTGCCAACGTCAAATTGACGTCAACATTTTTTCTTCGCCTTAAACTTATAGCAGTCAGTTTTAACGTTACAGGGACCTCGTGAAAGTTGGCTTCACCCAGAAAAAACATATAAGGACAATTTTCTCTTTTTCCAAAGAAATTTCTTTTGGAGGACAAAAGTCCTTGAGTTAAAGACTTTCTCCAAATGAACACAAAATTTTCATTCCTTATTAAAGAAAGGAAAAGAATTTATTATGTTTAGTTTTGGTAAATTACGTTGATTCAAGGCTTATTTCAAGGGAATTCCCTCGTTTCGAGGAAACGATTTTCTGGGTGTATGGCCGAGAGCTCGACAGGACGGATGTGTGATATCAAACAGAAATGCAGGGGAGAACCACGAAACGTAACGTGTGCAGCCGAAAAACTAAAATAAATGAGGGATTCCAATATCAACACAGACTGGTGGACACCAATGGAATATGTAACTTGGGTAGTGAAGGTGTGCTGTCCAACAGGGTCAGCCAACAACAGGCTGGCCAACAGGCTGGCACCGCCTCCTGGAGCCCAGGACGGGTTGCCACGCGAGCTGTAGCTTCAACAGGTAGTAGACGGCGCGCCAGGGGGGACCCGCACCACCGCAAGGACGCCGTCAACAGGTCCCCGTCGAGGCCCTGCGCGCGACCAGAGCACCAGAGTGATTGATCGGGGCATCCAGCTTCGAGCCGACAGCAAGCCGACGTTGGGTCGACGTCTCGCTGACATTGATTTTTGCATATCCGCCACGCTCATACGGCGTATCTTTCCCTCTACAATGCACGGGTTTCTCCCCAGGAAAGTACACGTTTGTCTTTCTCGTATTCCCTCGCTTTCCGAGAGGAGGGCGCCTGCGAGACTCGGGGTAGGCCGCCCCGCAGTACTCGCACGCGCGGCGGGCGAGATGTTGCCTATCTACCAGGCGCTATGAGTGCGGACGGAGGTTGGATCTGGTTGGATGCATTCGACGGTGTGGTTATCCCGATAGGTGTTGACGACTGCAATAATAAGGTTTTTGTGTGTTGTTGTTCCGCTTCTTAATTGTTTGCTAACAACGCCTAGACAGCCTCCGAGCAAGAGGTATGCCTCGTTGGGAGCAAAAGCAGGCAGATAGACCCGCCCACGCGACGCTTTTGGGGACTAACCCAAGGGGTACTCGAAAATAATCAGTGTACACCCCAAAAAAAAAATCTGAAAAAATCTGGGAAAATATTTTTTTTAAATGGGAAAAAATCTGAAAAAAGAGAAAGAATTGGTGTACGCTTGCATAGAAGAGTGCACCCCTCGGACTAACCTGTGTGATCTCGCAGCCAGCTGCGGCAGCCGCAGCCCCTCGCCGCAGCCCAGGGCGGCCGAGGACGGCCTCAGCCGGAGCCACTCCTACAACGGGGCCGGCGGGGCCGGCGTCCAGCTCGAAGTGAAATATTGCAAGGGCTCTTTTCTGACGGTGCCAGGTACAGGTCGAGACAGAACCACCCAACCTGTCCTGTATTTGCCGACTCGTCGCACACCCCCCAGCATATACCCTCTGTGTAATGTTTTTTATGCTCTGGTATACTACCTCGCGCTGGTTCACACCCCCACGAAAAAAAATCTCGTCACTCGCACGTGGAGATGAAGTCATGAAGTCGCCTATTGATTTAATCGTGTGGTTTTACCTGGCGGTGATTTTTGTTTTGTTACTCCACGGCGTGACGCGTGACGGTATTTTTTCTTTGTCGGTGTATTTTTAGCTGTTTGGCGAAAACCTTCCACCCTCCAGTCCTATACATGCATGGGAGTCTGCTAACATCCATAGCCCCCGAGCGTGACACTGGGGCCAGGAGGGCTGTTCGCCCCCCTCTCATTGCTGAGCTTGCCCCCTGTACCCCCGGTCCTCTCCCCTCCCCCAGTACGCTCCCGCACGTGTGTGTTTCGTAGGCATCACCACATATACCTGTACAGAGTGTTCCTGTGTGTAGGCTAGCTTAGGCCGTCGTGGTGTGGCATGGGGTGCCGGGGAGGAACGGGTGGGGTGGCGCTTTTGTCACGACATCCCTGCACTCTTTGGGGTGAAACCCAGTATGTTCATGATTACAAAATATCATTCTTGTGTTGTTGTTTTTTAATCACATCCTCTCTGACGTTTTTGGAATGTCAATGCTCTTGCGTACAAATCCTGAGAGGCTGGCCCCATACTACGTGTCCCTTGTTCTGGACACTCTGCACTGACAAATTAAGTGTTCAACTGGTATTCAACTTGCAGTTGCACACTTGCAAGTATTTAACTTTACAGTTGCACACTTAGAAGTGTTAAGCAGTTAAACACTTAGTTTATCAGTGTGCCCCGGGCCCCGGGCCGAGGGCGAGGGGGGCGGCCAGCCCGCTGTCTGGGAGTGCGTGGGAAAGGTATTCCCCGCCAGCGCCCCCGGGGCTCGGGAAGAGGTAGCCCAGCCCCGCTGTCCCTGCCCTGCCGAGAGTCCGGGCCAAGGTCCAGGGGTCCGACCACAACCCCCGCCCCCCCAGCCCGAAGCAACAAACTCGGCTGGCTTGTAATAACCTCTGACGAAACGGGCGAGCATTGCGGAGAGGTGGGGGTGGGGAGTGGAGAGATAGCTGTCCGGGAAACTCTCCCGCTCGCCCCCTCTCCACCCCCCGCGCTTCCCTCGAGTAGCGCCGACTCTCCTCTTTCTGCGCCAAAGTAGTCCGGACGGAACTCTTTTGTTGGACCCACACAGCAAGTTTTACCCTCTCTCTCTCCACCCGGCGACTCAACCCGTTTTATTTATTGTCCCGATATCCTC
Source organism: Frankliniella occidentalis (assembly GCF_000697945.3). Taxonomy (NCBI): domain Eukaryota; kingdom Metazoa; phylum Arthropoda; class Insecta; order Thysanoptera; family Thripidae; genus Frankliniella; species Frankliniella occidentalis. The sequence goes on from NW_026267135.1 coordinate 694,521, forward strand.
AGTCCCTGTAAGCTGCGGTTCTCAAGCCTCCCTGGGCTGTCTGCTCGGCGCTCGTCTAAACAGCGCCGAGGTGAAGCGTCCGGCGGTGTTTCCAGTGTGCGATACACAGTAGGAAACCTGGGGTTTACTGGGAAATATAAAGCAATCATCATATTGGATATTTTTTTTTAGTTTAGTTTCTAATCCTTCTTTTATTTTTTTCTGTACAGTTTTCTTTTGTTCTTCTTTTTTTTTGTTCGCCCATTTTTTTCTAGTTTACAATTATATTTAGTTGTTATCATTTTTTATTTTTGTTTCTTTTTCCCTCATTTTTTTCCCTCCTGTAGAGAAGAGAAAAGCACTGAAAGCCGCTAGACTCCGTGGTGAGTACGAAGGGTGGGTCCCCCTGGGGGAGGTGTCCGTGCGTCTAACACCGCTGAGGGTGACGGTGCGCTCCTAACTCCTTGTTGCTTCTGTCGCGCGCACGGCTGGGTGGGAGTTTCAAACACCAGAGGGGGCCGCAGAGGCTGGTAAAATTCAAAGTGTGTGCGTCTCTCATTTGTTTTTCACGGACTCCCCCACACCGGCCGCTATTTGCCGAAGGTACACGAAAGGGTAACGAGTTTCATCATATTGGCGCCCAAGTCGACCGATCGGAATATCAATCAGAGTTTTCGTCTAATATCTCGTCACACGCAAACAAAGTGTGTTTTCTAGAAATATGTTTGCTGTTTCAGACATACTTGAAAATTTTTCAGCAACAGTGTTATTGCTCCTCCAAATGAATTATTTTTCTACTCAAGTAGCATTATTTTTTTGCTGCATATGTGCCTGTTGACATTTTTTCTCTAACAAATACAATTACTACGAAAAGAATACATCTAATTTTTTAGCAGTTTTAGCAAACGTCATTTTTTTCCCGTGCACTTTGTCGCCGGTATGATATGAACACCGTTCCGTGTTGTTTGGGCTCGTGATTGGTTTTGGTCCTCTACAACACAGTGTATGCCCCGACGAGCTTTCGGCTTGGAGCACCCCTTGCATGAGTGTGTGTGTGTTTGTGTTCCCCACAGTTGACGAGCAGCTGTCCACTGCGCCAAACCTCCTGGGCTCCGGGCTCATTAACAAACCTTCCGATGTGGGCCGGTACCTCTCCATCCCCGGTGGCGGTACTAAACTCCTTTCATTTTACCACTTTGAAAGCTTTACGATACTTTCTTATTTTTTTCCACTTTTTTTAAAAAGTGATTTTTTTAAAAATCTTTGTAAGATCGCTGATTATTTTTATTTTTTTTAGTCCAAGTTGTAGTTGTTGCTGCCGTCATCACGACCCTTTTGCATGTTTGTCGCCCATTTGTGTTGTTGCACTCGCCGATCCTCGGCGAGGTGGTGTTGTTGCATGGCTTCCCTACACTGAAACGCATGTATTTGTCGTTGATTTTCCTGCTGTGTATTTTTGGACGCTTTGGATCAGCGGTTTTTTTTTGTGTGTGTGTTTTCATTCAGAAAGTCTTTCTACACTTCTTCTACCTTCTCGTTTCGTCTATTATTTGTCTGTGTAATTTTGAACGTTCAAAATTTAATGTAGTGAAT
>NW_026267135.1:698487-721398 GCF_000697945.3 Frankliniella occidentalis
TTTCCGGAAAAATTTTCGACTTTCGACTTTCGGCATCGAGTTGAATCGATACTATTGTTCGCAGGGAGATGGGGTGGGACTACATGTCCTTCCGGCTGTGGATCGGCATCTGGGTGGTGACGATCCTCATCATCCTCGTGGCCATCGACGCGAGCGCCTTCGTGTGCTACATCACGCGCTTCACGGAGGAGAACTTCGCCACCCTCATCGCCTTCATCTTCATCTACAAGGTGACGAAAACAAATGGAAAGAAAGATAACAATGCGTGTGTGGCGACAGCGTCCGATGCAACTATATTGTGCCCCGCCAGGCCGTGGAGAACGTCTTGTCGATCGGGAAGAGGTTCCCGCTCAACACCCACGGCGGCGTCGAGCTGGACTACGACTGCTCCTGCGTGCCGAGCAACCTCACCTCCTACACGAGCCCCATCAACTGGTCCAACGTGTCCACGCAGAACTGTCACGTGAGTGTCGCGCTGCAAAAACATCTCTCTTTTTGGATTGAAACGAGGAAAGTAAAGGCGAGCGTTTTCTTGATTGTGTTCGTGTGCAGACGTTCAACGGCACCCTCGTGGGCACGGGCTGCTTCACGCCCAAGTACGTTCCCGACGTGTTCCTCATGTCCGTCATCCTGTTCCTCGGCACGTTCATCCTCTCGGTGCAGCTCAAGGACTTTAAGAACGCCCTCTTCTTCCCCTCCAAGGTAAGCGTCAGTCTGCTCGACCCCGAGCCTTGCTCGTCTCGTAGAGGCAGCGCGCTGATCTCTCTCTCACTGCCCTCGTCCACCAGGTGCGCCAGTTCATCAGCGACTTCGCTGTCATCATCGCCATCATGTCCATGTCCTTCCTCGACTACTACGCCGGCGTTAACACACCCAAGCTCGAGGTGAGCAAAACAAAGGAGAGGATTTGTAACCCCTTTTTTTCAAAAATATAGTTCTGCCTGCTTGATACTGCTTGGATCTTATCTAAAAGCTCGACCTCCCTCTCCACCAGGTGCCGAGCGAGTTCAAGCCGACGCTGCCGAACCGCGGCTGGGTCATCTCGCCGTTCGCCGGCAACCCGATGTGGTCCATCCTCGTGGCGCCGCTGCCCGCCATGCTGGGCACCATCCTCATCTTCATGGACCAGCAGATCACGGCCGTCATCGTCAACCGCAAGGAGAACAAGCTGAAGAAGGGCTGCGGCTACCACCTCGACCTGTTCGTGCTCGCCAACCTCATCCTCATCTGCTCGCTGATGGGGCTGCCCTGGTTCGTGGCCGCCACCGTGCTCTCCATCAACCACGTCAACTCGCTCAAGCTCGAGTCCGAGTGCGCCGCGCCTGGCGAGAAGCCGCACTTCCTGGGAGTGAGGTAGGCGCCGGTCAAAATCATTTTTGTCACAACTATAAATTTCTTTGACCTTTGACCCCTGACCTCTGACCCCTCCAGGGAGCAGCGCGTCACGCACGTGCTCATCTTCGTGACCATCGGGCTGTCGGTGTTTATCACGCCCGTGCTCTCGCACATCCCCATGCCCGTGCTGTTCGGCGTCTTCCTGTACATGGGCGTGGCCTCCCTCAAGGGCCTCCAGTTCTTCGACCGCATCCTCATCATGTTCATGCCCGCCAAGTACCAGCCCGACTACATGTTCCTGCGCCAGGTGCCCATCCTGCGCGTGCACATGTTCACGCTCATCCAGCTCGCCTGCCTCATCATGCTGTGGCTCATCAAGTCCTTCAGCAAGACGTCCATCCTGTTCCCGCTCATGGTGCGTACGAGGGCCATTTTAATTACGTGAGATTTTACTTCTCAGGAAATTTTCGTTTTCAATCTCTTATTTTTTTCCCAAGAAGTTGCATTTTTTCCGATTTTTCTAGAAATACTTCATTTTTTTCCGATTTTTTTTCTGGAAAAGTTTGAAATTTTTCAGGAAAATTTTTGGATTGTATATTCCCTGTGGCCACAAGTGCTGACCCTCCCCTCCTCCTCTTCCTCCCCGCAGCTCGTCGTGATGATCGCGATCAGGAAGGCCCTGGACTTCGTGTTCATGCGGCGGGAGCTCAAGATCCTGGACGACATCATGCCGGAGACCATCAAGCGCCGGGAGGACGACCAGCGGCAGCTGGAAACGGCTGACGTGAGTCCCGAGGCAGAGACCAACGGCGAGGTGCCCACCCCCTCCTTCCTCACTTACATTATGGCTGCTAAAAACGACCTTTATTGGCGTGGACTGCATGCGTTTGTCTGACTGCCGCGGTGGTGCACGATACCCTGGCCCTAACTTTGTTCGCGGCGGTTCGGGCTGAAGGAAACATAAGGGATCGTCCAGAAAGCGTGTCCGTTTTTTCTCTGATTCATTCGGCAATAATTTCGGGAGCTCGGCGCCTGCGAGGCCCGGGTTAGGCCGGCCCGCGTTACACGCATGCACTGCAGGCGAGATGTTGCCTACCCGACAGGCGCCATGAGAGCTTCCGGAGGCAGGTTCGTAACAGCGAATAACGGACGCGTACTTCCTGGACGGTCTCAAATGAGACGATTCCCCTCTACTTTGGACCGTCTACGCGAATCTTAAACGGAGGGGGAAAGTCTAACTTTCACGCCAGCCGTGTTTGTGCTTTTTTTTTTGAAAATTTGAGCGCGTGATTTTTTTTTACGAGGGGATGCCAGCCTCTCGCTCCCACAGGCGCCGTGCAGTCGGGTATTTAAGAATGGTCGTCCTGCTCTGTGCTCCCAGGACGAAAACCTCCAGATCCCTCTGGCCAACGGCAACATCATGAAGATCCCGCTCGCCTCCATCAACATCACCGAGGAGGTGAACAAGACGGGCATCTGGAAGCAGGTGAACCAGGCGAACTCGCCCACCAAGGACGACCCCAAGAAGGCCAAGGCGGGCGCGGGCAAGAACAGGTACGAGGGGGTCGTTGTATGATACACATGGCAGAGCTACTTCGATATCATTTTTGTAAATACTGAAACTTTTCACTAAAAAAAATCGGAACTTTTTAAATTTAAAAACACGAAACTTTTCCGATATTTCTTTTTTAATAGCATGGGAAAATGTATCAGATTTGCATCTCTATCGGTGAGGGGAGCCACCGGGGTGGCGGGGTGAGGGGCATGCGGGATGCACGTGGGACACTGGGCGCAGGAGCGCTGGGCTGGGGGTCGACGGGAAGCATCACACCGTTCTGCTCTTTGCAGCAGCAGCAAGTCCAAGAAGCGGGGTAACAAGAAGGACGCGCTGCTGGACGAAGAGAACAAAAGACTGTCGACGATGGCGGAGGAGGAGGACGAGGACGAGGGCATCACCATTAAGGTGGGAGGCTCGCCGGCGTGCGGCCTGCCGGCCCTGGCCGTCAACAAGGCGCCCGCGGCCAAGGACCTGGTGCTGGTGACGGAGCCGGGCCCCGGGGCCGGCGGGCCCACCGCCCCGGTGTGAGCCTGTGTAGCAGGCTGCCACAACCCTCCTACCCTACCTACTACCTCTGTGAGTAGCGTGGCGACACTTTACTGTTGGTACCTCGCTGCCCGAGACACCCTTAGAGAGACCCGTATCGTATCCGGCCCTACCACCACCCTCCTCACCTGTCGTTTTGGCTGGAAGTGTTCGGTCGCCACTCGCTTGTTGTGCTCTCCTTATTTTGTTTACAGAGTGTTTTGTTTTGTTTTACTTCGTTTTGTTTGTGTATTGTTTTTGTAGCGTTTTGGCGCAAGATAGTGCGACATTCACATTGTGGTGTGCAGCATGTGATCAATCCTCTGCTTTGTAGTGTTTGTTGTGATATTTTGGTTAATCCCTTCCCGCTTATAAATCCGTATATTTTACATATTTTCCTTCTACCACCAAATTTAGAATACTGAATATTAAAATGAAATATGGAAATCATCGGCCCAATGGTCAATAACAACCACCGGTCCCGCGTCCGTGTACGCCTGGGATGGCGTTGGGTAGACCACCCATTCTCCGCCGGGTCAGCCGAACCGAGTGGGTTGCCTATCTACGTCAGAGCGGCGGCCGTTGGTGCCATACGGGGCGTTTTTAATTAATTATCTGTATCCGTATTAGCGACCCTCGAGCCCTTGGGCACATGCCGACCCTGAAAGCAATGCAGGGTCGATGTGAACGATCCGTTCGACATTAAGTAATTGTTTGTGTTTTTTTTTTCAGGTCGATTACGGGCTCCGAACTGGGAGGGGCGTGAATGGAGCCGAAACCACGGTGTAGTGAGAGCGAGTGGAACCGTCTTGCCCGCGTGGGTGAGGCCGGATTACCGAAAGGACGCTGTCGAGAAGGGTCGGGCTACGAAGCCGGTCGGTGTTAAGTGGATTATCGCAATTCGATAATCGAACTGATAGTTGTCAAGAAAATTTAGTATAGTTAGGGATGTGCACTTCCGAGTACACTGTTCTGAGACATCCTAATTTTGTCGACACAGTTGACACTTCGTCTGGGAACGTCGCCCTCAAGCACGCAGGTCTCTCGTGCATCAATATAGTGGTGAAGCCACATCATGGCTGTAAAATAGGGAAGTGCCAACAATACAGTGACTGTTACTCGCTTGTATGATAATTGTGAAGTTTATTTTAATATCCATTGGAAATAAATGTACAAATACTGCGAACTAAAATTAGCTTAAGTTTGACAACCCTGCCCCAAAACAAAGTCAACTTTTAAGGAAACACTTTATTGATGATTAAAAACACTAACAGCACACTATACACAAAGTCACATGCAGATACAAAAATAAACTGAAGTCCATGTCAATGATACAACAGTAATCATACTAGAAATACAGCCCATTTTACAGGAGTTTGTGCCATCACACAAACAAATTTAGAAGTAAATATTGGTACATAGAAAAAATAAATTACGAAAATTCATCAGTCAATTTAAATACATTGGCGATTGCCAATAGATTATACTATGGTTGACATGTACCAACTTTCAATGTTGAGAAAGCTTTGATTAATACTGACATGTGCAAAGCGATCACAATTATCAAGAATAAATAGTAATAAAATCTCACACAGTATCAACAATGATGTACACTTTTCCTTTACGGTCTAAAGGCTATGATTTATTTTTAAAAACTTAAAGCTTCAGTAGAACAGGCAAATCATGCTAAAATGTACAAAGCCTGCTGCACAGACAACTTGTATTTGTACCTTTAAAATGACAAACATTTATACATACTATATACAAGATAGTGTAAAAGGTAACAGAATGTTGACAAGCCTTTTAACAATTCTTATCAATTTAAATGACTGTAAGGCAAGACTTGACGTACACTACCTGCAATATTTTCACAACGTAAATAATTTATAAAAATTAAAAACGACAGATTGTCCTGGTTTAACATAAAATAACTTCATCTCAACACCATGAAATGTGACATCACATCAGCAATCTTATAACTGCAAGTCATCCACTAGAGGAATATTGGCAACTTCAAAGAACACCCTGCAAAAAGAGGACAGATTAGCAAGGAGTTCCAAGAATAACTGCTAGAATGAAAATAAGATGAAAACTTACTTGTGAGAATATTTGTTGCGAACAGTTTGAAGGGCTGTCTTGGGCTTTTTGTGCAACATGTCATTAAGTTGGTGTACCAGGTCATGGATGTCTTCCAGTTTGTACCCTGTTTGAATTATCGCATGGATTAGTATGATTTCAAGCACTTTTAAGGAGCACTTTCTGAAGTGTGTACTGACCAGAGTAGTACTCTAGGGTTGGGGTCCAACCACCCAGATTCTGCATCTTCAGTGCGAGGAATAGAGTAGCCGCTGCAAGCTTGGAGTCTGACACAGTCACCATACTGTACTCTAATAAAGACAACTCCAGGATAAATCTCGCAAGAGTAAGTTGTGGCATCGCAATTTTAGCACACTGCAACAAAAGAAGTGAAATTAGGAACAAAAAAACAGAACCTTCCTCTTTTAGCCTGCAGCTAACCGAGGTAAAACTTACCCTTGCATAGCGTCTGAGGAATCTGTATGACAGTGGCATGCTGAGGTCAAAGCCAATGACCCTCAGGATGGCAACTTCCATGGCGATTAACTCATCGTGGTTGTAGGCTCCATCACAGATGTAGGTCAGGTCATCAACAAGCGGGGGCACTCGTTCCTAAAAGGGAGGAGGAATGAGTAGCACAAAATTCTTGAGTGATTAAAGTATGCATCATAACTCACTTACATCATATTTGCTGGCAATGAACATAGCAGCTGCTCCAACAAGTTGCAAAGTCTGCTTCCCTACAGGAACTTTAGAGAGGTAAGTGTCGACGATTTTTACTCCTAGATATAATGTCTCATGGTTAAGTTCAAAGTTTTCTTGAACTTCCACCATCCAGTCAATAAGTAGAGAGCGCATGAATCGAGTCAAGTCAATTTGTTTGTCCATGTAGTCAGAAATTCTGTACTTTGCCTGAAACCAAAATAAACAAACATCATATAGTGTGAAGTATAAAATAACCAAGGAGCTACATTAATTGTGCTACATACCTCTCTCTCTTTTAAGTACTCGAAGATGTCATAGGCATATTCTGAGACGGCAAAAGGATCAGTGGCACTTTCAGCGTCAAAGTCTTCAACACCAGGGGGAAGTTTCCTAACAGGTGAAGCAGGGGCTTTCTCCAACTTTGCCTCAGCAATTTCTTCTTGATCAGGACTGAAAAGATAAATGTCAAGTTAAAGTATGAAAGAAACTTCTGGTGTGTGACTCTTGCATGTGTGCAAGAAACTCACTTGATATCCAAAGCAGAAACGTAGAGGGATGTCTCTCCAGAGTCATTCGTTAAAGAAAGACGGGCAGAAAGGCGTTTTGATGCCCGCACGGGCTCTTTGGGGACAACCTTTTGCTTCAATGAAGGAACAGACTCAACAGCAGCTGCAGAAGTTTTGCGAGTGACATGCTGGACCGTAGGTATTTGAGAAGTCTTGGACTGAGTTTGCCTTGTAGGTACGGCAATCCTGACAGGCTTCTCAGCAAGAACCTTCTTACTTGGCGCCTTCACAGGAAGGTCTTTCTTCTCAACAACAACCTTCTTGTCCTTGAACTTGCTGAAAGCCTTTGAGTGGTTGTTAGCAGCATTTTTTAGAGCATTCTTAGTGTCATTGGCTGACTTCCCAATAGCCTGAAAAAGGTGTCAGAGGTAAGAATACTGGAATAATTCATGAAGAAAATATATGAAACAAAAATGAGAACACTTACATTAGTGATTTCACCTAAAGCTGATCTCTTAGTTGCTTTCTTGAGAGGTGATTCTGCTTTCCTTTTCCCAGCCACCTGGTTCTCTCCAAATACCACAGTGCTGTTTGCTCGCTTTGCACGGGTAGCAACGCCATTGCCTAAGACTGAGTCTGCATTGACATTCTTCCACTGCAGGGAGCTTGAGCGAGTAGGAGGAGGCATTGTAGATTGTCCTTGCTAAAACAGTAAAACACAAATGTGATTAGAAGCTAAACAAATTTTACGAGATCCAAGCAGCCACAGCTTGAGAAGATGGCAGGGAGCCAAATCAGCTGATTGTCTAATACACTCCTAAATACTTCAAACATACCAGAACAGGTTTGATACTATCATAACAAAGTTTGGCAGTGACTATAGCAGCAGATAAACTGCCACCAGTCAGACAGCGAAATTTGGCTGACATAGACTTTATCAATGATTCATTGACCATTTTAGGGTGTTGCTGCCACTACCTTCTGCTACAGTATGAATGCACACACCAACATCCCCTTGCTCCAGGCAGGCAGAGCTGGAGCATGTCCAGACTTGCATGATTCCTTCCCCCACCACAAACAGGACACCCCCCCACCCCTACCAAGACATCACCCCCCCCCTCCCCCTCTTTCCCCTCTCCAGACTCCCTCCAAAGAAGCCTGCGACATATTGGTCGACTAACTTTTAAAAGGCTGCTGCTGGTTGAATTTCACCAAATGAGTCTCAACCTCAAGGAGGCAGTAAAAAGAGATACAAAATAAATCTAAACCTGGCTATAACATGAGTGCCTGGCCCACATTGCAAGATACATTAAGCAATCCCTAAAAAATATCTTACAGAACAATGTTACGACTAAGTAGGTAGGCAGCAGCACAAGATGCACTGCTACACGCACCGAGAGTAGCTATCAATTCATGATCACCGTGTTAAGAGGTTAACGGTGTGACTGCTGAACAAACTAATCAGACCCCAAGTTTGCCCTCAGATCTGACCGAGTGCATTTGGACTAGGTGTGCAAAACCTACTGGTCGAAAAGAAACCAACCATAAAATTGACAGAAACGCCAAACTTCGTAGTCAAAGAATTTGTACTATGTTACAAAAGACAAGGTAGCATAGGCATAGGTGATTCAGGAAAGGCACTAAAACACGATACCAGTTGAGGCCGCTAGCAGCCCGTAAAGCCCCAGGAATTGTGCCGGAAAGTACGAAAATTGACCCGCAAAGCGCTTCGCAAACAATCCAAAACGAGTTCAAAAGCGCATCGAAAAAGAATGCGCACGAAATAGTGAGCAATAGGCACCCTACGTAACCTAACGGAAAATGGAGGGAACCATGAACACGGGTAGAGCCCCCACGTATTTAAACAATCAAGCGATCGAAAGGGACGCGTTACCGCTGGGAACTATAATTCAGGTAAGATCACAAAATGCAAACAATCCACTACCAAAATCAATCAGCTAGGAACACGAGAACGACAAACCGGGACCAGGGACCCGGACCGTTACGGCGCCAAAGGGCGGGTGCTGATACCCTTCGAAAATTTCTACCTATCAACCAGCTTTGAACAAAACGGAACGAACCTTGGGTTTCGATTGGACCGTGAACAATACAGAAGAGAAAGAAGCGCTGGGATAAGCAATGTTAGCACTCACCAAATAAGTATGGTCCAGAAAAACAAGTACGTCCCACAGCCGTGTTGCTCCGGTGTTGACGCTGATTCAAATGCAGCTGTGGCGGTTGGTCTCAGGCCTGATTGGCTGCAGCCTTGTGGGTTTTATTTTATTTCACCCCACTGTGTTTTACACTCTGCCAACCTACGCGTCCACAAGAAAACAAAATGGGGGAAAATGGGGACAATTTTTAGCTGCGCTCTTAAATTTTTTCAACAAAAATATCAGTTTGAATAAAGAAATAAAAAATTGATTGATGTTTTCAATCTTTGAGGCGGTCACTTTCGATTGAGAGGGTTAGGACTTTGCATTGAACGGTTGGTACTGCAAGAAGTTGACAACAAATATTGTAGCGCCACCTGGTGTCGAAAGGGAAAAACAGTTTGAATAATATCAGAAGGTAAGTCTGTTAAAATTGTGTTTTTAACATATTAGAACTTAAGTTTGGGTACTTTAAAGGGCTTAATATCATATGTCCTCTATTTATCACAATTTGTTGTTGTTTGGGCGCACTGTTACCGTTCCTTCTCAAAGTTTTGACACATAACCATACTACGTGTTATCATCCTTTGCTTATCTCTTATCTCTGAAAAGAAAACATACCTGGTAAACCACTCCTGCGTTGTCATACGAATTTTCATTTTTCTTATTGTGCTTTTCAACTTTGTTCTTCTGTTCGTGTGCGTTGTTTTCTGCACAACTCTAATACTTGTTTGCCTCCGGGCCGCTTGTTAGTGTCTTATTTTACAGGTTATTTACACCCTGAAGCTTTTCATTGACGTAGAACGGTTTGTTTTAACCCCGGATCCGTTTTCAAGGACCATGGCCAAGGCTATCATACCTCCAATTTCCAAACTGTGTAATGGGGTCATCAGAATTCTCGGCATGAATCCTGGAGTAATGACATTACAGGGCACTAATACCTACCTTCTCGGCGATGGCAAAAGGTAACTGCTGAGTCTGCAGCTCTAGAAAGAACATTATTTTTTTATCCACTCATAGTTTCAATTTTACAGGCGAATACTCATTGACACGGGTGAGGATGGCAAACCAGAGTACATTGCTAATCTTAAAACTGTTCTGGAAGAGGAAGACGTCTCCATTGAACATATCATTATCACACACTGGCATGGAGATCACATTGGAGGAGTAAAAGATATATTACAACATGTTGGGTCAGGTACTGCCTATGGTTTCATATTTTAAAATGCATTCCCACTAACTACTTTACTAACAACACCTATTTTCCCCCTCCAAACTATGTTTTCAATTTGCAGATGTACCGGTATGGAAATTTCCAAGGACTGATGCAGAAGAGCAGTGTGGTATCCCCCTAAAATTTTTAAAAGATGGTGATGAGTTTAAAGTTGATGACACAGTTTTAAGGTAATTGTCATCATCACAATGGCATAACTCTTGAACATGTAGTACATCATCATTTCAGTTTTATCATATTTTCCCTGATATTTCTTCAACACAGAGTCTGTCACACTCCCGGCCATACTACTGATCATGTAATTCTGTTTTCACCAGTCAATGGACACATGTTTAGTGGTGATAATGTTTTGGGTGAGGGCACTGCTGTTTTTGAGGATTTATATGAGTACATGAAGTCTTTAAACAGCATGCTAAAATTGAATCCCATTAAAATTTTTCCTGGTCACGGCCCAGTAGTTGAGGTAAGTTTGATTCCTAGAATGAATACTGGCATGAAGAACAGAATTTTTGGATTCTCAAATTAAAACATTTTGTTAACAGGATCCAGTTGAAAAGCTGTCATATTACATAAACCATAGGAATGCTCGAGAAGCCCAAATCTTATCAGTTCTTCATGATAATCCGGAAAAGAAATTGACTGCTATGGACATAGTAAAGATTATTTATGTGGTAAGTTCAGATGTACTTGTGTGAATGCCTTTTAAACCTACAGTTTCTTTACTTCCTTTAAAATTTTCAGGATGTAAATGAAAATCTCCACAATGCAGCTGCTTTCAATGTAAACCACCACTTAGAAAAACTGCTGAAGGAAGGAAAGGTAGTGTCACAAGATGGGAGTTGGGTGTATCGAAAACAAGAATGCAACCTTTAGCACGTCCTTACCTTGGAGGTAAGCTATTTCATAATGTTTGTACTGTATTAGTGTTAAATAAGATTAATTATTATTGGTATCTCAGTTTGATTGAACATGTGAATTCAAATTCTATACCTTATTATTGTTGCATACCTATTTGTTGGTCTTTGGTGTATAAACTATATTTTTGTTATCTAATCCTTACGGTTTAGACTCTTTATTTCTACTTTATGAAGTAGGATTCTTTAAAGAACCCAAAGTTCTGGAAAGATTGCAGTGGGCTGGGAAATCAACTTAATACATCTCTATTGGTAGAATTGCACCTTTAGCCCATTATGCTGTGGAAATTGGAAACAGACCTGGTACCTTTTACTAGAGAACTTTGCTTTAATTCTGGAAACATGTCACTTCCACTTTCTAATCATGTGCAGTTATGAATGGTGCCATGAACTCAACCGAGTAAGGGAACTGTTCCAATTAATGTCATGTACTGAGAGTTAGCAAAAGTACTTTACACAACTTGGTATATTTCTGTTAGGTGTCCTGCTCTACAGCAGTACAGCAATGCCAGCATTCAAGCCAATGTATATGGTTGTTGGTTGTTGACTATTTGTCATATTCACTTGTACTCCATTTGGTGAAATAAGATCATTCACTCACAGCTGACAGATATATTTAATCACTTGAAAATGTTACAGTACTATTGTGCGCCTTCTGTATCTGCAGTATCAATCTGAGGATGTGTTACATGCATATTTAGAGAAAGTGTTATCTTCTATGCTTTCTAAAATCAGTTTCTACATAGGCTTTGAAACAAAAAGACCGTATGTCTGCTACCTTTTCCTATTGTAATTGCAAAATCATTTACTTTTATTCAATTAATTAGGCTAATGTAATTGTTACCATCTTATTTCTTAACATCTACATTTATTGCTGCACTCCATTTTACAGAACAAGACGTTCTGAGAAAAAGCAATCAGATGAATTATGTTCCAAAGAATAAGATTTATGATTCTCTTTGGTCTGAAGCATACCCAGCTCTATGAAATGGAATTTGTTTCCTGGTTTTGACAAGGCAAATATTTGAGGTCTTCTTTCTTGTCTTAAACATTGGGTTGTATGTATTTCTAGTGATTGACTTTCGCATCTCTTTAAAAATAACTTTGAAAGGGCTATGTGCCAATTAATCACGGTACATATTGTATTTGCTTCTATTTATATGTATATCACTGATACATTTTCACATCACCGAATCAATTTCAGCTTCTTATTGCTTGTAACATTCAACACATTTCTGCATGCTCAAGAGGTTTCAAAATACCTATTTGTATGGGTCTCAATTACCTAGTATGCAATATATTCTGGAACAGATCTATTTTAAAATTACATTTTAAAGAAATTAAAGAGTTCAAGATTTCTAATTAAGGAATGCTTTATCCTTTCATTTTGGCACAGGGATAAAACAGATATGTCAGATGTAAATTTATTAGGTAAATTCAAGTAACAAGAATAAGAAGAAACTAATTCCACATTGACACCTCTATGTAATTTACTTCATTTTTGTACACTGTGTACAACTCTGTGTATTCTCAGTCAAAGAACATGGATGTTATCATCACATTCTGCTTGTAGTGGTGCAATAGTTTTTGAAAACTTATCCATTAGCAATGTGCGCAAAACTATTCACTCATTGCATGGACTTCTCAGTCAACTGTCTGAAGCCTCAGGGTTTTACCAAATTCACCTGAGTGTAAGAACGCCCCACTTTAAATGGCTCAATTTTTTTTTGAAAAAGTTGGTTCATGGGAAATGTCCTCAGAGAGTCCCCTCAAGCACTTCTTTAGGATTGGTAGTGGTATATGTGCTTAAAGACCCCCCTCGGCTTAACCCACCCACACGAGACCAAACCCCATCCTTTAGAAACAATTTTTTTGGGGGGAAAAGGTTTTTTATACTCAGGTGAATATGGCACCTCATTTTCGGTTGTGATATTTTTTAGGCCACAATAAAGCGATTTTTACCCACTAGTTTATAGTGTCATTGTTGGCTTGAATACATCTACCATGACGTACGCCAGTGGGCAAAAAACCTTTTCTTTTTTTTAGCACAATCCGTATACTCTGAGATTCATGCACAAATGTTGCCGAATATTTTGATTACTTGGCAACATTGTGGGCTTTTGTGCTGTGGGAGGGCTACTTACTGCTCACATCTACTTCATTTTGAAAATATTTGGTGTTTAACATCAATACTTAATTAATTAGTTTCAAAAAGTATCTTATGAAGTTACTAATAGATTGGTGTTTTTAAGTGATGTTTTACTGAAGCAGCATAAGGTAGCAGGCAGAGTCATAACCTGAATTATTGCATGTTGGATAGGAAATATATATTTCTAATGGTCAACCAAAGCAAGCATTGAAGCTTAATTAGGAATTTATAGGCCATTAGAAACAGACACATAGAACACATTAAGGTACTTACTTTCGTAGTTTCATATCTGAATACATGCTCACAAGAAAATTTCACTGATCTGTGGATGGCACATACCTTTTTCATCTGCAGTTGAATATTTTATTCTTTTTCTGATTTGACAATTTATGCTCAATTATCAAATTATGATCACCTTAACACCACAGTATTGTTGATCACAGGAACAATTTTCCGTACTGTGTGACGGATTGACGGTGTACTTTGAAATTGTTATGTTCCCGTTGGATAAATATCACCAGGTACATGTTTAACTGTTACAGTATTGAGCTCAAATATAGGTGAGCTTTTGTTAAGTACTTACAGAGTTTGCAGTTTGAGCATAAGGCACATAAGGTCAAGGACCAGTATTCCAAAATTGCTTAACATTTCCTCTGTCAACCAAAACTTACAAAGAGGGACCAGAAACGCATTTAACTTCTTATGTCCACAGTGATCAGGAACATTTTTGATTATCTATACTCAACAGTGTTGTAAAGTACTTATTGCACAATCCTCATCACAGTTTCACTTAAGACTTCCTAAAGGGAAGTAATAATTAGTCTAACACATTCTTATAAAATCCAAGACATAAAAATCTCATGAAATATTAACTCTGTACAGGATTGAGTAGTCTACATTCTTTACATATATTACAAGGGTACATGATTTTGACCCATATTTGTACTTTTGTGACTTTAGCACTTTGATGCAAAGTAAGTTAGTTCTATATAAGCGTATAGAGTCTGGGAACTCGTGAGAAAGTGTGAACACAAAAGTAGACTTAAATAAACCATAGTTGCTGAATTAACTTTCCACTTAAATGAATTGGACCTCCAGATGTCATGTCATCGAGAGCAAATATTGAGATCAGCTAAATTAATAATCAGAAGATGTTTTAGACATAATAATTCAATTTTGTTGAACAATGCGGATATGTTCCACATAGAATTTTGTTGATGACTGGAATCCTGACCATTTTCTTAACATGGATTCTTTCCAGTTTTAAACTATTTGATGTTGCTGTTTGTGTCTCAGAGAAACTGAGTTCCCTTCCTACCAAGAGTAAGAGTCTAGCTAGACAGGCAAGTACTCAAAGTGACCTTATTACTATTATAAAAGAATGTTCTCGAGGAGGCAGAAATAAAGTAATGTGATGTGAATAAATTATTTGTGCTATCTTTCTTACTAGAACATTGGGATGAGTCTTATAAGGATTTCACATTGTCATTTCTGGTTTGGCAACACCCCAATCTGAGTTTGGCTTTTCTCCTCTAACTTCATCTAAACCAGAAGTCAGGTACATAATCACAAAATTTGCATTGTTAGTCAATCATAACTCCCTGGTTAATACTAGATTCTCACTGAAACACTGCCACACTTATTAAGAAAAACAAAAGTCGTTGTAGAAGCAAAAGTAGACCGAATGCACAGATGTGAAGGGTACCAGGGGAAACTATTTCATCTAACACAATTTTACACATACATCTACAGACGACACTTAAAAGTTTCCCTCAAATGCATTTGCTTCATTAGCTGACCCGCGCGCGGCGGGCGCTCCCACTCAGCACTACACTTGATCGAGCAGTCTGTGCGTCTCACTGGGTGTCCGTGGCCCCGCCTTGGCCGGCGACGACTCCTCCGCCATCGTGATCCTCACGCCCTCGAGGAGCTTGGCGCTCTCGGCGGGGTCGCCCTCGTCGTCGTCGTCCGCGGCCGCGTTGGGCGTCGGGCTGGGGCTCGGGCTGGGGCTCGGGCTAGGCCCCAGGCCCCCGCCGAGGCCGCTGCCGAGGCCGCCGCCGAGGGCGTCGGGCGCCGCCCCGGAGTGGCCCGAGAGGCCACCGGGGGAGGCGAGCTGGGGCACCTGGGTGTTGGGGGTGAGGCCGGGCGCGTTGGAGCCGGCGTCGCCGTCGGGCCGCGTCACCCCGCCCGCGCCGGCGCCGCCCTTGCCCGTCAGGTAGTACGTCATGAGCTGGCCCTTGCCCTTCACGGACACCATCCCGCGCTGCTCGAAGTTGTAGCCGAAGTTGCGCAGGATGCTACACGTCTCCTCCGTCACCTGTGTGGCAGAGAGAGAGGCGCATTAGGTTGACGCGCGGGCCTGGTTGACGCCGTCCTCGCGAGACGGCCCCCCCTTACCCACCTGGATGCAGCCCGCGCGCCCCGTGCTCTCCATCCGGGACGCCACGTTGACCGTGTTGCCCCAGATGTCGTAGTGCGGCTTCCTGGCGCCGATGACGCCCGCCGTGATGGGGCCGTGGTTGATGCCCATCTTGAGTACGAAGTGGTTGAAGCTCTGCTCGTTGACGCTCTGCAGCGCCTTCTTGAGCTCGAACGCGAACTCGACGAGCAGCGCCAGGTGCGCCCACCGCACCGTGATCGGGTCGTCGTCCTGCAACCGTCCAAGGCCGTTAGAGGAGCGTCCTGGCCAGGTAGACGGGCCGCCGCCGCGCTTCCCCTCCGTCCCCGGCGCGACGCCGAGGTCCCCGCCCTGCCCTGCCACCCCTCGCCGCGCCATCCCTTCCGCCCCAGCACCCCTGGGACCCCTGACCCGCAGCGGGGTCAGGTAAGGTAGCCGGAGCGGAGGGTGCGCGCGAGTCCTTCCCTTCCCTCTCCTCAAGATCCTGCGCCCCCCCCCCCTCCCCCGTGCAGGTTGGGCTGCCTACCCGCACGGCGCTCTTCATACCGTGACACACACCTTGACTTTCTTTGTCGGGTTGATCCCGCTGGCGGCCATGTACGTCGACCCGATGGTCTTGATCTTGATGATGTCCTGGAACTGCGGCCACTCCAGGAGCTGCGAGACCAACATAAGCCGACGCCCGACGCGTTATTAGAATATATACTTGTATAGTTCTACGCTACAGACAGCACACTGGTTCGAACCCTTACCGCGTCGAAGTCGGAGATGACTTCATTGAGAAACCGTAGACATTCCAGCCCCTGGTTATTCACACTCTCCTCTGAATAGAACTCTGCGGACAAAGTCAGGCACATTAATTTTCCACAGATCAATTTAAAAAAAAATGCAATTTTTTTGTAAAATAAAAAAACAAATTTAAGGAAGGGGATATGAATTTTCACCTGAGAAATTCGGCATGGACGCGAAGAGCACGCCGACCTCGGCGAAGCTGTCGGCGTAGAGCTCCTCGTGCTGGCGGAAGCGCTGGCGCAGGAAGTGCGCGGCCACGTGCTGGGGCAGGATGTTGTAGACCAGGGCCTCGTTGCGCTGCCGCATGTCCGCCGCGAACTCGCGCTGCTCCTCCACCTCGGTGCGCCACAGGAAAAGCACCCGCAGCGCCTTCTCCATCTGTTTCATTCGGAAATAGTAATCATTTTTATTGTTCGTTTGTACCTTCCTCTGAGTTACTCAAGGGTCGTGGTGCGAACGTAAAACGAACCGACCGATTTCGGACAGAAGCCTCAACGTCAGTTTCCCGCCCTTCCCCTCCCCCGGCGACTAGAGCGCACTCTATCGCGTCCACTCGCCCCCACTGGGTCGCTCGCTCTCGCTCGACAAACAACTGACAACTGGATGTGTTGTTGTGCTCGGCTCACTCGCCCCACAGTTCACCACGCCGCGTCGACTGTCACACCGGGTTTTTCTCTCTTCTAGATCGTCTACTCAGAATTCTACAAATTTTTAACGATCGAAGGTAAGGTCATCGCCAGTTATGCGTGTGTGTGTGTATATGTGTGGTGTGCGCGTGCGTGTGCGCCAAGGGTGGTGGTGGTCGTGAAGATTGTGAATGAACGAAGCACGGCCTACTTCGCGTCGCGACGGGCACGCCGTCGGCGCTAGCTCCACATGCGGCCTCCGCGGACCAGTGCGCCTGCTGCGTGGGTTTTACTTGACGTCGAGCAGGTAGGGTTAGGTAGGGTCGGGAAGGCTCCCTCTCCACCCCCCGCCCCTACCACCACTCCATGCATCCGTTTTTGTTCTCCTTACTTCTGCTCCGCGCTCTAGACAAGTACGCCATTGCACTACCACATTATTTTCTGTTTACGTATCGTGACTGTCTCGTCTGCTGCAAACTGTCGTGTGTTTCTCCAGGCGACCGCTCCTTCAAACCCGCGCGATGTCGCGTTTTTCTTGCAGAGCGTCATGGAGGAGCTCCCGGACGACGCGTTGCTGCGGGTGCTGCGGTTCGTGGACGTGCCCTCGCTGCTGACGTGCCGCCTGGTGTGCAAGAGGCTCAGGGACCTGGCGCTGCACGCGGACGCGTGGCGGCACCGCGAGTTTGGTGGCGGCTTGGTGGAGTACGTCGGCAGCTACTGCTGCATGTGCCCCGTGCTGCGCCTGGCGCCGTGCCTGCGCGTCCTGAGGGACCCGACCTGCGTCCCCCGCCCCGCCAACACCTGCCGGTCGGCGGCGCTCGCCTGGACCTCGTGCGCCGCGGCCGAGCTGCGGCTGTACGTCAAGGACGACACGGACGCCGGCACCGCCGCCGTCGCGATCCTCAGGCAGGAGGCGCTCGGGAGGCTCAGGCGCGTCGAGCTTGTCCTCGCTCACGGCCCGCTGCTGCAAGTCTCCGACACCATGGCCTGCGTGCTGTTGGCGACGGTGGCATCCACGCGTGGCTTGGATACGATAAAATTTCCGTCGTTCTCACTCGATGATTCGAGCGTTCAAATCGCGGCCTCCTTGTCCCTTGGCGGCGCCACACCGACCCCATCCGTGAAGCACTTTGAGTGTGGCTACCTGAACGAGACATTCCTGAAGTTCATCCTGACCGCGCACTCCGCCACCCTCGAGACTGTCCGCCTTAACCTCGGCGTGTCGGGCATGTCCTGCACGTACATCGCGCCCCTGCTGGCCGGCCTGCCAAACCTCAGGGAGCTGTCGTGCTGGAACCTCCCCGGGCTGGAGGCCGTGGCTGCCTGCGCGTCGCTCCGGGACCTGACCCTCACTATCAGCTCCTTGAGACGGCACCGGCGGGGGGCGGCCGCCGCGCGGACTGCCGCGTTCCTCAGTCGTGCCGTGCAGCTGCGCGAGCTGACTCTGCGCTACGGGCCCATCAACCTCACCGCCAGCGTCTCTGGCGCCCGGGTGGGCGCGGACGCCATCCGGGCCCTGGCCTCGACGGGGAGGTCCCGCCTGGAGACGCTGTTCCTCATAGCCTTCGACTCGGAGGGGGAGCAGTCGCACGCCGCCCAAGTGCAAGCGCTGATCGACGCGCTGCCGTCGCTGCCTGCCCTACGGGAACTGAGGACGTATTTAAACGTGAAGCAGGAGAACGACGCCCTGGTGCTGTCCATCACCCCCACCACTGCACCCGCCCTCCAGAGGGTCCAGCTGGGGCTCGCAGACGACCTGTGCGTTCACGCCTGGTTCCACGGGGACGCGTTCAAGACCGTCATGGCGAGAAACCCCTTGCTCCATTTCAATCTTTACGGAAAGACGATCTACTGTTTTAAAAAGACATGTCCGTCATGCGCACGAGGTTGCCACTCAGTACTGGCGGAGTGGGGAAGGATCTACTACGTGTTCTGCCATGATTCGGACGAAAAATGTCCAACAAACCACAAGACTAGAACCCACTTCTTTATCCACTGGGTCCATAACGATTGATGAGATTGTCTGGTTATTTGGTTTCCATTTCCTTTGTTTGACTATTTGTCTTAACAATTTGTGTTTTGTTTGCTTTTGCTTTATGGGCTGTAAATTAAATTATTGCTTGTTTTGGATGTGTTTGTTTTTTTATCAGAATATTGACATTTCCGCACAATAAGCTCCGATATGATTCATTAAAAAATATCCAGTTGCCTTTGAGGACTCCACCACACAACACTTGATTCCAACCCCACAGCGTAAATCTGGCTCTATCACTAGCTACCTAGGATTTAAAAAACAAAAATACATTTTCAGTTGTGCACTCACGTGTCGACAGAGGAAGCCCAGTGCGATGGTGACCACGATGAGGACGCCCGACAGCGAGAACTTGCTCGGCACGATCGTCCTGTAGACGGCACTAGAGATGTAAATTTTCAGAAAAATACACATTTAAGTTTTCGTGCAAAATTTCCCCCTAAATTACCCCAAATGACGATAAAAAAATATTTCATGTTTTTAAGGTTTCAAACAGAATTAAAAGCCCAGGAAATTTTTCTAAAAATTTTCCGAAAATTTGTGGAAATTTCCAACCCTAGTTTTTAAAATACTATTTGATTTGAGTAATTTTTTTTCTGATTGTTCTATCTCTGCCACACAGCACTCACGTCCAGTCGCGGAGGCCGCGGCGCTCCTCCTGGTCCAGGGCGGCCCCGATGACGACCACGTTCATGGCGCAGTGCGCCAGCGCGATGAGCGACAGCAGCAGCACCTTGAGCAGGTGCGACAGCTGCGCGGGCAGCGAGGACGCCACCAGCACCAGCACGCAGAAGTACGAGAAGTAGGACGGGTACAGGCACGTCTGGCCCGGCGTCTGCAACAGGTAGGAACCTCAGCGTCGGACTCTACCCGCGAGGTGGGGTACTTTTTTTCACGGCCGTCGGCTCGTGAAACCTGGCAGGTTTCATGTATCGTGCGCGCTATGGGTACAGCTACCCCGCGCTTTGAAAAAGTGTTCAACCAAGGTTAATCTGGGTGTATCGTAAGAAAAGTACCCCACCCTCCTGAAGGGTAATATAAGTACCCCACCCTCCTGAAGCGTGATAAAGGTGTACAACCCCCCTGAATCGTAATAAAGAGGCACGATCTGCGGAGGCGTGATAAAAGTACCCCTGAGGTGATAAAAGTACTCCTGAGCTGATAAAAGTACCCCTGAGGTGATAAAAGTACCCACCGCCGCGGTGCAGGGTGCGGCGGACGGCGCCTCGGGCAGGCCGTCGCCCAGGACCTGGGGCAGGGCCTGGGCGGGCGCGCCGCCGCTGCGGTTGGCCGCGATGGCCACGCCCTCGTAGTCGGTGCAGTTGACGACCAGGCCCGGCGTCGAGCACGACACCATGTCGACGACGTTGGCGGCGCCCAGGATGAGCACGACGACGAGGGCGAGCGAGCGCCGCACCCACAGCGTGTTGTTGAGGGACTCGGAGCAGCGCACGAGCGTGCCGGGGAAGGCCTTGGGCAGCGCCTCGGCCACCACGCAGATGGTCAGCAGGATGAGGAAGATGAGGCCGAGGATGAACGACATGATGTTCATCGTGTCCCTGGAACAGAACAGCGAGCCGAACAGCCGTCAGTACTCGCCACCGCAGCTAGCAATCTTAATTTTCAGGAAAAGTATCCTCAGGAATTTTTATTACAATTTCTTAATTTTTTCCTGAAAAGTTACTTTCCTTTTCAATTTTTCTGTAAATATTTCCAATTTTTCCAATTTTTCTGGAAAAGTTACCAATTTTTTTTTCGGAAAGAATTGCCCGGCGTGCTAGCGCGTTGTATACCTGGGCAGGACGATCATCTGCGCGACGGACGTGAAGAGCAGCGCGATGGGGCAGCCGATGATGGACAGCGAGCTGTTGGTCTCCTTGTGGTGCTGGTAGTCCTGCTCCTTCTTGCCGTCCACGAAGGCCAGGGTCAGCAGCTTGGTGGCGCTCGAGAGGTCCCTGCCGCATCGGAACCGTGTTAGCGCGGGGCGGTCAAATTTACGCCATTCTCACAGAGTGGGATAAGGTTTTTCGAACGGACGTTTGGGTCAAAGAGCTCAACCAAAAATGTTGAAGTATTCAAACAATACGCCGAGTGAGACCCCCCCCCTTTTCCCTCCCGAAAAAGTAAACCCTTACTTCTGTCCGTCGCGGCTCATGAGCTCCTTCCGGAGGCGCTTCTTGAAGTCCTCGGAGTCCTCCTGGCCGCGGCCGCCGGCCTCGGCGAGCACCCTGGTCTCCTCCTGCAAATAACACGCGGCGTGTTGAGCGCATAGGCGGGCCCGGTGTCGATTCGCTTATAGTGGCGTAAGGGAGCCTGCAGGACCCCAGGACCCCTTTCCCTTTGTGCTTCCCGCTTACGTTGCAGTGCTCGTCCTTGGCTATCTCGAGCGCCGTGTCCTCGGTGATGCCGCCGTTTTGCGGCTCGGCCGAGTCTCCGGCGAACTGCGTCCCGGAAAGGGAAGAGACACACGTTCAGATTAGACATGGCGTTCAACCTGTTGCAATTACTTCCCGATGGGGTACTTCACCATCAGTTCAAGCGTATACAGATTTTCTCCCTTGATTGTTCTTAATTATTTTTTAGTTTTTTTTTCTTCTTATATTTGTCTCTGACTTTTCCCTGTATTTTTTTTTTGAGTGGTGTACTCTGATTTTATTTTATTTTTGTACTGAAGTACCCCTTCCGCCGAAGTACTCACCGGCTTGAGCGTCTTGGTGATGAAGTACGTGGTGATGTTGGCGGCGCGCAGCATCTCTTCGCGCTTCTCCCCGTAGGCGCGCTCCGTCTCGAAGGCGCCGTCCAGGAAGCCGAGGGTCCTGTTGGAGATGTGCACCCTCCTGCGCGGCAGCACACGCACGAGGTGTATTCTTTAGTACAGTGCACATCGTGTGTTTCAGTTTACATTAGGGTTGGAAGCCCTGGAAATTTTCCGGAAAATTTCCGAAAAAAAGCAAAAAATTTCCGGGAAAACGGAAAATTTTCCAGATCTGAGAAAATTTCCGTTTTTTTTCCATTAATTTTTGGGATTTTTTCGGAAATTTTTCTTGAACTTTGGAAAATTTACAACCCTAGTTTACATTTATTAAGGCTTTTGGATACGCGCAAATTTAATCCGTGGCCGCGCTATATTGCATTTTGTTTCCGTCATCATGAGACATTCTTTACGAAATAACTCTGAAAACTATTTGGCACTGAATATGTCGGGGCCGACGGCTCGCCGCTCTGGCGCGCTCGTCCGCCCCCGCGCGTGTGTGTGGCGTAGTGTCGTACCCTTTCATGCCGCTGCTCTCCATCTTGTTGGCGAGCTCCACGTCCTTGGAGTACACGTCGAACTGCCACTGCCGCTGGCCCAGGACGCCGGCGAGCACGGCGCCCGTGTGGATGCCGACGCGCATGTCCACCGGCGAGTTGGTGGACTGCTGCACGTACCTGTGAACAAGAGAGCGCGCGGGCGCGGGGGGGCGTCGTCAGGCACCTGAGGTATCGGAGGGGTTATTGCCGAGGATTGCGGGGTGAAGGCCTCGGGGACGGCGGCCGCGATGTTCCCCCGGGAGGTCGGCACCGCGAGTGCCGCCCCGGTAAGCGGGAGGCCTACGCTGCTGTTGGTAGGCGCCGCGTCGGGGTGCGGCCCCCGGGAGGTAGGCACCGCGAGTGCCGCCCCGGTAGGCGGGCGGCCTACGCTGCGGTTGGTAGGCGCGGGCCGGCCTCCAGCTCCCACGGGCTTGCGGGCCGAGGCGGGCGGCGCGTGGCGGAGGTGGCGGGTGGCACGGAGGAGGAGGAGGACAAGAGGCCGCCAGGGCCAGGGGAGCAGGGGGTTGGTGGGGCACGGATTCATCGGATGCCTGTGGCTGTCAACGACCTGTTCATTGAATATCTCGGTCACGTCAGGCCGTGTCTGTCCAGGGGGG
>NW_026267135.1:721542-724847 GCF_000697945.3 Frankliniella occidentalis
CACCGTGCGGCTGGAACGTGCGATGAGTCGCACGTAACGACCCGCCCCGCCTCTCTGTCGCTGAGGCGGGGCGAGAGCCTCCCTCCCGCAGCGACCGAAGTCGTTCGGAGCTGTGGAAAAGGGAGGGGGGGGGGGGACGGGCAGGACTGACGGCAAACACTGGGCCCGCGCGCCGCCACCTCGTTTGCATAGTAAATAGGTTGATGTGCTGGGGCCGGGCGCGGTCCACGGGTTTGGCCACTAATGGAGGCTGCTGTGAGGGCTCTGGGGCGGCCGCCGCCTCAGTCCCCAAGTCCCAGGGTCCGGCCCCGGAGCCGGAGGGGGATAAGGGATGCTGTTTGCAGCACGCTCGCTAGTTTTGCACTGGTAACCCTGCTTGCTAGTTGGGATGCTAAAACTAATGATGCAAATTTTTAAAAAAACAACAGAATAATAAGAAACGCTGAAATGCTTGTTTCACCAAGTATACTAAGGGATCATTTTGCATATATGTGTCTTTTTTGGAGGGGTTACAAATATTTTGGGGTCTCAAAATGATTCGGAACATAATTGAAGTGAATAGAGACCCCATGACATTTGTACCCCGGGTTACAAATATTACGGGTTTCTGTAAAGAGTTCGACGATATGGTCTTAATCCATTTGGGACCCCAGAACACTTTGACCCCGCCCCCCCCCATCTTCCCGAAGGGCACGCATTTTTTGAACGACCCTTAAAACAAACTACAACGACTTTTGAAACACAAAGTGTTGAATGTCCTTATCAATTTCGTCACAGAAATGGCCCACACATGTTGGCCCTTGGCCCTTGGCCCTTGGCCGCCCTTGTACTCACTTGATGGCCTCCACCATGGACAGGCCCATGTGCACGCACAGGATGGCGTGGTCGGGCCGCTCGATGGGCGCGCCGCTGATGCAGTAGTAGCAGTCGCCCAGGATCTTGATGCGGAGCTGCTGGTACTTCTGCAAAAACAAACACAAACACACACGTGAACAAGACCATGTAGTTCCAGCAGCGCGGAGTGGGGGGGAGGTTGGGGGGTCCGGCTGGTCCCGCCCGGACCCGTCCCCAGCCCAACTCTCTCTATGCGAAATATGTCTTTGCGATAACCCTTTTGCAAAAGAGTAGTTTTATTGTTATCTTTCCAGGGGCACACGGACTTTGCACTCTTTGGTTTTTGTTCGTTTTGTGTTGTATGTGTGTTTTCCCCCCTAGCATGCCATTGGAGGGACGATCCCGTTGGGGTACGTGGTAATAAGCTGGGCCCGGACGGGACAGGCAAGGCCACCACGCCCTATACCCCACCTCGCCCCACCCCACCACGCCTTGCAATGGGACCCTACGCCCCAATCCGCACCCTTTAATTTTTTTCCGATCCTCGACCCCATTCCAACGTCCCCGCCTCACCCCACCCCGCCCCACCCCTCCCCGCCGCTGTCAGGGGGTGTGCTAATGGGCGGCGCTCCGCACCTTCCGAAACAATGAGGCCAATATTTGGCGGGAGCGGGTTGGGGGGAGGGGAGGAGGGAGGCTGACATCTTGGGCCGGCCATGGCGTCTCGACGTCTAGGAGGTCGTCCCCGGCACGGGGTGCTAGGAGGGGAGGGAAGGGGAGGGAGGGATCATACTCCACCAATCTCACCCCGCCGTGCGGGGTGCGGGTCGGTCGAGGCCTGGCCTGCCCCCCCCTGGCCCCGCCCGCCCGCTGGGAAGAGGACGGGACGGAGCAGCGCCAGGGCGGCTGACAGCGGAGGGGACGACCGGAGGGGACAAAATTGCAATCACAAGCAGCGCGCTGGGAGCCCGGGCCCCTCCGCCCTTCCCTCCCCTCTCTCCTTCCTTCCTAATCGTGCCCCGCCGTGCCCCTCGCCTCCCTCCCCTCCCGCCGCGACCGCGCCCCGCCCCCGCGGAGGTCAAGACGAAAGCAAACTGCGCCTCGCAGTAATAGTGCTCGTTAAGTCATAATGAGATGAGCGTTCCTCGGCCGCGACGGCGGGGCGGCGCGCTCCCTGCAGCTGCAGCTCCCGTCTCAATATTGGGACGTAGTCCCATCTGCTTATTTTTGTTTGACAAGTCGTCTATGCCTTGTTTTCCTTCCTCCTCCTTTCTGTTCCTTCGTCCTCTGCCCCGCCTTCTATCCCTCTGCCTCTCGCTCTGTATCTCTCGGTCTCTGTTGTTAATATTTATTAAAATCTATCACTGTTTGTTGTTGAGAGGGCAGACTGCATACTGCAGTAGTAGGGGGCTTTTTAACCATTTTACATGAAGTTTTAAAATAAAACAAATTTCAATTTCTCTCTCTGTCTGCCTGTCTGTCTCTATCTCACTCTCCCCGCCAGCCTCTCTGCGGCCCGTGAAAACATTCCATCGACACGCTGACTAATTTGGCATACGACAGACACTGCTAATTACCCCCACCCCTTTCCTCTCTCCGCAAAATATCCGCAGCCGAAATTATTGGATTCGCTCCAGAGCGCCTCAAAAAATGCAGGGGTGAGGTCGGCGTGGTGGTTAGTCCGGAACCCCCCCCCCCCCTCTCTTTCTCTGTCTCTCTCTCTCTCTTTCGCTCGCTCTCTCGCTCCTATAGCTTCCCGTCCATTTTTTTTCCATTCTTGCGGATTTGCGAGCCATTAGCAGAGTAAGCCGCTTGTCTGGTCCCCCCATCCCTCTCCTCTTTCCCCCGTCCTTTTCGATGAGCCTTTTTGCTTATGCGCGCGATCCTCGTACAAGTTGGCAATAATATATTAGTCATTCATAGCGATAGATTAGTCGGGAGTCGGAGAGCGGGTCGCCTCACTTTTTGCTATTATTACTGAACTATAGTGTAGGGCGGCGTGCTTACGCTTTCAGGAACTTTCGCGTAAATAAATGAAAATGCGGGGCTGCTACTTTTTCTCTCTCTCTTCATTTTTTTTTTCGAAGCAGTGTGTGTTCGTTTCCTGCGACAAGCGTTTGTTATTCTGAAAAGGGGAGGGGGGGGGGAGCTGTCCTCTGCTCCGCCCTTTACGTTCCCTCACATACAACGTTTTCGCGTGACGGTTTATTCTGCCGACCGCTTTCGCCCTCTCATCTCTAACGTCTCTCTCTCTCTCTCTCTCTCTCTCTCTCTCTCTCTCTCTCTCTCTCTCTCTCTCTCTCTCGGTGGGTCGGGGCGGGCCGGGGCCCCTTGTTGGCCCTTGGTCTCCAGCTGCGCCTGGACTCCAGTTTGGGGGGGCTTGCGGGGCTTGCAAAGCTACCCGTGGCCCGTGTCGACCCGCCGATAACCTTCCTTAGGCCCTTCCCCCCCTCCGCCCCCCTCCTCGGCCT
>NW_026267135.1:724897-725674 GCF_000697945.3 Frankliniella occidentalis
CCCGCCGATAACCTTCCTTAGGCCCTTCCCCCCCCCCGCCCCCCCCCTCGGCCTTCCTTCCGGTCACCTTTTAAGTCTCCCCCCCTCGTTCCGAACTGGACAAGGAATCTGCTTTCTTTCTTACCCCCTCTTCCCCCTCACTTCTTCCCCCCCCACAATTGTTATTACCATCGTTATGCTCCTGTTTATCCCACAGTTGTTTTACCCCCTCCCTCCCCCCTGAAGTTATTTCCAACAAGCAGCGAAATTTTTTTTTTTTTTTTCAAGGTCGTTTTTTTTACAAACTTACCTCGGACAGGCGGTCGAATCTTGCGAAAAGCTCGTTGAGGATCTTAACAAGGTCCAGCGCGTTGTACGTCGAGGAGATGGCCGTGAAGCCCACGATGTCGGCGTACAGGATGCTGCAAGTCCGAAAATTTTCCGGATTAATTGGAAACGTTTCCAGAAAAAAATGTTGGAAAAAAATTTAAATTATTTGCAGAATACATTGGAAACATGAAATTCTCAAGGCCTCAATTTCAGACTGTAGCAAAAAAAGTACTTGAAAAATTTGTCCAAAATATTTAAGTGGAGTAAACCTCTTACTGACCTGACATTCTCGTGCCTGCTCATGTAGATCTTCTTGAACTGCGTGTCCAGGCCCGAGCCCAGGTCCTGCCGCATCTGGACGGCCACGTGCTCGGGCAGCACGGACAGGAGGAGCCGCTCCTGGAACAGGCATTATTTATTTTAAAGGTAATTTGATTTCCGCGCGCTTTTTGAAAAGTTTTTTTTTTT
>NW_026267135.1:725949-726264 GCF_000697945.3 Frankliniella occidentalis
GCGAAGTTTGACGTCCTGGCGGAGCCCTCTTTGTCCGCTGCTGCTTGTCCATGATGCAGTAGGACGCGAGCCCCAGGATGTTTGAGGTGAGCAGGAGCCAGGCGTTGGCGATGAGCTGTGGGGCAGAAAAAGGAAAACATCATGAAAAATTCCTTTTTTGTCGTTTTTGTTTGTTGAGAGAACGAATTTCAACTGTTGCGCAAAATCGTCCTATGCCCGCTAATTCCTGGACTCGTCGGTCAGGTGTTCGGGCAAAGGGAGAAGGCGGGTCAGCAGCGCGTCCCGTCCCACGCGTAACCAAACCTTGCTTTTATA
>NW_026267135.1:726344-728772 GCF_000697945.3 Frankliniella occidentalis
GGGCTCGCCGATGGAGCGCGGGGGTGGAAGACACTGGTGGGCAGCGGATTCTGTTTCAGCAGCAGCAGCCCCTTCTCCGCCTCTCCTCCCTCGCGGCGGGGGGGCCTTGGATTGGCCGCTCTTTGCTCTCTCTGGGGTGCGGCCTTGACTCTGGAAATCCTTTTCTATGCCAAATAAGCAGGGCTGCTTCAATCTCGGCGGGAGGTCCAAGAATGTTACAAAACGTGTGTGGCAAAGACATGCTAATAAAAAAAATAATGTCAAAGTTGTATTCCTGCTTTGATCGCAAAAATGTTGGGGCACAATAAAAAGGAAGGGGGTGTATTGTGGTGTTTTGTGACCATATATGCTTTCCCCACCAATGAGGCAGGGAGTGCATCTTGTGGTACACGCAAAATTTGAATTTCCCTGTCGCCACAGCAGTTTGCGGGCTTGAGCCACTCCGAAAGCCGTTGTCGTTACTTTCCCATATACTGCCACCAGAATGTTCATGGCCATGGTGCCGATTGCTCGATTGTCCAGGGTCCTCACCAGCCATCTGGTCCAGTATTCCAAGGAGTTTGCAGGCTATCCCTTGTACTCGGTGCCCCGCTGCTGCTCCTTTGCCGCCACCCACCCAAAGGCTCGGCACCTCAACTGTTGCTCGCCCCATACGTGCCCGGACTGGCTGAGGTCGTCGGTGTCGCCTCGCCCAGGGCGGGAACGTGCAAGCGGTGCAGGCAGCTGTGCAAGCAGTGCAAGCAGTGCATCTCGGACCATTTCGCCCCGCAAACAATTTTTTATCTGCTCTGTTCTGGCCTTTAAGCCCCTTCACAGAGTTGGAAGCCCTGGAGGTTTCCGGAAAATTTCCGGAAAAATTCAGGAAAAAACAAAAAATTCCTGACTTTGGAAATTTTCCGTTATTTTCCGGGAAATTTTGGAAATTTCCTACCCTACCCCTCTCTCTAGTTCGACTATATTTAAACTCTTTTGTGACACATTTAACAAGAGTTAAACGTTTCCCCCATCTCTCTGCGACAAGTCTCTGGAGCGCTGTACACTCCAGCTCGGAGAGCTGCGAGGGCGCGGCTGGGCGGCCCGGAAAAGGGCGGTCAAAGGATGCCTTTCTTTGTGTCCAAAGCGCGAAAAGAATACAAAATTGGCCGCTCGCATGAATACGGACTGAAAAGAGCCGCGGCGCGGGGTGTGTCCCAGGGGGTTTCTCTCTCTCTCTCTCTCTCTCTCGCTCGCTCGGGGCCACCATCACGGTTGTGTCCTGGTGCTGCCCCTCGGCCCCACAGAACAATGATCGAGTTAGATCCGCTGTTGTCCTCACGCGAATTGGATTCTTTATTTTTTCATTTGTCTTTTTTTGTTTTTCTCCTTTTGTTCTTGTTATTTTCTTCTCCTTTTGCGGTGGGCGCTGCTGGTATTAACCCGCCCTGCTCCCCCGAGTGAACCGCTAGTCACTCCATCCGACACGACGATATACGTGTTTTTTACTCTTCCGTTTTTATCTCCGGGGAGTAAAATATTTAATAACGGCATTCACCAGCTCCCTGCTGGTGATATATGCAGGCGGAACGCAGAAGTGTGCGTGAGGTAAAAGTTTCATGCGGCTTCATTTTAACTTCTGCGCTTTATGCGTGTTTTTTTATGGTATATCATGATTAGGCGATGAAAGGCGTATCTGTACAACACATATCGTTTTCACTAAATCTTGAAAAATAGGCCTACGTATTTACTTGTGCCAAAAAATTTGCTCTCTTTTTTTTTTCGCTAGAAATTTAAGTATAAAATTTTGCATGATCGCTAATGACGCGCGAAAGACAAAACAATAACCCCGGCCGCCGCCCCCTTTTCCTTTTGCGGTCGCGTGCTGAGGGAGCAAAGAGCTAGGCCCCAAAGCTATTGAGCGGGGTAATTAATATTAATTAGTTTAAACGGCATCAATCATTTCCTCGGATAACTAATAGCCGGCGGCCGGCGAGTGATCTGCTCTGTCTGTCAAACACACACGCACACACACGCACATACACGCGCGCGCGCGCACACACACGCACACACACGCGCGCGCGCGCACACACACGCACACACACATGCGGTAGGTCAGCAGGAGCTGTGGCACAGCAGGAGGACCACAGGATTATGACCTGTTGCCGTTGCCCCTGGAACCCTCCTGGAACCCTCCTGGAACGCGCTCCCTGCGGCGAGGTGCTTGCCTACGCCGCGTCGGGCCACGTCCTCTCAGATGAGGGATGAGCCTTGTCTTATTCTATCCAAAGCCGCGCGCCGAAAGAAGATCGAGGAGAAAGGGAAAGGGGGGAAAAGGGGAGGGGGGAGGACGGGAAGGTGGGTACAGTAGGGGACCCTCGACACGATATACTGTTTGTCTTGTCTATCTTCCGAGGGAAGCGAAGTTTGACGTCCTGGCGGAGCCCTCTTTGTC
>NW_026267135.1:729142-730743 GCF_000697945.3 Frankliniella occidentalis
CGACGCCCGCCACGGCCCTCACAATGGACACGGCGGCGCTGTCCCCCAGGCCCGCGCGGCCGTCCCCGGGCGCCCTTTAGGATCCCAGGGGGGACGCTGTGCGGGGCCGTCGCCAGCCCCCTCCCCCCCCCCTCCCCCCTACAACACTACCGCTGCTGTTACCTTCCGGCCACCCCCCTCCCCCCGAACCTTCCTTTTCCCCTCCGCTACCTTTCCGAGATGGGACAAAGTGGAAGGCGGAGAAAAAAATAGAGGAAAAAGTGGGACGTGAGGCGAAAGGGGGTAAAAACGGCGAGCGCGAAAAATCAGCGAGTGCTGCCGCAGCTTCGTGATCACATTTACCGCTCTCTCCGCTCGTGTGTGCGTGTGTGAGGGTGACGCCGCTCCCCTACTCCTCCTCGTCCGCGAGATGATTGCCGTATCTCATTTTTATTTTTCTCTGCCGGACCCCCTCTGGCCCGGCCGGGCCCGGCGGCGGCCAGGTCGGTTCAATTTAGAGATGTGCTGCGTCGGACCCTAGATGGGGCGCCCCGGGCTGCGGGCCCCCGGGGGAGACGCCATCCGGCGCGGCGGGGAAGGGGGGGGGGGCAAGGGGCTGGGGGTCCTGGGGCCTGACGGCTGTGCAGTCGGCATCGGAACCCTGGGGGCCGGGAGTAAAGCAAGGGGTATGTGCCTCTGTGGAGTGTCTACCTACCCTGTGGCCCCCTGCGCGCCAGCTGTGGCCCCCCTGCGCGCCAGCTGTGGCATTCGGGCCAGCTGCCAGCTGTGACACCTGCGCGCCAGCTATGATACCCAGGCCAACTGACACCTGCGCGCCAGCTATGACACCCAGGCCAGCTGTAGCACCTGCGCGCCAGCTATGACACCCGGGCCAGCTGTGGCGCGGGGCCGCCGCCGCGACGCCGCCGTGCACGCACGCTCACACCCCCACCCCCACAGCTATATGCACAGGAAAAAAAAGTGTTGTCTTGAAAAACAAAAACACAAACACACACTACAGTATAAAGGACAAGTGGCGTGTGCTTATAAAAGACAGAGTGCACCCAGAAATTAGTATCCATAGTAATCAACAGTAACCAAGAATTTTTTTTTAACACAAGGAAGTGTTTATCTTCGGTTTAAGGCAATAGCATTGATTTCATATAGAAATTTCATTAATTTAACGACAATTTTTCCTGCCTTAATTTGCCTTATGCTCAGCAAAAGCGGAAAATATCCTTGTATTTGTTCTAAAGGTAAAATTGGACTTCATTCACGTCATTTCTCCTTGTTTCAAAGGAGACAATTTTTTCTGGGTGGTGTGTGAGTGAGCCGGGCTGCTTGCAGACGGTCGGGGGTGTGGACGGCCATGCAGTGCGTGCCCCTCCCGAGCCACAACAGGTGCATTATAGTGCAGCGCGCCCCACTACCCCGCCCCGCCACGCCCGACCCCGCCGCAACCATAGCCCGCCACACCTCACGCCCACCGCCCCGGAAACCGCTCACTTATCTGGGAGCGCCAGGCTGTGCTGTTCGCACCTATGCTGTGAATGCCTGTTCCGCCACCTCCCCCCTGCAATTCAGACCGGGGGTTTCTCTCTCTCTCTCTCTCTCTCTCGCTC
>NW_026267135.1:730849-731378 GCF_000697945.3 Frankliniella occidentalis
CCTGCGCGCCAGCTATGACACCCGGGCCAGCTGTGGCTCCTGCGCGCCAGCTATGACACCCGGGCCAGCTGTGGCACTTGCGCGCCAGCTTCGGTACCTGCGTTGCTCTTTGACACCTACGCACCAGCTGTGGCACTCACCACACGGCACAGGCTACGAGGCTGGCGTGTTCCGTACAGCACCGGCTCGGCGAGTGGGTTGGGAAGGAGCGGCATAGGGAATCGGGTTGTGCGCCCCGCATCACGTCGACGAGGGTTGGCTCCCTATCTCCCCCCCCCCTCCCCTCCTCTTCCAATTTATCCCCCCCCCCCTCCGGTGCCCCTCCGGTGCCCCTCCGGGCAGCAGCGCCCCGCCCAGAGAGTAATTCACTGTGATGGCGTTGTTTGCCCGTGAGCTCCCCATGCTTCCATTCAGAGTCAAGCGCGCCCCATCTGCCCCCCTCCCCTACTTTCTCTACATTACCAGCAGTCAACGTTGAGCAGCTTGCAATGACCTACGGAGAGAGGGCACGGCGGAAAAGGGGGGGGGG
>NW_026267135.1:731700-732113 GCF_000697945.3 Frankliniella occidentalis
GAGGGGGGGGGGTAGGAGGGATGCTCGGGTGGTGGTGTGAACCGATGCGGCGTATCGCGGATCAGTGTTATCACTCGGGCTCATCTGCCCTTGTCGGCGCAGGGCCGGGGCGGGGCCACATCCCTTGGAGCCGCCGCCGGGCCTCGGCACGAGTCAAGGGGAGAGCAGGGCACCGCGAGGCGAGCCGCGAGGCCCTGACCCAGCTCTACTGAGGCTA
The DNA here is from genome assembly GCF_000697945.3 of Frankliniella occidentalis. Taxonomy (NCBI): domain Eukaryota; kingdom Metazoa; phylum Arthropoda; class Insecta; order Thysanoptera; family Thripidae; genus Frankliniella; species Frankliniella occidentalis. Next base: position 731,918 of record NW_026267135.1, read on the forward strand.
CACACACTTCAACTCACGTCTCTGTTCTCTTTTTCCTCCCCTCTCCTCGGGACCCTCCCTGCACTGCTCGTCAGCGCGCTCCCGTCTGGCCCGGGGATGCCGGCCCGGCGCGCCGCGCTGCGCAGTGGGTTGCCTGCCTCCCGGGCGCGCCCCACCCCGCCCCGCCTCGCCCCACCCCGCCTCGCCTCGCCCCGCC
>NW_026267135.1:732573-733546 GCF_000697945.3 Frankliniella occidentalis
CGCCTCGCCTCGCCCCGCCCCGCCTCGCCCCGCCCGTCCGCGAGCCGCGCCGGCGCGTCGCGACTCACTCTGCTCACTCCCGCGAAAAGGGAATTGCAGTGGAAACGAATTTCACGAAACTGAAAGTTTGGGAAGTGTTGCGTGTGCCCGGATGAGAAGGCCCTCTGCCACCTTAGTAAGAAATGAAAACCTCACTGTACCGGCTGTTTCACAAAAGACACAGTTTTGCGGTCGGGTTTTCCTTACCCAAGGGGCTATGGCGCCTCTTGGCCAGAGCGGGGTAGGCAAACCCGCCCGCACCTGTGTCTTTTATGAAACACCAGGTACAATCTCAAGATAGAGAAAAATCACAAATTTGGCCTCCGGGTGCGGGACGGGAAAGGGAAGACCACCGCCCACCTCTCCTTTGGGCTCCGCTCCAACTCCAGTAGCTCGCCGTGTTACCGATGCCACGCACTCGATTGCGTCCTCCAGCTATCCAGATGGGGGGGAGGAGGCACTGACGGCGATCTTCCTCCTCCGAGGCCGTTTGGAAGCCCTTCCCCTCTCCACCCCGTCCCTCTGTGTCTCTCTCTCTCTCTCTCTGCTGGAACTCTTCAGGGACGCCTTCTCTAAGGGGGAGCTGTAAGGGTATGGGGCGTTGTCGGAGGCGGTCTACCGTCGTTGGGTCGTCCTCATCTGGGCGAGCGGTTGGTTGGGCAGAGGCAGCAGCTAACACGGCGCACCTTCCAGTCCGGCCAGAACCCAAACGCCTAGCCACCCGCCAGCTCCCCCTGCCCCTCGGCGGCGTGGTGGGAACTGATAACAACTAACAGTCTCGTCTCCTCGGAAGGCGATCCTGCCGTCTCCTGCCCTTCAACCCCCCTCCTTCCCCTCCCCCGTCCCCAATCCACTCCCGAAAAGTCGAGACCCCCCCATCCCTTCCTTGTGGTACGTGAGCTGTCGAGGAGGCCAGGGAGAGGGGGGGGGGGGG
>NW_026267135.1:738258-741121 GCF_000697945.3 Frankliniella occidentalis
GTTGTTGTTGTTGTTGTCGTCTGATGTGCGGCTGCTTTCTGTCGCCTGTTCCCGGAACTGATCCGTCTTGGCGGGAATAGTAGGGTCCGTCTCTTTGCTGTGAACGGCGACGCCATGATGCTGTCGTGCGCCCGCAAAGATTTCGCAAGCACAGTGTTTTTAAAATAAAAGTTTTGGAAATAAAAGTAAACTTGCGGCAAATAAAAAGAGGCTCGAAGTTTTCTCTCCAGCAGAGACGGAGTTGCTGGTCTTCCTCGGCAGGGTACTGCCCACCCTCTGCCCGCCTACGCTATCAGAGGTTGACCGCCGCCGTCCCGTCCCGTCCGGCCGTTCGGATCAACGTTTTACGGCCACAGGCCTGACTGCTCCCGAGCCCCAGCCCCAGCCCCCGGCCAGGTGGCGCGCGGGAGTGCGAATCTAGAACTCCACTAGAATTAAAAATCTCCGAAATTTTCCGGAAAATTTCCCCAAATCTCCCGAAAAACCTTCCAAATCAGGAAAAAAAATCCCGAAATTTTCCTGAGATTTTCCGGAAACTTTCAAGGGTTTCCAACCCTAAACTTAACATAACATGCCCTTCTTTTTTCGCTTGAGACGCGGCCGTGATCCGAAATGGCGAGCCGTTGCTGTGGCTCATTAAGGCTTCTTGCCGAGGACGTCTCGCCCAGCTGCCTTTCGCGGAGACTGTACCTCCCATCTGGGGGAAGAGGAAGTAAGCCAAACCTGCTCGCTCGCCGTTGGAGACGCGCACCCGAAATAATCCCACTGTGACCTCTCTCTCTCTCTCTCTCTCTTTCTCTCTCTCTCTCTCTCTCGCTCTCTCCGCACACAGTCTTGGTTCCCCCATCTGCGCCGTGGCGGCGCCGCGCTCTGCATATTAAATTCAGCAGCAGATCTTGACACGATCCGCGAGGCCAAGGCCCATTTGTCGTGTGTGTGTGTGTGTGTGTGTGTGTGAGAGAGAGAGAGAGAGAGAGAGAGAGAGAGAGAGAGAGAGAGAGCGTGATGCTACCCCTGCTACCCCCATTCCCCCTTTTCCTCTTTTCCTAATGAGCTCCTCTTGAAACTCCATTCGCCGCGCGCGAGTTCAAATCTCCCGCCACTGCGACGACTGCGTTTTCCGCTTTTGCTTTAGCGCAGAGAGGAGGAAGACGACACCTTTTCTTCCTCCAACCCTATCTCTAGTACGACCTTGACGAAAAGTTTTATATGTACGGAGAGAGAGAGAAGACAAGGGGCTCGAGGGGGGGGGGGGAATAAGGCCGATCAAGTCGATTTAGATACTTCAATTATTAACGACTGGCTCAGCGGTCGTAGACGGGAAACACTGCAAACATTATCCTAATTAAAAGTTATCCCCCCCACCCACCCCCCTGCGGCTCCTGTGCCGAGAAAGAGAAGGCGGGCGAAAGCTTCTTTGAGTTGGGCCGGGTTGTGGTCCTACCCTCCGTCCCCACCCCGCTCTCCCCTCGCCCGGATACGGGGAGAGGAGGGTGGCGTTAGGCAGCGGGGGAGGTAGGGGGGCAGAGAAGCACGAGGTTGCTTGAAATGCGAAAGAAACAGAGGCGATCATGAATAAAACATTCACAGGGGGGAAAAGCAGCTTTTGCATCTCCATAGCTTTTCAGTCACTCCTCCACTCGGCCGGCCCCGGCGCGCCGCCGCGCTCCATGCAGTTTATTTAAGCTCATCTGCAGCGGAGGGGAGCCTCGCGCTCGCGGGGCGGCCAGGCCAGCGGGCACTATAAAAAATATCGTCGTAAATTTACAAAAATTTTGTAAACTGGAATTATAATTTAAGTTGTAAATTTACGAGAGAACATTTCTTACTCGCCAATAGATTTGGAGTCGATACGTACTTCATGTATTTTTACGATTCCAGATGGATAATTTTACAACTTCGTCAAGGAAAATTTTCCTTGTAAACCTACCTACTATTTTTCACAGTGGGAAGGGGAGCGACAGCAGAAAATTACACTTGATTTCATTTTCATGGAAAAAAAAACACTTTTTTATTTTCATGGAAAAAAAAAACACTTTTTTATTTTTATTTATTTTTGTATTTTTGTAAAAATTTTGCAAGTTTTTACAAAGGCCACGATGAATGTAGTATCCCCGTGGGTGACATTTTCTCCTGCTGGGGTAAGGTAAAGGTAAGGTCTTGCCGTCTTTAAAGAGATCTCACGAGCACACTGAAAGCTTATGAACTTTTTTATTCATGTCGCCTATATTGAGTTCTGTAAACATGCTCAGCTTATATACGCAATTTTTAATACGTCGCAGTATAATGAAGAAATTTGTTCATGTGTAGCATGTGTTTACAAAACTCAGTAAGTTATGAATTTAAAAAATTTCAGAAGATTTTAGTGTGTGCACTACGAGTAAAGGAGTGACCAAATACGATCTTAATGGAGCGATGTTGTGAATCCAATTTGATGACTCTTGGGGAGCGATGTTAATTACATCAATCGTTTGGAGTAACTTTCATTTTTGGTTACGAATAAGACTCATTTTGAGTCATTTTCGCAAACGTCGCTCGTTTAGAGTCGTTTCTGCGACATTTTCTGTTACGAAGAAGACTAGTGTCGAGTCATTTCGCAACAGAGCGATGAAGCCTTTACGTCGCTCTATTCGGGAAAGAAAGGTCGCTCTACGTTTTACAGTGTGCACGTGAAAATAGAGTTATTTGCTCGTTCATTGATTTTTCACACACAAGGCATCATAGTGGGGAAATAAAAATGTCTAATGTTGGCACTGATGGTGTGCATGCTGCAGTGGGAAGGGGAGGGGGGGTATGACTTTGATGTAACGGCCCTGTAAACAATCGCAGTATATATACTATGCGGGAAAATAGAAAAGGGGGG
>NW_026267135.1:741451-742602 GCF_000697945.3 Frankliniella occidentalis
CCCCCCCTCTATAAGAGGTGGCCCCACCCCTGCGGGCTGGAGTACGCGCTGGCCCCTGGGGCGGGGATACACCATGTCCTCTGTTCTGACACACAAGCCATCCATTGGGGTGAATTCAATTAAGCCTTGCCTCGTGTCTCTCTCTTCCTCTCCTTCTCTCTCTCCCTATCTCTCCCCCCCCCTTTTCTCTCATTACATCTGTGTACTTTTCCGCCGCTGTATGCAAGTCGCAGAGCAATAAGCGAGATTCAGCTGATCGAAGACCGTCAAAGATTCAGTGTGGGCAAATAAGCAACCCCACCACACTACACTATACAAAAAAATTACTTTAAAAACATGAAGCTGTTATTCAGTATATGCAGTATATATATATATGTCGTGCTTTCTTCTTAGAGAGAGAGACGAGAGGGGAATGACAGACGGATGGAGCAGGAAGGAAGAGAAGAAGGTTGTCGTCTTGTTGCTGCGGCTGGCCCGGATGGCGCAGGGCTGGGTGTGAGGGTGCGGTAGGGCAGGGCGGGGAGTGAGGCTCCTGCTCCTGGGGCTCCTCTACCGCTGTGGTCTGGATATTAAAACTCGTACCCTGCCTCCCTCCCTCCCTCAGTCTCAGAGAGAGGAATTAAAACCCCAGCGCGGTGCAAGAATAAGGTAAGGGCGACACGACACAGCGGCGTCGCCTCGCGCGGGTGGAAAAGTGGGAACGCGCTTTAGGATCCGCGGCGCGGTTATTTGAATAATGTTTCACTTCTCTCCCCTCTCTCCTTCGCCCCACGCGCTGTCCCGCTGTTGTCCCAGGTAGGCCAACCTGTATCCCTTTCTCAGTCCCGGGTTTGGGCGGTTGGCAGCTCCTGCTGTTTGATAACGGACTGTTGGCTACACTGCGAGACTAATGACCGCTCGCGGTGGGGTCCCTCTCCCTCTCTCCTCTCTCTCCCTCTCTCCTCTCCCTCCCTCCCTCTCTCACTCTCGCTGCTCGGCCGCCGTGAGGGTGAAAGGTGGGGGGGGGGGGGAGAGGTAGGCATTGGCCGGCATCCAGCAGGCCCCAAAACCGCCCCCGAAAGAGAAGGCGGGCGAAAGCTTCTTTGAGTTGGGCCGGGTTGTGGTCCTACCCTCCGTCCCCACCCCGCTCTCCCCTCGCCCGGATACGGGGA
>NW_026267135.1:742793-743369 GCF_000697945.3 Frankliniella occidentalis
GGGGGGGGGGGTATTGTATCTCTGGAAACAAGGCCAATGTGTCATCGGACGCACCACACCCTTCCAGGGGGGTGACAGGACAGACACATTACGTACGGACATGCAAGCCTCGTGACTGTCAAACACGGACACAGTCCGACTAGGCGGCCCGGCCCTACGCTGTTTCGAAAATTTGCCATTAGTGTGATTAGTGAGATCACTCTCCCACCCGGCCCCGCCCGCCTCGCCCCTGAGTGAGCGCCCCTGTCGGATAAGGCGCAAGGGTGGGCGGGGAGGGTAATTGTAATGTTTCATGTCTCGAAACCTAGATAGCTGTCGGGTGTCGTTTGCTCTGACGTGCGGTATTAATGTTCCACCAACAGCCGGTCTTCTCCTCTCCCTTTATTCGGGGGCTCGACTCACACGAACGCAGGTCAGTGATGTGGGAATTTTTAAAAAATGCATCATATGAGAAGGTCAAGGTCATCCACTTGTCGAAAACTTAATTAAACCCCTGAAATTGGAACATTTCAGGTGTCTGGTTGTCCTTTTTAGCCCGCCCTTCTGCTTTGAAAAAGCTATCCAGCGGGCTTATGC
>NW_026267135.1:743419-754967 GCF_000697945.3 Frankliniella occidentalis
GGGTCGCAGGCCCGAGCGTCGCCGCCGGCAGGCCAAGCAGGCCCGGCCCCTGCCGAACGGAGTTGCCGGCGCAGTGAAGCGGAGCTGGCAACTCCGTTTGGCGGAAGGGCGGGCCTGCTTGTTATACATAAACACGTTGCAGGCTCTCATCCGAACAATGTGCGAGCAAAATTATTCTTGCCCTTATTTTCGCCTACTCTGCTTAATGGGTGAGTGCCGTCGTCTCGTCAATTAAGAACCCTGCTGATTTGATTCGCGATAGGTGTGGCGAGCAGCGGACAACGACGCTCCTTATCAGAGATAAACTCGACCGGTGCGCGCCTGGCCTGGGGCCGCCCCGCCGGGAGCAGTCTGCAGGCGTCGTTGGCGAGGGTAAAGTGAGGTCCTCCCGGACCTTGCCAGCTTGAGGCGCGATGGACGCCGGCCGTCAGTCTGGGTGAGTGTCCCAGGGGGAGGCCGCCGCCCTCCTGTGAGCCGACGGGGTGCGCGCCCGGAGCAGTGTTTAGTGAGGGACGCCGTCCTCCTCTGACCCGCAGGATGCCGGCGGAGCTGCAGGAGGTCATCCTGGCCCTGCGGCGGCTCGGACCCGGGCCTGGGGGGCTGACCAGAGAGACGGCCCCGGCGAGGCTGACCCGCGCGCTGCTGCTCGCGATGCGGCGGGGGAACGTGGAGCACCTGACGGACGTGCTGGTGGCTGCAGACGAGCGGCTCGGGGGCCGTGCGGCGGAGGACTGCCTGGGCGAGGCCTGGCGCACCTTCTGCGCACTCAACCTGCCGACGGGGAATACGGGCTTGGACTTAGCTGTTGTGGCCGACATGGTCATGCTACGCTACGGCGAGTCCCCCGGGGAAGCGACGCGCGACGACACGCCCCTGGCCACCAGCACGCAGGCGCGGTGGCACGAGCTGTGGGGCCGCGTGGACCTGCTGCTGGATTATTTGCGGCGCCTCGAGGACGAGCTGGAGCGGCTCCAGCGCCGCGACCGGGCGCCGGGCAGCGCCGACCTGGGCGTGATGCTGGCCAGGATGTGCGCCCTGGCCCTGCACGGCGTCAAGGGGTCCTTCGCGGCCACGTACACGGACGTGCCGTGGGAGGAGATGGAGTACCTCCTCGTCATGTTCATCGAGGCGCGCACCGTGAACGCGACCTGGGCCGACCGGGTGGCCACCGCCCGGAGCACGCCGGCCCACCTGCGGTGCTTCAGGGAGCGGCTGGAGAAGTACGTGCTGGTGCACCGCGCCGAGCCCGACCCGGAGGAGGCCATGAGGCGGCTGGAGAGGGCGCCGCGGGAGGAGAGGGCTGATCTCCTCGTCGCGGTCGTGGACAGCGCTCTCGACGAGCTGCTCCGGGACTTCGCCCGACTGAGGGACTGGCACTCACTGAAGGAGATCAGCGAGACTCTTCGTGTCGCCGGCGAGCAGGCGCTCGATCTGGAGGACGACGCCTGGGCAGCTTGGGGCTGGCTCGTCGTTCTGTGGGGGCTGTTCGTGGTGGGGGAGAGGGTGAAGTACTCGTGGCTCTCGCCGAACCTGTCGCCCCGCTGGGCTCGTCTCGTGGAGGCGATGGTGCCCGGCGGCGTCCTGGCGACAATGGCTGCCATCCGGGACTGCCAGGGGCTCGGGAAAGAGGGCTCGAACGCGGAGGCGCTGGCGTTGCCAGAGATGAAGGGACCAGAGAGGAAAAGGATGGCAGGGGAGTTGGAGAAACTGAGCAACGCCGCTCGCGCTGCTCTGTTGGAGGCAGAAAGTGAGGTGGATTGTGGTGAGAGCAGTGACTACTTTGAGATGATGCGTGCAGCAAAAGTACGCAGTGGACGTGCAAAGCACCTAATTTCCACAGAAGTAATAAGAATATTGAGAAAAAAAGAAAATGCAGCCGAAGACCACTTTAATGAAATCCTTAGCTGTTCCAATCTTCTTCAAAACATAGACGATCGCGATCCGTCTCATTTAAAACTGCTGTTTGGACGTTTTGTAAGTCTGACGTGGCATTTTGCTCTTCATCATCTAACAGTGGATATTCCACGGGTCTGCAGCCTACTCTTTCACAGAACATCAAAACACACAGAAAGCTTTCAGGCTCAACTTTGCGAAATCGTCCCTCAACCAGGAAGCAGCTCGCCGGACACTATTGTGAAGGCGCTAAAGGTCATGCGAACCATCCCAGTAAAGGGGCCGCTCACTCCGTATGCCTGCGCTCTGCATGGAGCTGTGAGAGAGCTCGCATCTCGCTGGCACGAGCATGACCCGGTGGTGCCCACGACGCATGTCCCCTTCTCCCCCACCCTGTTCGGACGTGAGTTGCGGGACTACCTCAACCATCTGGACGAGGTCTTCGGCTCGGTCTTCCGCCCCAGTTTCGAGTTGCTTGGCGTAAATAACTTGATGCTAAACGGACCTCCGCTGCTCAACGGCGCCAGGCCGCGGCTGCGAGACCTGCGATGGTCCCGGGCCGAGAACGAGCGGCTGCTGCGCCTCTTGGAGCTGAAGAGCGACATGTTCCGCTGCGCGAGAGAGGGTGATTTGGTCTGGCTGCAGCGCCTGGTCGTGGACGGCGCCGACGTCGGTGTCCGCGACTGCCAGGGCCGCACCCTGCTGCACGCCGCAGCTCACGGCGGCCAGGTCCACGTCGTGGAGTGGCTGCTGGGGCTGGGCGCCGAGGCCGTGGACCCGCTCGCCGAGGACTGGCACGCGTACACCGCCCTGCACGTAGCTGGGACAGCGCCCGTGGCGGAGGCGCTGCTCGCCGCACGTCCAGGTTTGCGCCGACAAGACCATCTACAGTAGTTCGCTTGACTAGGCGGCACTTGACGCGATTCTGTTGTTTCAGTGCGCCAGGCTGCAGTGCAGGACGGAGCCCCGACGCCGCTCCACGCCGCCGCGCTGGAGGGCCGTGCCGAGGTGGTGGCCGTGCTCCTACGGGAGCCTCGCCCCGGCGACCTCGCCGCCGTGTTCATGGGGATGTCACCCCTGCACTGTGCTGCCCTGGGCGGCCACGACAGGGTGGTGCGTCTGCTCCTGCAGGCCGGCGCGCGCTACCCGGCCCACCACCCTGATAAAGTCACGCCCCTTGACGTGGCTGCGCGCTCCCCCGGCGGCGGCCCCGCGGTGCGGGTGCTGCTCCAGGGCACCCGCCCCCCGCCTACGGACGAGGACTGCTTGGAGGCCGCTTCCCAGGCTGCTCGGCGCGGCCACGAGCAGCCCTTCGCCCTGCTGGCGGACGAGCTCTCGGCTCGCGGGCGGCTCTCGCCCGGCCGACATATGACCTTCGTCCTGTACTGCGCGGGCATTGGAGGGAGCAGCGCCATCGCGCTGCGGCTGCTGGACCTGTTCTCAGGCGACGGACTGGGCCTGGCCGGGCGCACAGTCCTGCTCGGCGCTGTCTTCAAGGGCCATCGTGAGCTCGTGGGAGCTCTCGTCGACCGCGGCGTGGACCCGCTGAGCGACGACAACCCGCAGGGTTTGACTGCACTCGAGGGTGCTGTGCTGGGTGACTCTCCGGACACCATCGACGCCCTGGTGGAGCGCATCCCGGGCGTCTGCCGGCAGACGGCCCTCAGCAGGGCGCTGCACCGGGCCACGATCTACGGCCGTCTCCCGACCGTGCAGCGGCTCGTGCACCACGGCGCGGCCATTGACGTGGCGGACAGAGACGGCACGACAGCCCTGGCCAGAGCCGCTTCGGTGGGTCACATCGAGGTGGTGGAGTGGCTGCTCCAGCAGGGGGCCGACCCGCGCCTCGGCGAGGACCCTCCCCTGCTCTTGGCCGCGCAGTGCGGACACCTGGATGTGGTCGAGCTACTCGTGCCGCCGCTACCAGAGGGCCGGGCCGCGCACCAGGACGAGGGCCAGGCCGGCCCCTCCGTCAGGCTCCCGAGGCTCAAACACGGGCCAGAGAGGAGCACCACGGAGCAGGAGGAAGCTGAGCGCCTCCGCCTGCTGCAGCAGGCCGGCAGTGGTGGCTTCACGGCCCTGCACAGTGCGGTGGCCGTGAGCGCGCTCCCCATCGTGGAGTACCTGCTGGACCGGGAGGAGGAGCTCCTGCGCCGGGTCCACTCCAAGCACGCGGACGCGGAGCTGCCGAGGCTGGAAGGCATAACCGTGTACGCGCGGGACGAGTGCGGCGTATCGGGCTTGATGCTCGGCTGTGTGATGCTCTGCGCGCCGAGCGTGGCGGAGGCGCTGCTCCTGCGGATGGGGGACGCGCTGTGGATGGCCCTGGGCCGCAAGGACCTGCAGCAGGTGCGCGGGATGGCGGCGGAGGCCCTGGGGCTCGCGGCTGTGCAGCCCGGCGGCAGCGGCCTGGTCCACGCGCTCTGCGGGTGGATCAGCCGCAGCGGTGAGGGCCTGCTGGGCGGCGGCGGGCTGCAGGACATCCGGCGCAGGGCCGTGGCGGCGCTGGGCTCCGCGGGGGACGCGGGAGGCGGTGAAGTGATACAGCCGTGGAATCGCGTGCTCTGCGTGCCCAAGTGCGTGGGGCTGGGTGTGGACGTGCCGCAGACCATGCGCCGAACTGCCCAGGTGGCGATGTCCGCCTGCCTGGGGCAGGGCGCGCGCGGAGAGATGGCGGTGCAGCTGCTGTGCCAGTGGCTGTGCGACCTGAGCGGGGACCCCGTGCCCGAGAGCGTCATCCAGAGCATGGGGCGCGAGGCGCTCGGCATCGCGCGGGAGAGGGGTGACCCTAAGAGTATCGAGTTCCTGAGCATGTTTGAAAGTGCTGGCACCGGGTCGGCGCTGGCCTCGGTGTCCAGGGCGTTCGCCCGCCTGTTCTGTTGCTCGTCGTCCACCACCGCAGCCACAGATGCCCGAGGCTGATGCTCCTGGAAGGTTATCCCTGCCAGGCCACGTCGTCCCGACCGCGGCTCTTCGTGTCCTGGGCCCCATCTGCCGACCGATCATTCCGGTCGCAGAATAAAAGAGGCACTAATCGTAATCGAGGCATTTTGTAGTTCCGTGTTTTGGTGCAATTCCGATGTTAATACTGTTCAGATTTTAACATTGCTGGTGGAAATCAATAAACAAAAAATGATTACTATGGAACGCCCTGTGGATACCAGTTTTTTTTTGGCGATTGCTGTTTAACCCCGCGCACTTTAGTAGTTACACTGTACCACATGCAGGCGCAGGGGTGCGGGTTAGTTTACATATCGTCGCTGACCACGGCGCCTTACGGCCCCAAATAAGCAACTCGGCAACCAGCCGGCGTGCTTGGACTTCTGCATGCGGTACAGGATATACTACACCGACTGTACCAAACCCCGCGTTCCTTATGCGGCACCCGTTTACATGGCAATAATAACGCACAGTGCACCGCCAAAATTACATTTTTGAAAATTCATCGAAGAGTATTTGAATGTTCTCAAGTTCAGCCACTTGGCCCTTTTGGAAACAAACATTAAGTTGGAAACAAGGAAATGCCTGCTTTTCCTTTTCAAACGAAATCGTGCGGGCCATACTTCCGGTCAGAAAATCGCTCGGAAATCGGTATACATACATGATGGCCACGTACCCCGGACAATTTCATTGTTTTATACTGTACGGCATGCAGCAGTGCGTGCGGGCGTGCCTATACCGCGTCTCTGGCCACGGCGCCTTTTGGCCCCTTGCGAGCAGGAAATGCGGTACAGTATGTGGACCACCCTATACTTAAACAACGTTTAGTGGGTGAGATGAGAGATGCGCGAGCGAAAAGCAGCCGAGGCCCTCTCGACGAATAAAACTCTGTAAACGTTGGGTGATTCGCGAAAGGTGTCGTGGCGAGCAATAAGCTGCGTCTTATCGGAGATAGAATCGGAGATAGGCGGCCCCGTGCGCCTTGGCCAACCGGCCCACACCTCCACTACAGCAGTCTGCAGCCGTCAGTGCTGCGCGTTGAAGTTGGCGTCCTCCTGCGTCGCCCCTCGAGCCTTCGTCAGTGTCCCCTCGGGCCCGGGAGTCGCGGAGATACGCCGGCCAGAGCGCGCGGCTGCGGCAGGGTGAGTCGAGCAGGGCGGCGGCGCCGCCGGGCCGTCAGAGGTCGGGCACTCCCAGAGCAGCACGTGGTCAAGGCTTTGTCTGTCGGCAGGAGCTGCTGGGCCCCCGCGATCTCTGGAGAATGGAAGGGCCGGCGGAGGGGACTCGTCAGAGGGAGGTGACGTGCATAGGGGCGGACGGCAACTGCATCTTCATCGCCGTCAGCCCCCAGCCCCACGGGGTGAGCAGCGTTACGGTTGTGGGGGGCAGTGTGCGGAAGCTACGCCGCGGACGCAAGGCGCCAGTGGGGCTGCCCGGCGCGCTGCTGCTCGCGATGCGGCGGGGGGACGAGAAGCGTCTTGCGGAGCTGTTTGACGCAGAGGGCCCCGCGGTGGGCGCGCCTGCGCTGGAGGACGCGCTGGACGAGGCCTGGCGCACGGCCTGCGCGCTCAACCTGCCGCTCAGCAAGGACATGAAGCGGCGTGTTGTGGGCATCCTCACGCTGCTCCGCTACCGCCTGTCCCGGGCGGACGCGGCCACTGACGTGCCGCCGGCCGCCGCCGACGCCCTGGTCCGGTGGCGCGAGCTGTGGCGCCGGGTGGACCTGCTGCTAAAGTTCTCAGAGCGCCTAGAGCTCGAGCTGGAGCCGCTCCGGAGCTGCGAACTGGCCAAGCTGTGCGTCCAGAACCTGCACCGCGTCAAGTCGGCATTCAAGAGCACGTACAAGGACGTGCCGTGGGAGGACATGGAGTACCTCCTCGTGGTGTTCATCGAGACGCGCGCTGCTCGGAGCATCGCGACCGACGTGCGCCTGTTCAGGAAGAGGGTGCTGGAGCACGTGATGAAGCACCGCCATGATTCTGACCCTGAGGCGGCCATGCGAAGGCTTCAGCTGAATCCGAAGGGAAAGGAGAGGGCCACCCTCCCCAGCGTCAACGCCCTCCCAGTCCCGCGGCAGCACAGCGCCGTGTTGAGGGACTGGCACTGCAGGGACCACAGGGACCCGCCGCCGGCCGCCGACGCCCACGTGCGGTGGCACAAGCTGTGGGGCCGGGTGGACCTGCTGCTGGAGTACTCGCGGCGCCTCCAGGACGAGCTGCAGCGGCTCCAGGGCCACGACCGGGCGCCGGGCAGCGCGGACAAGAGCGTGTTGCTGGCCAGGATGTGCGCCCTGGTCATGCACAACGTCAAGGGGTCCTTCTTGTCCACCTACAAGGACGTGCCGTGGGAGGAGATGGAGTACCTCCTAGTCATGTTCATCGAGCCGCGCACAGTGTTCGTGACCCTGGCCCACCTGGTGGCCACCGCGAGCACCGCGGCCCACCTGCAGTGCTTCAGGGAGCAGGTGGGTAAGTACGTGCTGGTGCACCGCGCTGAGCCCGACCCGGAGGCGGCCATGAGGAGGCTGAAGAAGGAGCCGCGGAAGGAGAGGGCTGCCCTCCTCGGCGGGGTGGAGGACAGCGCCCTCACAGACCTCAGAAAGGACTTTGGCCTGCTGAGGGACAAGCACTCCCTAAAGGACATCAACGAGACCCTGAGCGTCACCTGCGAGGCGCTCCGTCTGGAGGACACCGACTGGGCAGCTTGGGGCTGGCTCTCCGTGCGGTGGGGGCTGTTTGTGGTGGGGGAAAGAGTGAAGTACTCGTGGTCGTCACCGAACCTGTCCCCCCGCTGGACTGGCCTTGTGGGAGCTATGGCGCCCGGCGGCATCCTGAAGGTAACGTCTGCCATCCGGGACGACCAGGAGCACGGGGAGGACGGCTCCAACGCCAAGACACTGGCCTTGTCGGAGTTAAAGAACCTAGAGAGAAAGGAGCTGGCAGAAGAGTTGGAAAAACTGAGGAATGCAGTATGTGTGGCTCTTGCGGAGATTGGCAACGAGTCAGACAAGAGTGACTTGGTTGAGCATGAACTAAGACTTATCAAGAATACAAACTTGATTGTGGATGAAGTGATGAAGATATTCCAACGAAAAAGATATGCATCGAAAGATAAATTTAAAGAAATTGAGCGTTGTGCTCAATTAGTGCAGAACACGCGAAATAGGTTACTATATGGGCGTTTTGTGTCTTTGTCCTGGGACTTTGTTCTTTCTCATTTCCCAGAGGCTTTTGCTCGTGTTAGTCGCCTTCTTTTTGACAAGAGCATGGCGAACACCGAAAGCTTTCAAGCTGAACTTCGAGAGGTTAGTCTGCGGACAGTGGTCTGCCCGCTGGAGACTGTTTGGAAGGCGCTCATGGCAATCGACTCTCGAGTTGGGCAGCTCACTGACTTCGCTATCAACGGAGCTCTGCGGGAGCTCGCGTCCCGCTGGCACGAGCGCGACCAGGTGGTGCCCACAGACGTTCCCTTCTCCCCCGCCCTGTTCGGCCGCCAGCTGCGGAACTACCTCAACCACCTCAACAAGGTCTTCTGGTCCCCTCTCGGGCTGATTGTCCTTCACAAGCTGGTTATAGACAGAGACATAGAGCTGGAGCACGGCGCCAGGCCGCGGCTGCGAGACCTGCGGTGGTCCCGGGCCGAGAACGAGCGGCTGCTGCGCCTCGTGGAGCTGAAGAGAGACATGTTCCGCTGCGCGAGAGAGGGCCACTTGTTCTGGCTGCAGCGCCTGGTGGAGGACGGCGCCGACGTGAGCGCCAGGGACTGCCAGGACCGCACCCTGCTGCACGCTGCAGCCCAGGGCGGCCAGGGCCACGTGGTGCGGTGGCTGCTGGGGCTGGGCGCCGAGGCCGTGGACCCGCTCGCCGTGGACTGCAAGGGATTCACAGCCCTGCATGTGGCTGGGACCGCGGCCGTGGTGGAGGAGCTGCTCGCCACAGGGTCAGGTGTGTGGCCACCGGTGTCCACTAACAAAGTCAACGTATTTGTTGATCGTGCCGCCTGTATTTCCGCAGATGAGCGGGTTTGTTGAGGGCTGACAACAGATGATTCAGTTTGTTCTTGTTTTATTACAGTGCTCCACAAAGGGACCTGTACGCCTCTCCATCTCGCTGCAGTGTGTGGCCGCGCCGAGGTGGTGGCCGTGCTGCTCAGAGACCCCCGCGACCTGAATGCGGAGCACAACACGGTGACGCCCCTGCACTGCGCTGCCCGTCACGGCCACGACCAGGTGGTGCGTCTGCTCCTTGCGGCCGGCGCGCGCTGCCAGGCCGACGCTAACGGTCACACACCCACACCTCTTGTCCTTGCTGCGCGCTCCGGCAGCGCCCCCACGGTGCTGCTGCTGCTCGGCGCCGCCCTCCCTGAGGACTACTGGAGGGCCGCTGAGTATGCCGCTGCGCATGCCCGCGAGGAGGCCTGCTCCGCGCTGCTGGACGAGCTCGAGGCGCGCGGGCGGCTCCAGTGGGGCCCGGAGGCGAGGAAGGTCCTGTTAGGGGCGGGCCTTGGAGGGAGCAGCGCCGTCGCGCTGAGGCTGCTGGACCTCTCTACTGCCGCCCTGAGCGAGCGCCTGGACGACACCGGGGTAACAGTCCTACACGTCGCTGCCTTTAAGGGTCGCGCTGAGCTCGTGCGCGCGCTCCTCAGCCGCGGGGCGGACCCGCTGGGCAAGGATGCTGGGGGCGCCTCCGCACTGGACGGGGCAGCAGCGGGTGGCTCCACGGACACCATCGACGCGCTGGTGGAGCACATCCCGGGCGGCTCACTGCAGGCGGCCCTCGATAAGGCGCTGTGTGTGGCCGCACTGCGCGGTCAGCTCGGGGCGGCGCAGCGGCTCGTCCACCACGGCGCGGACGTTAACGCGGTGGACGGGGAGGGTGACACGCCCTTGCGCTGTGCTGCTACAGGGGGCCACACCGAGGTGGTGCGGTGGCTGCTGCTGCGGGGGGCCGACCCGCGCCTGGGCGAGGTCCCTCCTCTGCACCACGCTGCAGCCGACGGGCGGCTGGACGTGGTCAAGCTACTCGTGCCGCCGCTGCACGCGGGGGACCAGGGCCAGGACGACCCTGGCGGCGAGGGGCCCTCAGCCCTGAGCGTGGCCGTGCAGGCAGGCTCGCGGGAGGACCTGGAGCGGATCCTGGGACGGTTCGTGGAGCACCTCAGGCCCCTCTCCAGCAGGTACACGAAGGAGGACAGGCTCCGGGACAAAGCCGAGTCGACGGCGGCGCTGAGGAGGAAGGAGAAGGAGGAGGGCGAGCGCCTGCGCCTGCTGCAGCAGGTCGAGAGAAATGGTGGCGCCACGGCCCTTCACATGGCGGCAGCAATAAGCAGCGCGCTCCCCGTCGTGGAGTACCTGCTGGAGCGGGAGGGGGAGCTCCTGCGGCGGGTCTACTCCAAGCACAAGAACACCGGCGTGCCGCGGCTGGACGGCCTCACCGTGTACGCGCGGGACTCTGACGGGGACACCGCCCTGCAGTGCGGCGCTCTGTGGCTCTGCGCGCCGAGCGTGGCCGAGGCGCTGCTGAAGCGGATGGGGGACGAGGTGTGGCTGGCCCGGGGCCACAAGGACCTGCGGGAGGTGCGCGGCATGGCCGTTGAGGCCCTCTGGCTCGCCGCACCTCAGCCCGGCAGCGGCCGTCTGGTCCGCGCGCTCTGCGGGTGGCTCAGCCTCAGCCACGGGGACGGGCTGCAGGACGTCCGGTGCGGTGCCGTGACGGCGCTGTGCTCCGTGCTGGACGAGGTGTGGGACCGCGTGGTCGCCCTGGTGGCGGGGCGCCTGGCCCGACGGCGGGAGCCCTGGTGGCGCCGCGCGCTGCGGGTGTTGCTGCGCCGGGCGCGCCCGCTGGACTCGCTGACCGCGCTGGCCCTGCGGGTGCGTGCTGTGCTGACGGAGTTGGACTGCCTGGGGGTGCCCCCGCCCCCGCGCGGCCATGAGGCGCTGCTGTGCCGGTGGGTGGTCGCCCTGAGCGGCGAGGACGACGCGACCCCCGAGAGCGTGCTCCAGAGCATCAGGGGCGAGGCCCTGGAGTTGGCCCAGAGGGGGGGTGACCAGTCGAGTGTGGAGCTTCTGCGCTTGTGTCAAAGTACTGGCAGTGAATCTGTGTTCCCTCATTCTCTGGTCGTCGTGTCCAGGAGTTCCTTTCTTGCCGTTGCTCGTCCACTCCTGCTGGAAGCCATGCACATTTTACGTCACACGATTTTTGACACCTTTTAACCCCCACTTCCTTGCCCTCCCCTTGTGGTGTCACATTCTCGAACTTATTGCTTGCTTCCACAGGTTCCACAGCGCTGGGAAAACAGTAAAAATTTCGAGAAAATTCGCTGACTTAATGGTTTCTTTTAAACCACACATGTATCACAACGACAACGGGTGGATAATTTCAAGATTCGCCCTTGAAATCCCAGACTTTGTAACCCTTGTAGAAGTTGAAGAAGTAAATAAATACAAATTATGAGAGTGAAACATCCTGCAAGTGTTGTCTGATATCATTCACCCTCGGCGTGCGGGTGCCGGCGCGTCCTTGGCGAGGCCGGCGGCGAGCCTCGTGGCGGCGACATTAATGCGGAAGCATGGCGGGGCGGGGCGGGCTGGAGGTGGTAACGAGCTAATCTAGGAACACCTCGCTCGCAGCGCGGACCCTCCGCCTCGGGCCGCACAGCCGCGCCGGCCGGGGACAACTATCTGGCGGGCTGTGCACACGGACGCTGAGTCAGCTAA
>NW_026267135.1:756238-759223 GCF_000697945.3 Frankliniella occidentalis
GCTACCATGCAAAGTGCGAGGCTGACACACACACACACACACGGAGACAGAGATAGGCTGGTGTGTGTGTAGATAGGTCGGTGTTAGTCGCTCTGTTATTATTTCTATTTTTTTAAAAATAAAGTTGAATCTGTCTCTTTTGTGTAGCTCAACAAAGTTCGGTCCTCCTCTGGTCCAACGACGGCCTCCGGTTTGCGTGGGTGAAACGAGAGTGTGACGAGTGTGGCCGACGCGGACCTCGCGGTCCCCGTCGACGGGGACCTGCCTCGCCGTATGTTGCACTCGGTGGCTTGCTCGCCCGGCCTCACAGCCCCCCGCCGCAGGGGGCGCGGCGGTGGCGGGTCGGTGGCTTTCCGGATAAGATTTCTGCTCCTCCAAACATTTCTCAATTACAGCACAGCTCCGCCGCCCCCCTCACCCCCCCCCTCCTCGGGCTGTATTATTAAGCCCCCCCGTCTTGTTTTCTCAAGCATAACCGTAGCCGCGGCCGCCCTGCCCTGCCCTGACGGGAACAAAAGTTGGGGCTTCCACTCGTTTTGTTTCATCTCGCTTTTCTTTTTCAGTCGCACTGCTTGCTGCTGCTGCTGCTGCTGCTGCTGCTGCTGCTGCTGCTGCTGCTGCTGCTGCTGCTGCTGCTGCTGCTGCTGCTGCCGCCGCTCATCAGCGCGCAGTTTGTGTTGAAACTCGACCACGAAAGCGCACGGCCAAATAAGTTTCTACGTGTATCGCGTATACTCACAAAGGTGATGAAAAGCATTAAAAGCTGCGCAAACTCATTGCTTTTTGTCTGGAGTGCGAAGACGATAGACATCGTTTGATTTAGGTGCAAGTCACAGAGTTATTGCACGCCACGAATCCTCGAATAGAAAACTTTGTATCTGCCTGCATTGATAGTGACCCGCTATTCGCACGCCGCGCCCCGTGCCATACTGATAGCCGCCCGTCGTTTATCCGCAGTGCACTCGGGGAATGCCGGCAGCAGCCAGGCAGTGGCCGGCAGAGGGCTAGCAGGCTAGCAGCGCCCTGCTGCCGTTTGCTGCCCGAGCGAGCGCCCCGCCATTGTTTACGATTCTTGCAACTCTTTCCCTCGGTTTATGATGTCCTGACGGGCAGGGCCGCCGGCCGAGGCTCGGGGGGCGGGGCGGGGCGGCCGGCCCCGCCCCCCGCCCGCCCGGGGGGGGGGGGGGGGGGGGGGGGGGGGGGGGGGGGGGGGGGGGGGGGGACTCGCACCGTTTAACTGCGGCACCCGGCCGCCTAATTATATGCGTACTCTGCTGCTAAAAATAAAACAAGCACACTGAGAAGAAAAATTTGGTCCTGAGACCGAAATTTTTGACGCACTATACAGTCGTGCCTATGGGTACCAAAGTTTTGTTGCCGAGCTCTAAAATTTTGTCGCCACGCACAGTTATGTTAGTGGCGGGAACTAAATTTTTTGTGGTGCCAGGAACAAAGTAGGACGCACTAAACAACCGTCTAGTGCGCCCGGCAGGGAAAAAAAATTCTCAGTGCATACTTCCACTCCTGCCATGACCACCACCACACCGAAGACGAGGACTCAATTGGCCTAAGGGGTCGTTCCAATACTATAGTATACGCCACTTTTAGGGGTAGGGGTACAAATATTATGTGGTCCCTAAATAGGGACCCAATATCCTTTATAAAGGATCGGGAACTTCATTAGAGTCCATAGGACCACATGATATTTGTACCCTGGCATACAAATATTATGGGGCTCCAAAAGGATCAGGCCCACCATTGGAGCCCGTAGGGCCCCATAACATGTGTACGGTGTACGCCCCGAAATTTCACGTAGTATTGGAACGCCAAAACCAAATTTACAAAAAATGTATTTTTCTGCCTGCCTAGGGATCATCCAGAAAGTACGTCCGTCAATCGCCGTTACGAACACGCCAAGGTCAGCCTATGCAAGGTCCCATAGCGCCTGATCAGTAGGCCACATCCAGCCTTCGGTGCAGGCGTGTACTGCGGGGTGGCCTACCCTGTGCCTCGCAGGCGCCCAGCTCCCGTATTTGGCCGAATGAATCTGAGAAAAACAGACGTACTTTCTGGGACGATCCCGTAGTGGGCCGTGCCGCACCGCCTGGCAGCCGTCGATCGTGACCTCTCAAGTCAAATAGTGTTGTGATCGCCGCCCTGTTTGGGGAGCCTGTGTGTTTCATCGGCGCGGCCGACACGCCGTCGAGGAGCTCATCCGCAGAGGGTTGGGCGGGGCGAGCTAGGGTTGGAAATTTCCAAAATTTTCCGGAAAATTTCTGAAAAATTCCCGGAAAGTAACGGAAAACTTCCAAAGTCTGGGAAATGTTCCTTACCCCACGAAAATTTTCCTTTTTTCCGGAATTTTTTCTTGAAATTTTCCGGTAATTTTCCAGGGCTTCCAACCCTGGGTCGAGTTGAGGGGCGGTGGTGCCAAGGGCGAAGGGCAGACACACGAGGCTCCCTCGGATGAAAAGTCTCGGAATCATTCCGGAGCAGATCTAAAGCTTTAACAAAACGGTTCTGATTTTTACCTCTCTGGATACCCTCTTCACTATAGCGAATATCCCCCTACTGGACGTTACTGTCGGCGGTGACGTTTGCTACTCTAGCCACTGTCAGTCACTGCTCAGTAGGACGGCGTGGTATGCCCGCCGCTCGCGGCCGCCGCCAGCCGCCAGCTGACGCGCCCTCGGCCGCCCTCGGCCCAGACAGCGACAAGAAGAGGTGTACCGACCGAGAGATAAGCCCTTCGAGTATGAGCGAGATTGGCTCTGCCAGGCTCTGCCATGCCAGGAGGCTCTGCTACACGCGGCTCGGCTCTCGAGGGGGGATTCCGACGAGAGCCGCGCGCTGAGTGTCGCTCCCTGGAGCAGCAGGGAGCAAGGAGCAGGGAGCAAGCGCTCCCGGGGGGCGGGAGGGGGGGGGGGGAGCCATGGAGGAAGTACTTCCTCCATGGAGAGAGCACTCCGGTCCGTCCGCCGCGCG
>NW_026267135.1:759694-759963 GCF_000697945.3 Frankliniella occidentalis
CGGCGGCCTGACGCGAGGCTAGGCGCGCGAGGCAACCGAGAATTAAGGGCTCTGCCGTGCTGCAGCCCCCGCCGCCGCCAGAGGCTTATATATTCATGCCTGGCGGAATGCTTTCAGCTCGATCCACTACTACTGCGTTCGGAAGGAGCAGCAGCCAGCAGCCTCACAACGCTTTTGTCTCGCTCTCTCTACTCTCACACGCGCTCACTCTGTCGCGCGTCTCCCTCCCCCCCCCCCTATGGGTACCAAAGTTTTGTTGCCGAGCTCTA
>NW_026267135.1:765369-769127 GCF_000697945.3 Frankliniella occidentalis
TCCCCCTCCCCTCTCCCCACCTTCCTCACACTACTTCTTCCTCCCGCTCCTCTTTACGAAGGCAGATTTTTTTCTCCGCGTGTTTTTTTATTGCGATTGAATTATCGTCGCCCCCTTTCATTCTCCCTTTACCGCCTTCGCTCCTCCACGTATTCTACTATCCCGCGTCTCTCTCCATTTTCCTCTCTTCGCTCTCCCGTTCTCCGCTCCGACTCCGAGAAATGAGATCGGGATGGAGCGGAGGTTGGGATCGACTGCACGGATCGAACGAAGGCTCCGCCGTGGTCGGCCGCGGTCCCTGCCGCGGGGCGCATAGCTCCATCCGAGAGAGAGAGAGTGAGAGAGAGTGGTTGGGGGGCTAGGGGTGAGGTGCCGAGAGAGGTGCCCCAACGTGTGTGTGCTTTGGTAGCGAAGCCTTCTCTCCGCTCCTCCCTTTCGCCCCGTCACTCTGCACACCCCTCCCCTTCTCTTTCCTCACTCCATCCACTCCTGCTGAGCACGTTCCGTTTCTTTTTCTCCTTTCGCATTTTCCGGACGTGAACACTTAAATTTTTCATACACTTGATTTTTTCTTCTCCTCTGCTCCTGCGCCCGCGGCCGCGCCGTCACCTCCGGAGGTGAAAAATGCTGCTCGTCACCGCCATTGTGTTCTCCCCGCCGCCGCCCCGCCCCGCTCCGCACCGCACCGCGGCCGCTTGATGCTCTGTCGGTCGGGCGGGAGGCTGTAAAGGAGCAGGTGGGGGAAGGGTTTACGACCGGACGGCACCTGCGGCCCCCGGGCCCCGGGGCAGCGCCGGCCGCGCCACTCCGGGTCCTGGTGTCCTCACCGGCGGCCCGGTCACCTTCTCGTCCTGGTGTCCTCTCAGGCGGCAGACCCCGGCGTCGACCTGACCAGACCACCCTATGGTCCTGGTGTCCTCTCAGGCGGCAGACCCCTGCGTCGACCCGGGACGCCTTCTGGTCCTGGCATCCCCACAGGTGGCAGACTCGACGCCGACCCGGGCCACCTTCTGGTCCTGGCATCCCCACAGGTGGCAGACTCGACGCCGACCCGGGCCTCCTTCTGGTCCTGGCATCCCCACAGGTGGCAGACTCGACGCCGACCCGGGCCATCTTCTGGTCCTGGCATCCCTACAGGTGGCAGACTCGGCGCCGACCTGGCCACCTTCTGGTCCTGGTGTCCTCACTGGAGGCCGACACGGCAATCTTAGTCGTAGTCTCGTGCTTCCTTACCTGACCCGACGACCGGCAACATCTTATTTGGTCCTACTAGCTGGAGTCCCGACCTCAACTAAGCAAGTTGCTTCCATTGCCTGGCTGAGACGATAGCCATACCTGCCTATTATGGCACACCTTTCACTTTACCCATGACCCCTCTTTTCGTCTCCCGTTTTCTCTCCGCGCTATATAGCCCACCCACCTCTGCTTCCCAGTCTCCTGGTGCGGTTCTGCTCGCTTTTCCTTTTCCATTCCAAAGTTTCCCGCCCGCCCCGCCCCAGACTCTGCCGCGCTCGGTCAGTGGGTGCGCGCCCCGCCCCCTGCCCCGCCCCCTTGCCATTGTCCAGCACCGGGCGGCAAGGGCTGAACAAAAAGAGCCCCCTAACGTGCACGGCAGCGGCGAAACTTTTTTCTGGGAGCTCCGAGAAGAAGGGGTTGGAGTCGGGCGCGGTGGGGAGAGGGGAGGGCAAAGTGTTGCTGTAGGGTGGAGGGAGGGAGAGAGGGGAGGGGCAAGAAGTGACGAAAATGAGGGACTTGTTACGGTGGTACAGGAGGGGGGCACGAGAGGTTCAGCGGGGTGCAACTGCTTTTGTACGGCTCCCTATAATTATAACGACAGGGTTAACGCGCAACTATTTCGATCTCATTCTCTCGTTATTTATTTTCAGCTGTGCTGTCGTTTTTGTGGACGTTGCCGGGAGAGGGGTTGCTCTATCGCTGCAACGACTACAAGTAGTGCCTCATCGCCGTGGACCTGGTGCTTTCCGTTTCTGCGCTGGCGCCTCTCCGTCGCCGTAGACTGCAATAAACTCCAGGTAGGTAGCGTCCTACACCTCCGCCTCCGACCACAACGCCGTCCTCAACAGTTTGCGATTGTAACAGTATTTGTTTTAAAAAATTTCCACGGTCGACAATTTTGACCAGATTCCGAAACATTTGAGGTGCCGTGCGTTTGCAGGTAAATGCAAGTTTGCACAACAGAGCAGTCGCGAGCCCAACGCCTAATCACCACTGCTTTGCTCGTGAAACTTTCGGGGGCGATAGGATAGGGGTGCCCTCAGCAGCAACGCGGGGACGACAAAACCTTTTGGGAATGCAAACGCAAAATCGAACGTTTGGGGTCTGGACTGCTACCTCTAAAAGGGTTGTGCTAATGTTTTCGTTTTAGGAAGAGGGATGGGTTTCGTCGTTTTTCAAAGGTTCTACATTTGAACAAATCAGGGTTGTAAAATCAAATTTTGTCTTTAAATCTGCGTAACACGTTATCATATCGCCTAGAAAAGTGGAAACCATCTCGAAATGAAATGGCTTTGTGATACACAAGTAATCCCACCCTCTGGCATGTGCGTTGACTCACCTGCGCGGGCAGCGTGGCGTCGCCCTTGTAGGCGAGCCCGTAGAGGGTGACGCTGTACAGGCCGCAGGTGGCGATGGACAGCAGCACGCAGTAGCGCAGGCGCAGCGGAAGCGTGACGTACAGCAGGTAGTCGAGCAGGAGCGCCCAGCCCAGCGCGTCGCGCCCCGTGCCGTTGTAGTTGCGCAGGAAGAAGTGCGCGAGCAGCTGGGTGATGGCGAGGAACCAGGCCACGTAGGGCACGGCGGCCCAGAGCGCGTCCAGGCGGTAGGGCCGCAGCGTCCAGGCCAGCAGCGCCAGGTTGAGGCCCAGGAAGGCGGCCATGAGGCCGATGGTGAGCGAGTCCTGCACCGGGCCCGGCCCCGGTAGCACCAGCATGAACACGTCGTACAGCACGGCGGCCGCCAGGAAGCACTGCACGCCGGCGCGCTTCTGCTTGACGGAGTAGCTCTGGTAGAGCCGCTCCAGGGCCGGGTCGTTGAACGGCTTGGCCGGCTCGGCGGACGGGCCGCCGGGCCCGCTCACGCTCACGGCGTCGTCGGCCGCCATGGCGCGGGGCGTTGTGTTCGTCGACGGCGGCCTCGGGGTCCCGGACGGCAGGTCGTCCGTCAGCAGTGGCGCGCCGGCTGCTCAGCCGCGGCGCACCTGTTGTTGTTGACCGACGGCGCGGTCATGTCGTCGACGGCGTCCTCGCGGGCCGGGCGGCGACTGGGGCCCGCCATGTCGCGCGCTGCACCTGCTGGCCGAGGGCGGGGTGGTGGTTGGTGGAGGTTGGTGGTGAGCTGGGCGGGGCCGCGGGTGGGGCGAGGGAGGGGTGGGGAAGGGGTGATGGACGGCGCGCCTTGGGGCGTGCGCCCGGCGTGCGGCGCGGGACAAGAGAAATATAGCACAGAAAACGGCAGTCGAGAGGGCGGATTTTTCAGGCCGAGGTTGTTGGGGAGGGGCGGGGGAGTGGCGGGGACCACCGCCGGGGGGCGGGCGTGTACCCGCGGGGTTGGGCCGGGAGGGCTTGTCCTCCGCGTCGTCGAGGGTCGCCCCGGCGGCAGGAGGTAGCGCGGCACGGGGCACTTGACTGGCTACCGGGTTGGGCAGCGCTGCTGACACCGTGTCAACACACGAGGGTGGGGCGGGGCGGCGAGGGGAGCTGGGGCGTGGCGGGTCGAAGAGACGGTGGTGTGTGGTGTGG
>NW_026267135.1:769297-769764 GCF_000697945.3 Frankliniella occidentalis
CCCCGCCCGGGGCCCGGGGCCGCCCTGACCACTCACCCGCACCGGCACTCATTCACGACGGGCTCCCCCTCCCCCCCGCACGCACACCGGCAGGCACACCGGCGCGCCCGCACCCGGTGGACCCGGCCGGCGCGGCTCGGTCCTCGCGTTCGGTTCGCGACGCGCGGCGGATCGGCGGCGGGCGCTCGGCGTGGCGTGGCGGGGCTTGCCGGTCGTCCCGACGCCGCTGTCGGCCCTCGCGCTGCTTCGCGTCGCGGCGACGTCGCGGCGCCCTTGGTCCCCGTGAGCCTCCGCCGTGAGAGAGCGACTGAGCCGTACCGGGCGGAGCGGCGGCGGCGGCGGGCTGTCGCGGGCTGGGCGCGGGCACCAGGCGGGGGCCAGGCTTCGACTCGACGCCAGCCTGGCGAGCACTGGCGAGCACTGCCGAGGGCCGGCGCGGGGCGGCGCGGGGCGGCGCGGGGGCGCCC
>NW_026267135.1:773941-777770 GCF_000697945.3 Frankliniella occidentalis
GCGGGCGGCGCGCCCCACCACCCCGCCGTGCCGAGGGGGTTGGGCCGCTCTCGCTCGGCAGGCTCTCGCTCCGCTAGGCAAGGCCCGGCCCGGCGCGGCCCTCAGCGAGGACGTTCTGCCCGAGCCTCAATCGATAGCTTGCACTGAGAGCTCGCCGGCGCGGGGAAGGGGGCCGGCGGGGGCGGCGCGGGGGCGGCGGGCGGCAGGGACAATCGTAACCGGCCGGTCGGGGGACGGCGGCGGCGGCGGGGGCGGCAAGGTGTATTGCCTCTCTTGGGCTCCAATTAGCCACGGTGTTTAAACCTCGCGCTCTTTTCCGTCTAGCCGCCTTCAAGGTCATCGACCCGCCTCGGCTCTGGGGACCCATGGCCGCCTTGCAGCACACACACACACACCCTGCTAGAGTCCCCGGTCCCCGGGCCGCGGGCCGCGCACCCCTTGCTCGCCACGCCCTACTGGGTACCGCCGCGCCCGGGTAGTGCGGGACCGGGGTGGGTGGCACCGTGAGTGTGAGAGAGAATTGAATTGAATTGAATTTATTTTGAGGATCGTATACATTAGGACTAATAAGTCCCATTGGGGTATACAACCCGCTCGCTCCGAGAGAGAGAGAGAGAGAGAGAGAGAGAGAGAGAGAGAGGAGGGCGCCGTGCTCGCCCGGCCCAGCCCGGCCGGAGGCACCTAAGCCCCTCGCACAGGGGGATGAGGCGCTGGCTCAGGCCGCCACGCCACGCCACCATGCCCGGCTGGTACGCCGGGGTTGAGGCGGAACCCCCTATCACGCCCTGTGCGACGCCCGAGTGTTACTCGTTGTCGCCGGTGGTGTTGCAAGGTGTACCACGAAAAATTGGCCGCGAGATACGCGTCTGTCTTATGAAGTGGGCGGTATCCACGTCTGCCTACTGTACTACAGGCAAAAGTTAGTATTCCTCGTGGAGATTCTGACTGCTCGGTGTGTTCTGGGTATCGCGTCTAGAAAGTGCACGCGTCTGGTTTCCGTTCTTTTATGAAGATTAATTCAGGGAAATCACACGGGACACGGGACTGGGCGCCTGTGAGATGCGCGGTAGGCCACCCTGCAGCGCACGCATGTACGACAGGCCCGATGCTGCCTACCCATCAGGCGTCATGGAGATCGTGCACCTGCTCGACTGCTCGACTTAATAGGGTTTGCCGCTCCCGATGAGTGACCTATACGTACCTGGTTGTATGACCGAAACCTAATGTTCCGTCGAGATTTCGTTCCGGGGTTGAAAGCCCTGGAAAATTTTCGGAAAATTTCAGGAAAAATTCCAGGAAAAACGGAAAAATTTCCGGGGGTAGGGAAAATTTCCCAGACTTTGGAAGTTTTCCGTTATTTTCCGAGAATTTTTCGAAAATTTTCCGGAAAATTTTGGAAATTTCCAACTCTTTTTCACTTAAATGTTACTCCACGCGAGCTAGCCCGAGAAGGGCGTGGGTGGGAGAGAGAGAGGAAGAGAGAGACCTCCAGCGGGTACTTCACTTCCAAAAAATGAATTTAAACAAACGAATAAAATGTCAGAAAAAAAAAAGAAAACCGGAAAAAATAAGAGAAAATCAAAGAGAATCAGAGAACAGTAAATAATGCGCGATTCTGTGTACGTTTCTATTGAAGTGCCCCTCGGAGACGTTCGGGAGGCCCTCACTTGCGTTTGCGATGACGGGGTGTAATTCTGCAGACAGCGCCGTAGGGGTCCGCGTGCCCCGCCATGAAAGTGTCGCCGCGCGTTACTGGCAGCCGCTCGCTCGTCATCCACACCGAGCAGTGTCCAATCCTCGCCCTAAATCCCTTTCCAGCCCCCCCTCTCTCTCTCTCTCTCTCTCCCTCCTCTCTGTCCTCTTCTGACTCTTTCTGTGTCCGCTCTCTTGCTTCCAACACCCCTACATCCCCCCCCCCTCTTCCGCGCCTTCCCGTCTCGCTCTGCTAGGGGGGGGGGGGGGGGTGGATAGGGGAGTGCTGGAGGACAGCCTCCGTAAAACAAACCAACACCCGTGCGCTCTGATTCCTTGTGACAGCGTGAGGCATCAGCCGGTGGCAGAACGAGGGGGATGGGGCGTGGTGGAAGTGGGGTGTGGTGTAGGGAGGAAAAAAGGAGAAGAGGGGGAGGGAGTTTTATGTGTACTCTCGCGAGTCTGATTTTTAGCAAATATACACTTTATTGGAAACGGTAGCGTAATGGCTGTCGTGAAATTCGCGCTGCTCCACTGCGAGCGGGGCGGCGAACGAACCGCCTTTCATGTCGAGGGGGTCGAGAGCCGCCGTCGTGCACCGCAGGGACATTATCGGGGTGCTCGGGTGACCGTCGTCGACCCGCTCGCGTCGTCGTCATCCTGGCCGCGCTTCCCTCCACCCGCGAAGTCTCACTGCTTGCCGTCCACGGACACCTGAGACAGCCGACGTCCCAGCGCGAAGAGCGACAGGCGCCTCCTGCCCCACAGGCCGCCGCCGGCGCCGGCCTCGGCCTCGTCCGGGTACCCGAAACTCTCCAAGTCTGGGAAAGAAAAAACAACAACAACAGAAACAACCACGTCGTCGTCAAAGTTTGGCAGCCGTCGTTTTTTTTCCTCCCTCTGTCCGGGAGCGAGCCAGGAGGACGGCCGGCTCCCGGGAGCGCCCGGCGGGTAGGCAACTTAGCGCTCCGAGCACCGTGGAGCGCACCCGGATGCCTAACCGCACGGCGCGCCCGCCCGCCTGCTAGGCAATCCCGCGGCACAGGTGCGTACATTGTGCCTAGCAGGCGGGCATAGACGCAGCCTGCCCCACACCGTTTGTATTATTCGTGGTATTACTTTTTTTTTTTTTTTCGTGATTGGCCTTCCTAGTTCTATAGTTGGCAACGCACTCTGGACTTAGGGGCCGTTCGAGGGATGCAAATATGATGGGGTCTGGGGTCCAAAAAGAATCAGGGCGGTTATTCGAGTCCAAGAAGACCCTACAGTATTTTTGTACCCCGCGGGGTCTCCTCGGACTCCGTCCTGATCCCTTCGGGACCCCATAATATTTTTGTACCTGCGCCATTCTCCCTCGAGGTTTCTGAACGGCGTCTTCTTACTAGGGTTGGAAGTCCTGAAAAGTTTCCGGAAAATTTTCAGAAAAAAGGAAAATTTCCTGGAAGAAAAGGAAAACTTTTCCAGTTTTCTGAAATTTTCCGTATTTTTCCTGAAATTTTCAGTGATTTTCCTGAAATTTGCAGTGATTTTCCTGAAATTTTCAGTAATTTTCCTGAAATTGTCCGGAAACTTTCGGAAATTTTCTATAATTTCCCTGAAATTTTCCTGAAACTTTCGGAAAATTTACAACCCTCCTTCTTACTGGAGAAGTAGCCTGCGAGCGCGCGCACCGCGCCCGCCCAGCGCCGGTACTCGAAGCCGCCGGGCACGCCGCCGTACTGCTGGGGCAGCATGGCGGCCGGCACGGTCTGCTGCAGGCTGTCGAAGCGCGTGCCGTGCAGCGACACCTGCAAGGCGAGCGGGAAATACGATTTGAAAAAGAAAAAATAAGAAATAGGCTGGACTTACGAGAGAAATGCAGCAGAGTAACGTGTCACGTTGTTATGGATTCCAAGGAGCTGCCATTCACGGTAAAAATTATATCTTTTAATCCAAGAATATTACTTGAAATTCAAGAAAGAAAAAATTGACGAAGTTGTTATTGACAGTCGGTTACTGCGAATTAGCCGTTGGGCACTATGCGCCGTCACAACTGCGAATATGAGTCATAATAAGCAGTCACGACTGCGGACAAGAATGTCACACTATTCGCAGTCACTAACTGCAAATAAATAGAAAAGCATTACCAACAGTCATA
>NW_026267135.1:779217-784065 GCF_000697945.3 Frankliniella occidentalis
GGGAGGGGGAGAGAAAAATGGCCGAACGGTCCGGTCAGGCAGCGTGGGCAGCCCGGCCAGACGTCTCGGGTGGAGAGGGGAGCGGGTGGTGCACCAGACCAGACCAGCGTCAAGAAGGACAGTCAGGAGGACAGCCCCTCACTGCAAAAGACTACTGGCTGCGAAACGGTTCGATTGGCGTCTTCTGAAAGAAAGCAACATTTTGTATCTTCATTGATCGTTTACGGCGATCTGGACTGCTTTAGATGTCGAATTAGATTGGAACACTTTACTTATCCATCACCAACAATTCCATGGGACCGCCACAACAAACATCTGTCTTTTTAAAAAAATAAATAATTGTGTTGTTTTGGTAATCGTTTTGATATCGATTGTGCACTCTCGTACTCGCGCGGCGCCCACCTGGATGACCTCGCTGGTGTTCTTGACGTAGTAGGGCGTGAGGAAGGCCGTGTGCTGGATGCCGAAGCCGCCCAGGTCCACGATGACGTTGATGCCCGACACCTGCGTCTCCGGGTCGCGCACCATCTGCTCAAGCGCCACGACGTTCAGGCGGAAGAAGTCGTCCACCGTGTGCAGCGCGGTGCTGTAGTTGTCTGTAGGGTTATAAATTTTCCAAAATTCCCGGAATTTTTTTAAAACATTCCCGGAAATTCCCGGAAAAAAAGAAATTTTCCCAAATCTGGAAATTTTTTCGTTTTTCACGGAAATTTTCCAAAACTTTTCCGGGAACTTTCTAGGGCTTCCAACTCTACACTGTAAAAAAAAATAATCATCGAAATAACGACAAATTTGTCGTTAAGTTTTTTAATGGGAAAAGTCGTTACATAACGGCATTGGGTTGTTTTAGAACAACATCGATTGTTCAGTAACAACAAGAGTTGTGCAGGGACAACAAAAGTTGTTCAGGGACAACAAAAGTTGTTCAAGAACGACAAAAGTTGTTCAGGTGGAAAATAAAACTACTGTCCAATTACAACAAAAGTTGTTCAGAAACAACAAATGCTGTTCAGCAGCAACGAAAGTTGTTCAGGAACAATGAAAGTTGTTGAGGAACAGCAAAAGTTGTTTAGGAACAACATTGCTGTTTCGCAACAACCATTGCTGTTTTGCAACAAACTTTGCTGTTTTGCAACAAACTTTGCTGTTTTGCAACAGCTTTTATTGTTCTCGTACAACATTGTTGTTTGTTTACAACACCGTCATCAGTAAGAATGTTGTTTTTCAACAACTCTTTTTTACAGTGTAGTTGTCTGCAGCACAGAGGCAGCCCGCATGTGCACGGTTCAATATGGATTGGCAAACGTTTTCATACTCTACGGAATTATTTATGTAAATTATCACCATGCGATGATGAATAAATGTGTTCCGATTCGCACGCAATTAGATTATTAGTTTGGGGGAGAAATATTTCCAATCTCTTTTCGGAGAGGCCTTGGTGGAATAGCGACCGCCTTTGGCACACTCGCGAAAGAGGCGGGCCTTTTCCATTTTTTATGCCGCGTCCCTCAAGCAGGCAGGCAGGCCGCGCCCGGCAACTCGAGACCGCTCTCTCCACGAACGCGAAGCGAGCCGGCGGGCGGAGCAGGGCCCTGGCCGGGCCGGAATAGGAGAAAAGCCCCATCAAAAGAGATTTATTTGTACGTTTCGCATTTTCGCGTCGTCATCGCGCAGAGAGAGAGATATTGAATCCGCGGGTGCAATTGGCGTACCCTTACAGTGGGGCCCCGCCGCAACCCTTTCAGCCCACCCTTTCCCTCTTTTCCCCTATCCCTTTCCCATACTTCCCCACTCCCATACTTTGAAAATAAATAAAAATAAATGAGGGGGTTCTAATTTTGGCCCAGAAAATGTTTCTTTTATTGTTTTTATTTTTTTTCTCAAATTCTCAACCGAAAAAAAACAACAACATAGACATTAATTACCGATCTTGACGGCGAGCACGCGGCAGCCGGCCTGGTCGCGGCCGTCCAGGACGCCGTGCAGCTCGGCCGCCATCATGCCGCCCAGGCGGTCCACGTGGTCCGCGCGGCACAGGTTGGGGTGCTTCCGCTTCATCTGGTAGTAGCGCTGCACCTGGAGACAGCACGACGGGTCAGCACACTTTCTGCGTCAGAACACTCGGTGTCAGCCACACTCTGTGTCAGCACACTGTCAGCATACCTTGCAATATTCTCGTCGCTAGAAAAAAAAGGAAGAGGAATTTGCGAACTTTTTTCAATTTTGGCGTTTTTGGTCAACGTCTTACTGTAAAATTATTTTGTCAGGATCAATCTTTGTACAGCTGTGGGCGACAAGGAAAAGTTCTGTTTGCCCGCAGATTATAAGTTTGTTATTATTCGCTCGTCAACGAGGCGAATACATTTTTGACAGTGCGCTGAGTGAAAGGCCGGAAGATTCGGACATGGGGGGTGCAAGGAAGGGTGAGGTTGGCCATTGGAAACCGATTTACAGGCAGGTGGTGCTGAAGCTGCTGGGGCTGCGGCAGCGGGTAGTGGTAGTGGAGGGGAGGGGGGCTTGGAAGGGGTTGGTGCGGGCGGCAGTGCGGAAGGGAGGGCTAGGGTGACCGCGCGGCTGGCTTTGCTCAGCTCACCGTCTTGTGGGCCTTGACCACGTTGAACTTCCTGGCGCGGAGGAACCGGATGAGGAAGGCGTCGTCACTGCGCGCTTTGAGCTCCGGCTCCTCTGGCGGGAAAAGAGCACAGATTTAATAAAAAGTTTTTCTTAGTAAAAAAAAAAACACAGAAAAAAAATATAAAAAATTTAAAACATTTCCAGAAAAACGGGGAAAAATGAACTTTTCAGGAAAAAATTAAGAGACACAAGAAAAAAATTATTTGAGTTGAGCATTTCCTGATAGTACTTTCCTGGTATATTAACACTTTCCGTGCGACGGGTCCACACCCGTGGACCCGCAAAAATAGCCCTTCCGTGCGGCGGGTCCACATTGTGGACCCGGGTCCACACGGGTGGACCCGTCGCAAATTTTCCCTGTAGTGCCAAGGGCCTAACCGAGTATTTTATTAGGTTTTAGAGCAAAAAAAATTTTTTCGAAAAAAAAAAACCCTCCGCCTGTGGGTAGATGCGCTTAAAAAGGGCCCCGCACGGAAAGTGTTAAAATTCCCATATGGCATATAGCGGGCTTAACCTCACAACAAAAACTGACTCGGGCCTTGAAGGTTGTGTACATAAGCCGTTTTAGTTACTTTGCGTATATGCGCAGTGACCTAGTTACGCCCTATTACTGTAAGCGCGCTGCAGCAGCGCAGCCCGCGCCGCCCACGCGCCCTCGTCAAGGCCGTCCCCGATGCGCGCCCCGCGGCTTCCGGTGAGCCGCCCGCGCGCTTTACAGCTGCGGGGACACGCGTGGAATAACTTTTTCGCTCGTTTCACTCATTACCGTTACGTTATAGTGTATGGCGGCGAGCCCTTGGGGGGCCTGCCTGCTGCTGTGATCGTGTCGGCTTGGACCACAAGTTCATGAACAAACATGGAAAGCGAGAGAGAGAGAGAGCGAGCCTGTGTCGGAGCCGCGGCGCCCTATCGCACCATTTGGATCTGTCGTGCACGGCCTTGCCGTGTGGTCGTGCCCATGGCAGTGACCCTCCTCACCCTGCACGAGCGCGCGCAGCCGGTCGAGCAGCGCGGGCGTCTGGTCCGGGTCCTCGTGCAGCTCGTCGCGGGCGCGCTGCAGCCAGGCGCCCGTCAGCTGCCAGGGAGGGTCCGGCGCACCGCCCTCCGCGCCCTCGACAGCATCCTGGAACACGTCCTGGACAGCGTCCGCCACGTCCTCGTCGGCCAGGTGGCGCTGCTGCTGCTGGGCCGCCAGAGGCGTGCCGCGCACCACGTCCGGCACCGGCGGCCCGCCCGGCCCGCCGTCCTTGTCGCCCAGCTCGCCAGCGGCCGGGTCCACCGCGGCAGCCGGCGGCCCATCCTGCTGCTGCTGCTGCTGCTTGGTCCTCTTCTTGCTGCCGCCGCGCGTCAGCAGCAGCTTCTTGCCCAGGCCCATGGCGTCCGCGGGCAGCCGGAGCCGCGAGAACAGCGCCGCTGGAAGATAAGACGACAGCTCGGTGTGCTCACTCTGCTCACTACTGCGTAGGAGGACCGCTCCAACAGCAGAGAGGGAGGGAGGATGGTCACGGATAGTCAGTACCAAGGAGTCGACCACTTACATGGAATAATATCTGGAATGGAATAATGTGGAAAACCTGGAATGTTTTTGGTATATCTGGAAAACTTTTGGAGTATTTGGAATACTTTAGGGATATCTGAAATGTTTTGGAATATGTGGAAATTTTTTGTTGGTGCAATTACGGTGGAATGTTTAGAAATTTGTTGGTGGACTACCGGTGGAATATCTGGAATACCGGTGAAATATCTGGAATATTTTTCAGTGTGTACATGGATTATACAAGTGGTACATTTTAGTACATTTCCATGGCACTTTAGAAAACCGTCAGAACCGAGGTCAGAACTGTTTCCAGTTTTTTTCGGTGGGCGTATCATTTTTAATGAACAAAAACACTTTCAAAGGAGCTGAACTGATGCTTGTTTTTTTCTCTTTTTGGTTACGTTTAGGTCGAGGTCCAATGTCATGTTTGTCATAAGCGGGGAGTGCGTCCCCCAATAAGGCATGCACCTCATGTCACTGGCGTGTTAAGTGAAAAGGGCGTAAGTCCAATAATGAAAAGTTCGTGGACTTACGCCCTTATTTCACTTTACGCCGTAGTGATGTCGTCGGCTTACCTGTTCGCTGATGTGGCTCCGTTCGGCGGGCCGGCGCGGCGTGCACTGTGCCACCCAACAGGTTGGCGTGCCGGGCGGGGGCGGCGGCGGGTGTCCCCCCCC